>NC_057798.1:585054766-585418090 GCF_018294505.1 Triticum aestivum
TCCGGATCATCCCCAAACATCTATAAAATATCTCCATTTTATTATTTGGACTTCCTAGCCTATTTTTCTCGACCGTCGGATCTAACCGGAAGGACCATAACCTAACCACTGGCTATATAATCAGTCCAACCTAACCCTAGCCCCTTCCTGTCCAATCCATCCTTTCCCATCGTGCCGCCGCCACCCACTCCACCAAATCCCCTCGGGATCCATCCCCAACCAGCCAGCATCTCTCCCTCCCTCGTTTTCAGCATCAAACCAACCAGAGACATCCGATCCAGATCCTCTCCCGCCTCCGACCACCTCCTCTGTTCCCGAGGCCCAGCCTTCTCTCGCTCTCGTGCGCGAGCACGCGCCCGAGGAGCTCGAGCAGGAGAGCCACTTCTCCCGCTGGCAATCGAAGCCACCAACCAGATGAGTGTCGCCCCTTCTCCTCCTTCCTTTGTTTTCTTCTCTGCATCCGTTCTCAACTCCCTCTCATCTCTCTCTGCACAGGAAACCCCCCCCGCCGCCGGGAACGAGCTCCCATGCCCGGATCCACTCCTCCTCGCCTCATCCATGTTGCTGGAAGCCGCACCTTGGACCACTGCACCCACGCCGGAGCTAGCTGCAGCTCGGCCTGCGCCCTGGCCTCGTCCCATGCCCGGATCCCCTACATCATCCTAGCGCCGTCCGCGACCAAGTCCGGCCGAATCCGGACGAAATCGGCCTCCCCGTCGCACGTCCGGTGAGGTCACCGGAGAGTGTAGTGCCTCTGCTGCCTCCCTATCCCGCCGTCGCTCCTAGCTTTCCTTCCCTGCTCCCTCTCTGAATTCCCTCCCTGACCTTCTTTTCTTCAGGCTTCAATAGCAGCCATGGAGCCGCCTCCACTTCGATTCGGCAGGGAACGTACCCCGACGACCTCCACCGCCCGGATCCGCGTCTCCCTTGCCGCCAGTTTTCGCTTCTGCTTCCGCTACCCCACGTCAGCGCGCCGCCCTTCGCCAGGTCCACCGTTGCCGGCCTCTGCTCGTTCTGCTTCGAGCAGAGTAGCTCCGCTCGTCCCAGCCGCGTTGACCGCGGCCACTCCAGCGCCTGGGCCAGCGCCTCCCTAAGCCTGCAGCCTCTCCATGAGCTTGGGCGAGGCCACACCCCCAGCGCCTCTTGTTTTTTTTTACCGTTGGGCCTGCTCCAGTTTCAGTTTCGGCCCGTAACTCGTTTTTTTCCTTAACTGCAATTTAATCAATTTCCAGGGATATACAGATTTGCAGAAAAACCCTCCATGTTCATGCATCAATAATAAATTAACCGTGCATCGGATTAAAATAATTTATATATGTAAAATGCTCAAAAAATTGTGTAGATTAATAATATGTCTTTTTCATCCCATGTTAAAATGTTTAACTTGCTGTTTATTTAAATTTGCTAATATGCCATGTTAAAATGATTTATTTCATAACTAAATAACTGTAGCTCCGAATTTAATAAACTTTATATTTAAATGGGGTGGAAAAATGCCTCGATTAACATGGTGCACTTTATTTTGCTGTTTAACAACATTAAAATTGTGTTTATGGCAGAACAGTACCAAATTCATTTTATGCACATGGGGGATTTGCGGAATTGTTGTTTGTTGTTCCGGCCTCACTTAAACTTGCCTAGATAGGTAGATTAATTATGTTTCACCTCTTGCCATGTTTAACAACATTTAATATTGTTGTGTACCTAAACAAGAGTGAACTAAATTAATGAATGTGGTGTTTCGTCAATATGCAATTCGTTGCATATTGAGCTCCACTTAACTTGTAGTGTGGTTTGTTGCACTTTGCCATGCCATGCCTCGTTAAACCGGTCATGCATCATACTTGTTTGTGCATCATGCCATGTTCATGCTTGTGCATTTACCATGTTGTTTGTTTCTTCCCGGTGTTGCTTCTTAGTTCCGGTAATGTTGCGATTGTGAGGATTCGTTCGACTACTCCCATTCGTCTTCGCCATCGACTCGTTCTTCTTCCTTGCGGGATTTCAGGCAAGATGACCGCTACCCGGGATCTCACTACTATCATTGCTATGCTAGTTGCTTCGTTCTATCGCTATGCTGCGTTACCTATCTGTTGCCCTTCAAGCCATCCCAAATTGCCATGAACCTCTAACCTTTGACACCTTTCCTATGCAAACCGTTGTTTGGCTATGTTACCGCTTTGCTCAGACCCTCTTATAGCGTTGCTAGTTGCAGGTGAAGTTGAAGATTTCTCCATGGTGGACAGGATTTTGGTTGGGATATCACAATATCTCTTATATTATTAATGCATCTATATACTTGGTAAAGGGTGGAAGGCTTGGCCTTTTGCCTGGTGTTTTGTTCCACTCTTGCTGCCCTAGTTTCCGTCATACCGGTGTTATGTTCCTGGATTTTGTGTTCCTTACGCGGTCGGGTGATTTATGGGACCCCCTTGACAGCTCGCTTTGAATAAAACTCCTCCAGCAAGGCCCAACCTTGGTTTTACCATTTTCCTCACCACCACCTATCCTTTCCCTTGGGTCGGCCAACCCAAGGGTCATCTTTATTTTAGCCCCCCCCCGGGCCAGTGCTTGTCTAAGTGTTGGTCCGAACCGAGCCGCCTGCGGGGCCCCCTCGGGGCAACTCGAGGTCTGGTTTTACTCGTAGCCTGTCTCATCCGGTGTTGCCTTGAGAACGAGATATGTGCAGCTCCTATCGGGATTGTGGGCGCATCGGGCGGTCTTGCTGGTCTTGTTTTACCATTGTCGAAATGTCTTGTAAACCGGGATTCCGAGTCTGATCGGGTCTTCCTGGGAGAAGGTCTATTCCTTCATTGATCGCGAGAGCTTATCATGGGCTAAGTTGGGTCACCCCTGCAGGGTATAATCTTTCGAAAGCGTGCCTACGGTTATAGGCAGATGGGAATTTGTTAATGTCCGGTTGTAGATAACTTGACACCAGATATGAATTAAAACGCATCAATCGCGTGTGTAGCCCTGATGGTCTCTTCTCGGCGGAGTCTGGGAAGTGAACACGGTCTTTGGGTTATGTTTGACGTAAGTAGGAGTTCAGGATCACTTCTTGATCATTACTAGTTGACGACCGTTCTGCTTGCTCTCTTCTTGCTCTTATTTGCGTATGTTAGCTACCATATATGCTTAGTCGCTGCTGCAACCTCACCACTCTACCCCTTCCTTTCCCTTTAAGCTTTGATAGTCTTGATACCCATGGTAATGGGATTGCTGAGTCCTCGTGGCTCACAGATTACTACAACAACAGTTGCAGGTACTGGTTGTGCGAAGATCATGATGCGAGAGCGATGCTTGCTTGCGTTGAGATCTTCTTCTGCTTCTTCGATCAGGGGATAGGTTCCAGGTCGGCAGCCTGGGCTAGCAGGGTGGATGTTGTTTGAGTTTCTGTTTGTGTTTCATCCGTAGTCGGATGATGCTCTGATGTATTGTGATGTTGTATTCATGCGGCATTGTATGCCTCTTGTATGTATCCCCATCTATTATGTCATGTTGATGTAATGATATCCACCTTGCAAAAGCGTTCCAATATGCGGGTCTATCCTTGGTGCGACCTTTGAGTTCCTTTTGGATAGGGTCGCATATTGGGCGTGACAGCGCCCGCTCGCCGAGCTCCTACCGAGCCTCCCATTCCGCCTCGCCACCGACGCTCGCCGCCGCCTCGCCGACGCGCCCGTCCGCCTCCCGTGCGCGCCCCACCCAGGCTCCCCGTCGCCCCGCCGCCCGGTCCACCACCGTAGGCCAGTGCCGCCCTCGCCTTCCTCTCTCTTCCTCTCTCTCTCCCCTCGCTAACTGCCATCTCGGCCTCGTCCTTCGTGCTCGCCTCGGATCTCATCGCCGGAGCCCGGCTACCTCGCCTGAGGCTAGATCTGGCGCCCCCGCGCCTAAGCCCTTCCATTCCCGCCGGTCTCCCCCGGATTCGGCGATCCTCCCTGCTGCCGCCGACCACGACCTCCTCACCGGAGTCCTGCTCCGCCTCCTGCTCGGGACCGTGCGCCCGAGCGCGTTGACCGCATGGGCCACGTGGGCTCCGCAAGCCACTCCAGCCCTGGCCCGCGTCGCCTCTCCTCCAGCCCAAGCTGGCCTGCCTCCTCCTCTTTCCTGGGCCAGGCCCGCTTAGGTGAGCAGCCGCCGTTTGTGCTATCTTTCGCCTCGGGCGTTGTTTAGTTATTCAACGCTTGCAATATTTTGGTCGTCCTTGATAGACTGTTTCCTGATGCATTCTTGTGATGTGTGTAACTTTATGCTCGGTGCTTCGATTCATGCATATAATATGTCAAAATGTTTGTCATGAGATGCTCTTCATTTCATTCCATTGCACCATGTTCATTTGAGTTTATCTTGATGCATGAATCATCGTTGCAAGAGTGCTATATGATGTTGTCTGCTGTCTGTTAACAGAACATGCTCACTTGTCATTTTTGCCATGATTGATGTGTGCATCCTATGAGGTTAATGTCTACATGTGTTTTGAACTATGCCATGTCTTCTTTACAGAGGTGCTTACCATGTATTTTTATGATCAATGTAGTGACTAGCACAAGCATGTAAACCAGGCTTCGTGATGTTGCTGATTTTAGTCCCTGTTCTGCTGTTATTTTGATGCCATGTAAACATGTTGATACAGAGAGATCCATGCATATTTTGAGATACTTCAGTAAGGGTGTTTTGAACATATGGTTATGCTCTATCCATTCATGCCCCTGGTTGCAATTATGGAGTAGTCTAGCATGTCATTTTCGTGCTCTACTTTTGCTACAAAATGTTTCCTGGCAGATTGTTTACATGTTACTCAATTTTGCCAAGGTTGTTGTAGTTGATCCTTGCATGCTATGAACTTGTTCTTGCCTTGGTTTGTTTCATAAACATGTCTTATTGCTGATGCTATGCTTATCTTGTCATGCAATGAATTGTGGTGAGTGAATCGAGCTTGTTAAGTAGGGTACTTGCTGATACTGTTTTGCTAGGTTGAATCTGTTATTTGGTGATGCTATGTAAACCTGCTGCTACAAGTCATTCTATGCATAATCTGGAGATATTCACTAAGGGTGTTTTGTTATACATGTCATGATCTATCCATCCATGCCCCTGGTTGCACTTATGGCCTGCTGTAGCTTATTGTAATCTTGCTCCAAAGTTGCTAAATAATGTTGATGTCATCCTGTTAACATTAAGTTTAGTTGTTGCCATGATTGTTGCTAGTGTTCCATGCACCCTATGAACTTGCTCTTGCCATGCTTAGCTTCATAAACATGCCTTCTTACGGTTGGTTTCCTTGCCATGCCATGTATTGCTCTGTAGTGAGTTGCACAAGCTCATCTACATGCCTACTTATCGTTGTTTCTGCCATGTATGAATCTGTGATATAACGTGCCATGTTTACATGGGTGCCATCATATTTTCTGATCCTTTTTGGCTCATGGTCAGTAAGGGACTTTTGTTCTATGCATTTAGTAGTATCATGCATGCATTTGTTTGCCATGATAAGTGCCTGTAACATGTTGTTTGATAGCTCTAAACATTGCAACCTGATGTTAATTTCTGCAAAGTCTGAAACTGATATTATTTGCAATCTTGCCATGTGTGTTTGAGCATGTTCTAGTGATTTCTAGAGATAGCTCAGTGTTCATGTTTTGTTGTGCTTTACCTGTGCATCATGTCCATGCCTTTTGTTATCATGTTGGGATGCTGTAGCATGTAGTTTTGGTGCTTGCAATATGCGTAGTTGCTGTTTTGGACAGATTGTTGCTATAACTTGTATAGAGTGTATGTGTTGAACCGTTGCTCTGTTTTGAGTGTGTTCCATATGAAACTTGCTTAGAATTGCATGTAGCTTCATATTATCATGTTGCATCCTTGTTTTGAGGTGTTTGCTTGATGGTTGTATGCCTTTTGCATCAATGCCATGTTTAACTTGCTTTGCTCATATCTTCTAGGTCGTAGCTCCGAATTAAATGACCTCTATATGTAACTTGACTAGAATCTCATGTAGATCATCTTGGTGCATTTTAACTTGCTGTTTAACAACTTGAACATAAGGTTTATTCAGATCTGGACCAATTTCGAAACTTGCATATGAGGACTTACCGGAATTGTTATATGTTGTTCCCGGCCTCATTTAAACTTGCCTTGATGTGTTGCTCTTGTTTGCATCATCTCTTGCCATGAGTAGCTTCATATAGCCTTGTCATGCATCATGCTTGTTGTGCATCATGTCATGTTCATGTGTGGTGTGTTTACCATGTTGTGTGCTTCTTCTTCTCGATAGTTCCCGTTTCGTTGCGATCGTGAGGATTCGTTCGTCTACGCTTGGTTCGTCGTCGTGGCTTCATCCGTTCGTCTTCTTCATGGACTCGTTCTTCTTCCTAGCGGGATTTCAGGCAAGATGACCGCTACCCTAGATCTCACTACTATCATTGCTATGCTAGTTGCTTCGTCCTATCGCTATGTTGCGCTACCTATCACCTGTTTATCAAGCCATCCCAAATTGCCATGAACCTCTAACCTTTCACACCCCTCCTAGCAAACCATTGATTGGCTATGTTACCGCTTTGCTCAGCCCTCTTATAGCGTTGCTAGTTGCAGGTGAAGTTGAAGATTGCTCCATGGTGAACAGGATTATGTTGGGATATCACAATATCTCTTATATTATCAATGCATCTATATACTTGGTAAAGGTTGGAAGGCTCGGCCTTAAGCCTGGTGTTTTGTTCCACTCTTGCCGCCCTAGTTTCCGTCATACCGGTGTTATGTTCCCGGATTTTGCGTTCCTTACGCGGTTGGGTGATTTATGGGACCCCCTTGACAGTTCGCTTTGAATAAAACTCCTCCAGCAAGGCCCAACATTGGTTTTACCATTTGCCTCACCACCACCTACTTTTCCCTTGGGAGTCGCTCTCTCGAGGGTCATCTTTATTTCAGCCCCCCCAGGCCAGTGCTTGTCTAAGTGTTGGTCCGAACTAGAGCCCTTTGCAGTGCCCCCTCAGGGAAACTTGAGGTCTGGTTTTAGTTGTACGGATTGCTCATCCGGTGTTGCCCTGAGAACTAGATATGTGCAGCTCCTATCGGGACTGTCGGGGCATCGGGCAGTCTTGCTGGTCTTGTTTTACCATTGTCGAAATGTCTTGTAAACCGGGATTCCGAGTCTGATCAGGTCTTCCTGGGAGAAGGTATATCCTTCGTTGATCGCGAGAGCTTATCATGGGCTAAGTTGGGACACCCCTGCAGGGTATAAACTTTCAAAAGCCGTGCCTGTGGTTATAGGCAGATGGGAATTTGTTAATGTCCGGTTGTAGATAACTTGACACCAGATCCGAATTAAAAACGCATCAACCGCGTGTGTAGCCGTGATGGTCTCTTTTCGGCGGAGTCCGGGAAGTGAACACGGTTTTTGGGTTATGTTTGACGTAAGTAGGAGTTCAGGATCACTTCTTGATCATTGCTAGCTTCATGACCGTTCAGCTTGCTCTCTTCTCGCTCTTATTTGCGTATGTTAGCCACAATATATGCTTAGTCACTGCTGCAGCCTCACCACTTTACCCCTTCCTTTCCCATTAAGCTTTGCTAGTCTTGATACCCATGGTAATGGGATTGCTGAGTCCTCATGGCTCACAGATTACTACAACAACAGTTGCAGGTACAGGTTTTGCGATGATCATGACGCGAGAGCGATGCTTGCTTGCGTTGAGTTCTTCTTCTGCTTCTTCTTCGATCAGGGATAGGTTCCAGGTCGGCAGCCTGGGCTAGCAGGGTGGATGTCATTTGAGTTTCTGTTTGTGTTTTATCCATAGTCGGATGATGCTCTTATGTATTGTGATGTTGTATTTGTGTGGCATTGTATGCCTTTTGTATGTATCCCCATCTATTATGTAATGTTGATGTAATGATATCCACCTTGCCAAAGCGTTTCAATATGCGGTTCTATCCTTGGTAGGACCTTCAAGTCTCTTTAGGATAGTATCGGATATTGGGTGTGACAGTTATCTCCGTGGATTTTCAGGTCATTCCGAGAACTTTTGTTTTCTGCACAAAAAGAACACCATGGCAGTTCTGCTGAAAACAGCGTCAGTCCGAGTTAGTTTCATTCAAATCATGCAAGTTAGAGTCCAAAACAAGGGCAAATGTGTTTGGAAAAGTAGATACGTTGGAGACGTATCAACTCCCCCAAGCTTAAACCTTTGCTTGTCCTCAAGCAATTCAGTTGATAAACTGAAAGTGATAAAGAAAAACTTTTACAAACTCCGTTTGCTCTTGTTGTTGTAAATATGTAAAGCCAGCATTCAAGTTTTTAGCAAAGATTATGAACTAACCATATTCACAATAACACTTAGGTCGCATGTTTACTCATATCAATGGCATAATCAACTAGCGAGCAATAATAATAAATCTCGGATGACAACACTTTCTCAAAACAATCGTAATATGATATGACAAGATGGTATCTCGCTAGCCCTTTCTGAGACCGCAAAACATAAATTTAGAGCACCTTTAAAGATCAAGGACTGACTAAACATTATAATTCATGGTAAAAGAGATCCAGTCAAGTCATACCCAATATAAACTAATAGTAATGCATGCAAATGATAGTGTGCTCTACAGCGGGTGCTTTTTAATAAGAGGGTGATGACTCTACATAAAAGTAAATAGATAGGCCATTCGCAGAGGGAATCAGGGATTTGTAGAGGTACCAGAGCTCGATTTTAAAATAGAGATGAATAACATTTTGAGCGGTATACTTTCAGTGTCAACACAACAACTATGAGATCTCGATATCTTCCATGTTACATGCATTATAGGCGGTTCCCAAACATAATGGTAAAGTTTATACTCCCCCACCACCAACAAGCATCAATCCATGGCTTGCTTGAAACAACGAGTGCCTCCAACTAGCAATAGCCCTGGGGGAGTTTTGTTTAATTATTTCGATTTGCTTTGATCTTTTTGATCATGGGACTGGGCATCCCGGTTACCAGCCATTTTCTCGTGAATGAGGAGCGGAGTCCACTCCCCTTGAGAATAACCCACCTAGCATGGAAGATACAGACAACCCTAGTTGAAACATGAGCTGCTCGAGCATACAAAACATAATTTAAATTGAAGGTTTGGAGTTTGGCACATACAAATTTACTTGGAACGGCAGGTAAATACCGCATATAGGAAGGTATAGTGGACTCATATGGAATAACTTTGGGGTTTATGGAGTTTGGATGCACAAGTAGTATTCCCGCTTAGTACAGGTGAAGGCTAGCAAAAGACAGGGAAACGACCAACTTAGAGAGTGACAACAGTCATGAACATGCATTAAAATTAATCAACACCGAGTGCAAGCATGAGTAGGATATAATCCACCATGAACATAAATATCGTGAAGGCTATGTTGATTTGTTTCAACTACATGTGTGAACATGTGCCAAGTCAAGTCACTCGAATCATTCAAAGGAGGATACCACAGTATCACCACATCACAACCATTTTAATAGCATGTTGGCACGCTAGGTAAACCATTATAAGCTCCTAGCTAATTAAGCATGTCATAAGAAACTATAATCTCTAATTGTCATTGCAAACATGTTTATTCATAATAGGCTGAATCAGGAATGATGAACTCATCATATTTACAAAAACAAGAGAGGTCGAGTTCATACCAGCTTCTCTCATCTCAATCGGTCCATCATATATCGTCATTATTGCCTTTCACTTGCACGACCGAACGGTGTGTATAATAATAATAGTGCACATGCATTGGACTAAGCTGGAACCTACAAGCATTCAATTCAAGGGAGAAGACAAGGTAATATGGGCTCTTGGTTAAATCAACAATCATGCATATTGGAGCCACTAAACATTTTTCATTAAGGTCTTCTCCTCTCGACCCCCAAAGGAAAGAAAAGAAAATAAAACTATTTACACAGGAAAGCTCCCAACAAGTAAAAGAAGAACGAGAAATCTTTTTGGGTTTTCTTTTAATTGCTACTACAAGCATGGAAATTAAAATAACTAATTTTTTTGTTTTTTCTTAAGGTTTATCAAACACACAAGAAGAAAGCTAGAAAAAGAAATTAAACTAGCATGGATCGTACAGCGAAAAAGTATGAGCACCGACGTCTAGAATATGTGTGTGAACATGAATGTAATGTCGGTGAGAAATACGTACTCCCCCAAGCTTAGGCTTTTGGCCTAAGTTGGCCTATTGCCATGGATAGCGGCTACTCTCCCCAGTGTACTGAGGAGTGTCATCGGGATACCACTGGCTGGCGATCTCCTCCGAATCCCACTGATAAGATGATTGAAAGTGCTAGTTATGGACTAGAGGGGGGGTGAATAGGCGATTTTTATCAAAGTCTTCAAAACGTGGAAGTTTCAAAGACAAACAATAGAAATGACCTAATTGATATGCAGCGGAAGATAAACTACAACAAGCAAGCCATAGTCAAGTATGCAATAATGTGAACGTACAAAGACTGATAGCAGCTAGGTAGTAAGGATCAGGATGGAAGATAGTATGAAGCCAATCAACGATAGTAGTCAAGCAATGAAGTCAAACAGATAAGACAATTAAGCAATGACTTCACGAAGACAAACTCAAAGTAAAGGAGGGAAGAGATAGAACCAGTCACTTTTTGAAGACACAGGATTTGTTGGACCAGTTCCAGTTGCTGTGACAACTGTACGTCTGGTTAGGGAGGCTGAGATTCAACTCAGAAGACCGCGTCTTCACCTTATTCCCCTTGAGCTAAGGACACACAGTCCTCGCCCAATCACTCTGGTATGTCTTCAAGGTAGACTTCCGAACCTTCACAGACTTCGTTCACCGGCAATCCACAATGACTCTTGGATGCTCAGAACGCGACGCCTAACCGGCTGGAGGATACACAGT
The DNA here is from genome assembly GCF_018294505.1 of Triticum aestivum. NCBI lineage: Eukaryota > Viridiplantae > Streptophyta > Magnoliopsida > Poales > Poaceae > Triticum > Triticum aestivum. The sequence continues at coordinate 585,065,652 of NC_057798.1, forward strand.
CCTCAAGTGTAATAAGTGTTCAGGTCACACAGATAGAAAGACTTCAGTGATGCCTAACACTCTTTGGCTCTGGGTGTTTGGGCTTTGTCCTCGCAAGGATTTCTCTCTCAAAGGCTTCGAGGTGGGTTGCTCTCAAAATGACAAAAGCCGTAAACTAACTCTGAGCAGCCACCAATTTATGGTGTAGGGGGTGGGCTATTTATAGCCACAAGGCAACCCAACCTAATATGTCCGAAATGACCCTGGGTCACTAAGGAACTGACACGTGTTCCAACGGTCCGATTTCAAACACACACGGCAACTTTACTTGGGCTACAAGCAAAGCTGACTCATCCAGCTCTGGATAAGATTTGCTCTCATTGTCTTCGCTCGAAGACATAGGATTTGGGTTGAGCATCACTTCAGTCACTCTGACTTTGTTCACTTGGACCCCACTTAATAGTATGGTGGTTCCTATGACTCAACAAAGAAGAAAAGGAAACAACAAAACAACACTGTCTTTGCGCTCCATAGTCTTCACTCATTGTCTTCTCATGTCATAGACTTCAGTGTGAATATCTTCACACACCACCATTGTCTTCAATGTCTTCATACATTTTTAGGGGTCATCTCCGGTAGGTAAACCGAATCAATGAGGGACACTTCCTGCGTTATCCTGCAATTCTCACAAACGCATTAGTCCCTCAACCAACTTTGTCGTCAATACTCCAAAACCAACTAGGGGTGTCACTAGATGCACTTACAATGATGGACGATAAGGTTCCAGTGGTGGTTCTGGCTCAGGCTCTGGAGCAGATATCTGGCCTCGATGCGCGTACATAGCCTTCGGCAAGACGAGGTAATGGCCTGCAGTTAAATCAAACAAAGAAGGCGCAGTCAGGTTAATAATCTCATTGTGTTTCTTATTAAATCTCAAGTTATACAGGAGCATTTTATCATCATTGTCAATAATAAATTCATGCGCTACCATCCTCCTGTAATCTAAAAAGGTAAGAGGAAGCAGTGTCTCCTCTTTCTCATCATGCCTAATAGGTATCTCGAAATGTTTAGCAAGGCGTGCAACATAGATACCTCCAAAGATGGGGACCTTTGTACGGTTCAAGCTTAGTCGTTTAGCAATAACGGCACCCATACTAAAAGTGTTATCACAAAATAAGGCATGGAACAGAATAATAATATCAGGAACACTGAGGTTTCCACAGTTTCCGCGACCAATTAAGCATCGACTAGCAAATATGGCAAAGTAGCATAAAACAGGAAAATGTATGCTAGTTATTCTCGCATCAGAAACCTTCCTCGATTCCCCTACAGTAATAGTGTCAATAAAACCATCCACATCTTTGCGATGTGGTTCATCTAGCCTACCATCAAAGGGTATTCTACAAACCACGCAAAAATTACATAAAGACATTTCCTTAGCCTCATCATATAAAGGGTGAAGTTTGAAATAAACCCTGAGGTTGTAGGGGTCGACGTAAATGAACCCTCACCTCTAAATCCCTGAAGTTGATACCCTGTATTTACAGGTCCCAATCAATCCAAACCCTGTATGAGCAAAATTCTTGTTTGTTGTAACAGGAAGGCACTATCCCAGCCGGGATTGATTTATAGTCACTTACAACATGGACCCACGTGTCATGTGCATCTCCTTCTTGCATCTCCTTCACTGGTCTGTTCCTCACTAGTTCACTCGCCAATTGATCCTGGGCTCGTCTCCGGACAAGGTCCTGATGAGCGTACTGGACGGGGTTAGGCCAGCCGTCGTCGCCATCCTAGACAAGCTCCTGGTCGCATCCAAGCCTGACGGCATGCTATTCCGACTGGAGATTAACTGCGTACTACACCTCCATTACGTACTATCATAAAAGGCAAAGAAAATATCAGGCATCACAAGGGCCTATTGCAATCCATCAGTGTCCTGCGTCTCGTTTACGTGTAGGGAAACGTTTCGACATGGCACGCCGGCTGAAATTTCAGCCGGTCGCTCTGGCCCACGCACCGCACTACGTCCCTTACCTTATCTTTTCCCCACACCACACCACACCACATCCAAATCTTATCCTCCCTCACTTTCCTACATCATCGCCGCCCAATCTTCTCGGCTCTCCTCCCTGATCTCTCCTACATCAAGCTCCACGGGCTCTCCGGCGAAACGCCATGCTCCTGATGTGAGGTTAAGCCATGGCCTGCGAGCTCATAGAATTAGGGGCGGCCATGGCCTGCAAGCTCTCACTGCAAAATGATGATTTTTTTGCTGGAATAGTTTTGTTTTCTGCTACCACCAGTGAAACCCCGTTTTGTTGCTGAGTTTTGCTGCTGCACACGGTGGTGGAAGCCGACATCGGCGGCGACCAGAGGCTGCGACAGCCGGGTGCTACAACCACAACGCCTCGTGCTGAAACCAGCCCATGAAAAGCTGCAAACAGCAGAAGCTGGATCATGCATTTTGATTTTTGCTGGAACCAGCGCATTTGTTTGATGCAACCGGCTAGTTTGTTTGCTGCTTTGAACTCTCTTGAAGTTTGCTGTTGTGGTTGTTTCTGCTGGAACCTTTGTCATTTTTGGCTGGAAGCGGCCATTATTTTTGCTTCAACTGATCATTGAAAATTTTTGTCGTTCAGAATTTTCAATTGAAACATGACACTGCTAGTTGACGATGGCGGCAAGCCGGATCCGACAACGCGATTTTTTTGTTGCGACCATGGGACCTTGGCCTGGAATAGGCAGGCATTAGAGCTGCATCTGAATATCTCATGGTGACGGTGCCCTAGGATCTATTGGCAGCCGTGCTGCCATCTTGGTGATAGGGGCGGGACCTCACTGGTGCTCGCTGGTCACGGCCACACGTTACCCACGGCCACAAGTGTGGAATGGGGGTGGGAGGTGGGTGGGGAATGGCGCTACGCGATGGTGAGGGGGCGAGGGCCTGTTTTTTCTCGTGGGCGGCGTTGGGAAGAAGATGTCACAGGAGGGAAGAAAAAATCCAACGGCGCACAAGGGGGTGAATCGGGTGGCTGTGGTGCGACCGGCTGAAATTTCGGCCGGCGCACCGGCGCCTATCGCTGGCCTTACGTGTATCCAGAAGAGATCATCTAATCGATCAAGCCAGACTCAATTACTTGTTCATGCTTGTACTGTTGTACATGAATATATCAAGCCAGGCCTGTACGTGCGTGTCTTCCGGCGGGACTTCAATCCTCTGTTGGTGCTCGTCGACATCGTCATGGATATAAAATAAGTTTGGCTGGCCTTGGCCATCGTGGCCCTTGCCGTGCGCGCCCATGCCTGTTGAGTTGCAGCGGGAGGCGGCCATGGCGACCTGCTCAAGCCAGTGCGGCGTCAAGAGCAAAGAAAGAGCACTGCAGCGAGATGGGGTCCTTGATGTAGCCCGAGACCCAGCCCAGAGCATCGCCGCGTACGCGCGCTGCGACTCGGTCCAGGCCTCCAGCGCCACGCGCCAGCCGCAGTGCTCTACCGCGAGCGCGCCCACCATGGTGGGCGCGTGAATCGGCCTAGGCAGTGGCGGCGGATCCCTGATGTCTCATCTATGCGAGCTGTGGAAGGAGTACGTCATCGGGGATGAGCTTCGTGAGCTGCGGCAGGAGCTTGTCATCGCGGATGAGCTTCGCGAGCTGCGGCAGGAGCTTGTCGTCGCGGACGGCGGCGACCCTCCGACTCCGAGACACGGCGTCGACAAAGCCGACGGCTCGCCCTGGCTGCATCTCCCCCCACCGATGTATCATGCAGGCTGCAGCTCGTCAACTCGCGGCCACCTACCAAGGATCATCTAGCCTGTTGCTATTGATGGATCTGAGAGGAAAGGGGATAGGAGGAGAGACATGGGAGCGAGGAAGAAGATGGCAACGATGCGTTGCCTACGCTACAGTGAGAGAAGCGATTTTCCGGTAGGATTGCGCTTTTCCCGGTGTCCCAAACACACAAAGGGTTAGGATAGACCGGGATATAAAAGATTAGGGTACCGATTTCAGGGATTTGAAGATGAGGGTTTATTTTCGTCGGCATCTACAACCTCAAGGTTTATTTCAGACTTCACTCTCATATAAATTAAAAGCCACTGACGGTGGTGAATTCTTAGGATAATAGTAAAAGTTTTGCATGAAAGTATTAGTAAGTAAGAGATACTATTCGATCCGGTCGTGGAGGAAGTCCGTGAGGCCCGCATTATCATCCAAAGAATAAAAGTCTTCATAAATCCCGGCTGCTCTCAAGAAATTATCACAAGGCCACTCACACGGCCTTACTTCCGCTACGCGAGGAAGAATATACTTGGCCTTTTCTTTCTCCTTAGCTTGTTTATCCTTGGAGCTTTGGCTAGAAGAGCCCCTCAAGAACAACCTCTTCATCTTATTCTGAAAATTTCTGAATTTTTTAGTAACTCAAAATAAAAGTGAATCAAACTCAATAAAACTGATAGCAACTACTCCCACAAGTTCCTAGAGCCTATATCATGCATTAGAATTACTTGGGACCTCATAAATTTGACACGCAAGCTCAAGAACAAGGTCACCTAAGCAGCAAAATTTTTGCAGTGAATAAAGCACTAGAACAAAAACTAATTGGACCATTGGAGGAGTCACATACCAAAGAACAATCTCCCAACGCAGTTTTATGAACGGAGCTTTAAGCAAGGTGATCGAAAATCGCACCAAAATGAGCTAGAACTTGTGCTTGAGCTGGATGGGGATTTTTTTGGGGAGGAAGATGGAGTGTGTGGGTGCAGGAATAAGTGGAGGGGGGCCACTGTGGGCCCACGAGATAGGGTGGCGTGCCCAGTAAGAGTGGGCGCGCCCTGGACCCTCATGGCCAGGTGCTTGCCCCCCTGATGTGTTCTCAGTGCCTAAAATCCTCAAATATTCCATAAAAAATCATACTAAATTTGCAGGGCATTTGGAGCACTTTTATTTTCAGGATATTTTTTATTGCATGGATAATTCAGAAAATAGACAGATAATACAATTTTTGCTTTATTTATTCTAAATAACAGAAAGTAAAAAGAGGCTATAGAAGGTTGTGCCTTCTAGTTTCATCCATCTCATGATCATCAAAAGGACTCCACTAACAAGGTTGATCAAGTCTTGTTAACAAACTCATTCTGAATAACATGGAACCGGAGAAATTTCGAATAACACTAGGTTACCTCAACGGGGATATGAACATCCCCTATAATAAGAATATCATACTTTTTCTTGACAGTAGGAAGAGGAAATTCAAAACCTCCAATAATGATAGTTGGAATTTTTCCAATAGAATTGATGCTATGAACTTGAGGTTGTTTCCTCGGAAAGTGTATCGTATGCTCATTACCATTAACAAGAAAAGTGACATTGCCTTTTGTTGCAATCAATAACAGCCCATGCAGTATGCAGAAAGAGTCTACCAAGGATAATCGACATACTATCGTCCTCGGGAATATCAAGAATAACAAAGTCCGTTAAGATGGTGACATTTGCAACCACAACAGGCACATCCTCACAAATACCGACAGGTATAGCAGTTGATTTATCGGCCATTTGCAAAGAGATTTCAGTAGGTGTCAACTTATTCAATTCAAGTCTATGATATAAAGAGAGAGGCATAACATTAACACCGGCTCCAAGATCACATAAAGTAGTTTTAACATAGTTTCTTTTAATGGACCATGGTATAGTTGGTGCTCCTGGATCTCCAAGTTTCTTTGGTATTCCACCTTTAAAAGTGTAATTGGCAAGCATGGTGGAAATTTCAGCTTCTGATATCTTTCTTTTATTTGTAATGATATCCTTCATGTATTTAGCATAAGGATTTACTTTAAGCATATCAGTTAAGCGCACACGTAAGAAGATAGGTCTAATCATTTCAGCAAAGCACTCAAAATCCTCATCATCCTTTTTCATCAATGGCTTAGGAGGAAAAGGCATGGGTTTCTGAACCCATGGTTCTCTTTCTTTACCATGCTTCCTAGCAACAAAGTCTCTCTTATCATAACGTTGATTCTTTGATTGTGGGTTATCAAGACCAACAGCTAGCAGGTTCAATCTCTAAATCCTTATTATTGCTAGGTTGAGCATCATCATGAACATTATCATTAACATTATCACTAGGTTCATGTTCATCACCTGATTGTGTTTCAGCATCAGAAATAGAAATATCATTGGGATTCTCAGGTGTGTCTATAACAGGTTCACTAGAAGCATGCAAAGTCCTATCGTTTTTCTTTTTCTTCTTTTTAGAAGGACTAGGTGCATCTACATTATTTCTCTGAGAATCTTGCTCAATTCTCTTAGGGTGGCCTTCAGGATACAAAGGTTCCTGAGTCATTCTACCAGTTCTAGTAGCCACTCTAATAGCAAAATCATGTTTATTATTTAATTCATCAAGCAAATCACTTTGAGCTTTAAGTACTTGTTCAGCTTGAGTGGTAACCATAGAAGCATATTTACTAATGAGTTTAAGTTCATCTTTAACTCTAGCCATATAATCACTCAAGCGTCCAATCATGAGAGCATTACTCTTTAATTCTCTACCAACATAAGAATTAAAACTTTCTTGTCTATCCATAAAGTCATCAAATTCATCCAAACATTGGCTAGGAAATTTAGTAGACGGGATTTCAACCTTATCATATCTATAGAGAGAATTTACCTTTACTACCTGTGTCGGGTTATCAAGACCATGTGTTTCTTCAACAGGCAGTATATTAAGACCATGTATTTCTTCAATAGGAGGTAAATTCTTAACAGCTTCAGCTTTAATACCTTTTTCTTTCATGGATTTCTTTGCCTCTTGCATATCTTCAGGACTGATAAATAGAACACCTCTCTTCTTCGGAGTAGATTTAGGAATTGGCTCAGGAGTTGGCTCAATTGGCTCAGGAATTGGCTCAGGAAGAGTCCAATTATTTTCATTGGTCAACATATTATTCAACAGAAATTCATCTTGGTCGACCGTTCTTTCCCTGAAAACACAACTAGCACAACTATCCAAGTGGTCCCTGGAAGCATTAGTTAGTCCATTATAAAATATAACAAGTATTTTATTTTTCTTAGAAAGATGATCAGGCAAAGCATTAAGTAATCGGAGAAGCCTCCCCCAAGCTTGTGGGAGACTCTCTTCTTCAGATTGCACAAAATTATATATTTCCCTCAAGGCAGCTTGTTTCTTATGAGCAGGGAAATATTTAGTAGAGAAGTAATAAATCATATCCTGGGGACTACGCACACAACCAGGATCAAGAGAATTAAAACCAAGTTTTAGCATCACCCTTTAATGAGAATGGAAATATCTTAAGGATATAGTAATAGCGGGATTTCTCATCATTAGTGAACAGGGTGGCTATATCATTTAACTTAGTAATATGTGCCACAACAGTTTCAGATTCATTGCCATAAAAAGCATTGGATTCAACCAAAGTAATTATCTCAGGATCAACAGAGAATTCATAATCCTTATCAGTAACTAAGATAGCTGAAGTAGCAAAAGCAGGGTCATATTTCATTCTAGCATTCATATATTGATGCTTCCATTTAGCTAATAACTTCTTAAGATCATATCTATCATTGCAAGCAAGAATAGCTCTAGCAACTTCTTCATCCATAACATAACCCTTAGGAACAACAGGAAATTCATACTTAGGGGGAGAACCTTCATCATCACTATCATCAATAATTTCATCTTAAATAATTTCATTCTCTCTAACCCTAGCAAGTTGTTCATCTAGAAATTCACCTAATGGCAAAGTAGTATCAAGCACATAAGTAGTTTCATCATAAGTATCATGCATAGCAGAAGTGGCATCATGTCACGCCCAATATGTGATACTATCCTAAAGAGACTCGAAGGTCCCACCAAGGATAGAACTGCATATTGAAATGCTTTGCAAGGTGGATATCATTACATCAACATTACATAATAGATGGGGATACATACAAGAGGCAAATAATGCCACATGAATACAACAATATATCATACACAATATCAACATCCGACTACGGATGAAACACAAACAGAAGCTCAAACGACATCCACCCTGCTAGCCCAGGCTGCCGACCTGGAACCTATCCCCTGATCGAAGAAGAAGTAGAAGAAGAACTCAACGCAAACAAGCATCGCTCTCACGTCATGATCATCGCATAACCTGTACCTGCAAATGTTGTTGTAGTAATCTGTGAGCCACGAGGACTCAGCAATCCCATTACCATGGGTATCGAGACTAGCAAAGCTTAAATGGAAAGGAAGGGGTAAAGTGGTGAGGCTGCAGCAGCGACTAAGCATATATGGTGGCTAACATACGCAAATAAGAGAGAGAAGAGAGCAAGCGGAACGGTCGTGAAGCTAGCAATGATCAAGAAGTGATCCTGAACTCCTACTTATGTCAAGCATAACCCAAAAACTGTGTTCACTTCCCGGACTCCGCCGAGAAGAGACCATCACGGCTACACACGCGGTTGATGCGTTTTAATTCGGATCTGGTGTCAAGTTATCTACAACCGGACATTAACAAATTCCCATCTGCCCATAACCGCGGGCACGGCTTTCGAAAGTTTAAACCCTGCAGGGGTGTCCCAACTTAGCCCGTGATAAGCTCTCACGATCAACGAAGGATATACCTTCTCCCAGGAAGACCCGATCAGACTCGGAATCCCGGTTTACAAGACATTTCGATAATGGTAAAACAAGACCAGCAAAGCCGCCCGATGCGCCGACAATCCCGATAGGAGCTGCACATATCTCGTTCTCAGGGCAACACCGGATGAGACAGCTACGAGTAAAACCAGACCTCGAGTTTCCCCGAGGGGGCCCCGCAGGCAGCTCGGTTTGGACCAACACTTAGACAGAGCACTGGCCCGGGGGGGGCTAAAATAAAGATGACCCTCGAGGCTCCGGAAACCCAAGGGAAAAAGGGCTAGGTGAGGCAAATGGTAAAACAAATGTTGGGCCTTGCTGGAGGAGTTTTATTCAAAGCGAACTGTCAAGGGGGTCCCATAAATCTCCCAACCGCATAAGGAACGCAAAATCCGGGAACATAACACCGGTATGACGGAAACTAAGACGGCAAGAGTGGAACAAAACACCAGGCATAAGGCCGAGTCTTTCACCCTTTACCAAGTATATAGATGCATTAATTTAATAAGAGATATTGTGATATCCCAACAAAATCATGTCCACCATGGAGCAATCTTCAACTTCACCTGCAATTAACAACGCTATAAGAGAGGCTGAGCAAAGCGGTAACATAGCCAAGCAACGGTTTGCTAGGAAGGGTGTCAAAGGTTAGAGGTTCATGGCAATTTGGGAGGCTTGAAGAACAAGTGATAGGTAGCGCAGATAGTGATAGAACGAAGCAACTAGCATAGCAATGATAGTAGTGAGATCCAGGGTAGCGGTCATCTTGCTTGAAATCCCGCAAGGAAGAAGAATGAGTCCATGAAGAAGACGAACGGGCGTAGTCGAACGAATCCTCACAAACATAGCGTTACCGGAACTATCAAGGAGAAGCGCAACCGGAAAGAAGTAAACAACATGGTAAACAACCATCACAATCATAATCATGGCATGATGCAGAAACAAGTATGATGCATGTCCGGTTTAATGAGGCATTGGCATGGCAAACTGCAACACACAATACTACAAATTAAGTGGAGCTCAATATGCAACGAGTTGCATATTGACGAAACACCACATTCAAGTTATTTAGTTCGCTCTCGTTTAGGTACACAAAATATTAAATGTTGTTAAACATGGCAAGGGGTGAAGCATATGAAAACTACCTAACTAGGCAAGTTTAAATGAGGCCGGAAACAACAAACAACAATTCCGGAAAATCCTCATATGCATATTTTGAGTTTGATACTGTTCTGCCCTAAACACAATTTTAATATTGTTAAACAGCAAAAATAAAGTGCACCATGTTAAACTAGGCATTTTTCCACCCCATTTACATATAAAGTTTATTAAATTCGGAGCTACGGTTATTTAGTTATGAAATAAATCATTTTAGCATGGCATTTACGTAAATTAAAACAAACAGCATTTTAAACATTTTAAACATGGATGAAAGTGGCAAATTATTAATCTACACAAAATTCTAAACATTTTACATATATAAATTATTTACATATGATGCACGGTTAATGAGTTATTATATGCATGATGCTTAGGGGTTTTTCTGTAAAACAGGCAGTCTCTGGTTAAAGGACAAAATTCGCAGCGCATGGAAAAAAAACATGGGCCGAAACTAGCTGGCCCAACAAGCACAGAAGAGGGGCTGGGCGCTGCTCACCATGGGCCATGGCCCAGTCGGTGGAGGAGGTGAGGCCGGAAGGGGCGCTGGGCCTGGCGCTGGTGGAGAGGGGGCGGCTGGGCCGGATGAGGCTCAGGCGGCGCTGTGCCTTGGCAATCTGGAGGCAGCAGGGGCGCAGTCAACGGGCTCGGAATCGCTGACCCCATTGATGCAGGCGCACAGCGAGTAGGGGAAGCAGAGGATGCAGCGGCGCGGCTTGGACTCCGGCGACGACGAGGCAGATGCGGACGAGGCAAGGGACTTGGCAGCCCGACGATGGAGGCGTCAGAGATGGCCGGATACGGGCCAGCTCGGGTCGAGGACGAAGCTCCTGGGCATCGGGGCTCCATGCCCGGCGTTGAACACAGAGAGGGAGAGAGAGAAACGTGAGCGAGAAGGAGAGCGGAAGGGAGAGATGGAAGGCAAGGGCGCCACAACCTGGTGGTGCTCGCCGGAAGAGATGCAGACGACGGGGACGACGGGGATCCGGCGAGGTAGAACGGCTGCGGGGGCCTGCAGCTCGGGAAGGAGGAGCTCGGGCTCCTGGCTTGCGGCCGATGGCGGGAGGCGGCATGGATGCAGATCAGTGATGGTTTGTCTCGAAGAAGCGGGGCGACGGCCATGGTCCTGCTGCTACTGCTCGCGGGACGGAGGAGGTGAGGGAGATCGGGCGCGAGGTCGCCGGCAGCAGGTCGAGCTCCTGCTCGAGGAAGGAGGCACGCGAGGTGGTGCTTAAGCACGGGAGTTCAAGGCGGCGGGGTCGACGTGCTCGTGAACGAGGGCGCCATGGGATGGATGGATTGGATCTGGGTGTGGCTGATGGTTGGTGCAGGGGGAAATGAGAGGATCCCGAGGTGGGAAATGGGTGCGGCGGCGGCTGGGAGGATGGGACAGCTCCCCTGAGATTTAGGGTTGGACAAAATATATACATTAGGTGGATTAGGTTAGGGGCTACCTCATCCCTACGATCGTAATCGGACGGTCGCGAATAAAATAGGCAGGGAGTCCAAATAAGAAAACGGAGATGTTTTATAGACGTTACGGGATGATCCGGATCCATCGGTAACGACAGACCGGTTCGGGTTCGGGCAAGTTTCGGACGCGCGCGAGGGGTCTGAGAGCTGGCAAAAGAGGTTAGGTGGTCAAGGTCAAGAGGGAAGTGAAACCCTCATTGGTCTGGAACGGCCAACAAAAGCAAGGGGGGACGCGGCAACTATCAACGGGTGCAAGTTTATAAGAAAACATGTGATGCAAAGCTCATGATGACATGGTGAATGCGGCAAACAAAAATAAAACACACATCGAACACGAAATATATGGAAGGCATCTGGAGCGCCGGTCTTGGGGCGTTACAACACTCCACCACTACGAGAGGATCTCGTCCCGAGACCTAGGATGGCACCAGAGGGAAAAGGAAGAGGAAGATAAGAGGTAAACTAAGTTGCTTCTTTGACGAACGAGTGAAACCATGAACCTTGAGAGGTTGGGCAATTAAAAAGAAAGAGTACAACAGAGATGAACGAGATTGCAAACAATCCGTTGGAAAAGAGGAGCAAGGAACATTACGAGAACTTGAAGGTTGCAAAGACATGAATCAAGAGTTTAATGGACAAGATAGGATTCAAAACCACTCCGGTTAAAACAAGTTGAAAGAGGAAGAATTTGGGCAGCACTCCATTTGAACATGGAAGGACTAGAACATGAACTTGACAAGATGAGAGGATACTTGATGAAATCAACAACACACTGCCTCTGGAACTATTGAAAGAATGGCACAATGGGTAAGAAGGATTTCAGACAGCACTAAGGTTGAAAATAGAGGCAAAGCTTAATAAGATGAAAGAACTTGAATGAGAACACAACACTCCAGTTAAATGGATAAGAAAGAAAAGAACACGATCCTCACAATTCGAGATGATGAGTGAAGAGAGCAACATCACAATGCCTTCGGGACGAAAGAATAGAAGATAGATCATTGGAATAACAGAATGGAGAAGAAAATGCCAACTTCTGCCACAAGTGAGCTTGGAAAGCATCCTTCCGAGAAGGTTATAACGGAGTCGTTGGAAAACCAACAACGAAACAAATAAGCTTGTAGTGGGCTTATGGAAAACATCTCAAAATGATGAGGTGACAACCGGCCACCGATGGAAACAATTAATTGGATTGAGACCAGCATGGAGATGAAAACTGCTTTCGCCGAGAGGATAGGAGAAAACTTGGATCATTGATAAGCACCACAAATAGCAACATTCCTTAGGTCAGGCTTTAGGTGAAATCTCTACCAAGATAACTCCAACGAAGAGATTGATGGACTTAAAATACCTCATTCTTGACAACATATGAATCATGAAACATGAAGGAAATTGTCAAGAGTGACATAACACCATCTCAAAAGATAGGGTAGAAAGAATTGCACTTCGGAATGCAAGATGAAGAATACTTGAGCTTCTCAAAAGAAAACATGTGTTGAGCACCATGTTTATTTTTGAGTATAGCTTGACGGATCATAACTTCAAGAGAAATCTTGAAGAACAATTGAAGAATGAAAAGAATCCTTGACGAACCATCATGTAGAGCCTCCATGAAGAACTCCGGTAATAAAAGGATGATGAAAAGAAAAAGATGTTGGAAACACAAGGTGAAGCCTTGCAATGATTTAGATGGAGCTTCGCGATGATATAACCGAGAAAACTTGGAACTCCGGAAACGAAAAGCTGAAACATGTCGAACCGGGAAATGTGACATGATGAACAACTCCGGAAAGAAGAAACTAGATTACTTGGATGAAACAATAATAAGAATTACGTTATGCCTATCCTTCACCAATTTAAATTGATGACAAGCAACGGATTTGGGATACTACTTATTCTCGTAGAAAGGATTAAGAGGGATATAGCATAAACTTGAGAAGGTATTGATGGAACCACGGTGGGATTTGGAAACAAAGAATGAATTGATATGATAACGAAGGAAGTGAAATCTTGAACAAACCACCATAAGGATTGAAAATGAAAGTAGCAAAGGCACAATTCACCGAGAAGAATTGGAAAACGAATGAAGATATTTGAGGGAATTTAGATACCAGAGAACGAAGAGATCATGAACTGATTAGAGTATATTTGAATGATTCACCGGTAAGATTTGGAGAATAACAACTGAAAGCTAAGAATGAGTAATATTCAGAAATGATGGCCTTCAGATGATCGAGAAAGGAAGCAACTCGTGAAATGCGTCGGATGGTTGAAAAGAATTCTCACAATCGAAAACAATTATGAGAGGATGGCATCAAGCTAGAACCATGAATCTTGAAGAGAATGGAGCAAGATTTAAGAGAAGTCCTTCTTTGGTCTTCAAATGTTGAGAATGATGATGAGAACAACCATGAATTGTTGAGATACTCCGGGAGAAAATTAGAAAGGTTGAACCAACGATGAAAAGAATTTGAAAGATCTTGAAGAAAGACATTTGACTGATGATAATTCATCCTTACGTCAAACTTGGAAATGAATTTGAGAATCACTCCTGATAATTAGAAGAGTCAGGTAAGATCCTGGGAAAAGACCTGTGGGTTAGGGCCCACTCAAAAGAAACACCGTTGAATGATTGCTTGAAAAAGAGATTGCACCGGTAGAATTAAATAGCTTGAAAGAGAGAAAAACCTCGAAATATCTTGAACGGATTGAGAATGGAAATAGAAGTCTTCTGAGATATCTTGAGCACCCCGGATAAGAATAGAGAGAGGTGAACAATCAAGAGGTGCACTGACATGGAAAAACATTTGAAACGAGGAAAGTGATATGATCAACACCAAAAGCTTGAATTAAAACCACCGGAGAAGAAAAATAATGAAGAATGATGAACTCAAAGCTCCGTTAGTATCTTCCTAAGAATCACCGGATAAGAACATTAATGGAAAATAATGAAGAGAACTCCCATTAATAAAAGGATAAATGATTAAGAAATCTGAGTCCTTGAAGAAAAAAGGAGGGAGGATGGGGAAAACAAAGACAACTTGGGATGAATGAAACAAACACCGGTGAGAAAACTTAGAGTTGATCTTGCGGATGTTGAAATGATCGGATCCACTTGAAGAGAAGCACACCGGTTGGAAAGAATTGACATGACGACCTCGATGATCAAGAAGGATTAGTATTAACATAGCAATATGAGAACACCGTTTAGGAAAGGTATGGATTCAACATTTGACTTTGAAGCAACTCGAATACCACAAATAAAACAAAAACAAAGGATTTGGCTTGCAGAATAAGCCGGAACAAACATATGATAGATCTCATATCGTATCATGTGTCTGTTGGAAAGATATCCTACGAGCTACTTGAATTCCCACCTATAAACTCCCGAAACTTTCTGGTTATGCAATCTGGTGTTGGGGATACAGGGGAAGCAATATATCTCACCCAAACTAACAATACCTACATCCAAGCTGTATCCATCCATCAACACATAACCAAGAAACCTTCGAAAATCGTGTACCTCAACCTTTGAAAAGCATCCGTTATACGAGTTATGGCAATACTCCCGAACTCCCCAGTACTGGGTGACGTCGAGGTTATCTCACCAACAACTGCATAAAAGAGATTTTTGATGTCGGCAAAACTCAGGTATTCCAGAACTGCAATGATAAAATTATCACGACAACACCTCGGAGCTCAACTCCCCGGGTCAATGCCACATAATAGACAGGAGGCACGAAGAACAATGTTCTCGTCACAAAACCATCGGAACAATTCCAAGATACCCGCGTGATCCTAAATTTTTTTAGTGAAATTTGAGGAGGGGAAAGACAAAACATCTACGTCAGGAGACCTCACCAGAGCAACGAAGGGGCTGAGGAGTAAAAAGAATCCTACTCTCCGATATATATAATCCTAAGACTCAAAATAATTTTCTTCTAGACTCAACAACAGCCAACAATCAAGGGGGATCCTATGGTTGGTCGAGGCTCTGATACCAACTTGTCACGCCCAATATGCGATACTATCCTAAAGAGACTCGAAGGTCCCACCAAGGATAGAACCGCATATTGAAACGCTTTGCAAGGTGGATATCATTACATCAACATTACATAATAGATGGGGATACATACAAGAGGCAAATAATGCCACATGAATACAACAATATATCATACACAATATCAACATCCGACTACGGATGAAACACAAACAGAAACTCAAACTATATCCACCCTGCTAGCCTAGGCTGCCGACCTGGAACCTATCCCCTGATCGAAGAAGAAGCAGAAGAAGAACTCAACGCAAACAAGCATCGCTCTCGCGTCATGATCATTGCATAACCTGTACCTGCAACTGTTGTTGTAGTAATCTGTGAGCCACGAGGACTCAGCAATCCCATTACCATGGGTATCAAGACTAGCAAAGCTTAAATGGAAAGGAAGGGGTAAAGTGGTGAGGCTGCAGCAGCGACTAAGCATATATGGTAGCTAACATACGCAAATAAGAGCGAGAAGAGAGCAAGCGGAACGGTCGTGAAGCTAGCAATGATCAAGAAGTGATCCCGAACTCCTACTTACGTCAAGCATAACCCAAAAACCGTGTTCACTTCCCGGACTCCGCCGAGAAGAGACCATCACGGCTACACACGCGGTTGATGCATTTTAATTCGGATCTGGTGTCAAGTTATCTACAACCGGACATTAACAAATTCCCATCTGCCCATAACCGCGGGCATGGCTTTCAAAAGTTTAAACCCTGCAGGGGTGTCCCAACTTAGCCCATGATAAGCTCTCGCGATCAACGAAGGATATACCTTCTCCCAGGAAGACCCGATCAGACTCGGAATCCCGGTTTACAATACATTTCGATAATGGTAAAACAAGACCAGCAAAGCCGCCCGATGCGCCGACAATCCCGATAGGAGCTGCACATATCTCGTTCTCAGGGCAACACCGGATGAGACAGGCTATGAGTAAAACCAGACCTCGAGTTTCCCCGAGGGGGCCCCGCAGGCGGCTCGGTTCGGACCAACACTTAGACAAGCACTGGCCCGGGGGGGCTAAAATAAAGATGACCCTCGGGCTTCGGAAACCCAAGGGAAAAAGGGCTAGGTGAGGCAAATGGTAAAACCAAAGTTGGGCCTTGCTGGAGGAGTTTTGTTCAAAGCGAACTGTCAAGGGGGTCCCATAAATCACCCAACCGCGTAAGGAGCGCAAAATCTGGGAACATAACACCGGTATGACGGAAACTAAGGCGGCAAGAGTGGAACAAAACACCAGGCATAAGGCCGAGTCTTCCATCCTTTACCAAGTATATAGATGCATTAATTTAATAAGAGATATTATGATATCCCAACAAAATCCTGTCCACCATGGAGCAATATTCAACTTCACCTGCAACTAACAACGCTATAAGAGGGGCTGAGTAAAGCGGTAACATAGCCAAGCAACGGTTTGCTAGGAAGGGTGTCAAAGGTTAGAGGTTCATGGCAATTTGGGAGGCTTGAAGAACAAGTGATAGGTAGCGCAGCATAGCGATAGAACGAAGCAACTAGCATAGCAATGATAGTAGTGAGATCCAGGGTAGCGGTCATCTTGCCTAAAATCCCGCAAGGAAGAAGAACGAGTCCATGAAGAAGATGAACGGGCGTAGTCGAACGAATCCTCACAAACGCAGCGTTACCGGAACTATCAAGGAGAAGCGCAACCGGAAAGAAGTAAACAACATGGCAAACAACCATAACAATCATAATCATGGCATGATGCACAAACAAGTATGATGCATGTCCGGTTTAATGAGGCATTGGCATGGCAAACTGCAACACACAATACTACAAATTAAGTGGAGCTCAATATGCAACGAGTTGCATATTGACGAAACACCACATTCGAGTTATTTAGTTCGCTCTCGTTTAGGTACACAACAATATTAAATGTTGTTAAACATGGCAAGGGGTGAAGCATATGAAAACTACCTAACTAGGCAAGTTTAAATGAGGCCGGAAACAACAAACAACAATTCCGGAAAATCCTCATATGCATATTTTGAGTTTGATACTGTTTTGCCCTAAACACAATTTTAATATTGTTAAACAGCAAAAATAAAGTGCACCATGTTAAACTAGGCATTTTTCCACCCCATTTACATATAAAGTTTATTAAATTCGAAGCTACGGTTATTTAGTTATGAAATAAATCATTTTAGCATGGCATTTACGCAAATTAAAACAAACATCATTTTAAACATTTTAAACATGGATGAAAGTGGCAAATTATTAATCTACACAAAATTCTAAACATTTTACATATATAAATTATTTACATATGATGCACGGTTAATGAGTTATTATATGCATGATGCTTAGGGGTTTTTCTGTAAAACAGGTAGTCTCTGGTTAAAGGACAAAATTCGCAGCACACGGAAAAAAAACATGGGCCGAAACTAGCTGGCCCAACAAGCATAGAAGAGGGTCTGGGCGCTGCTCACCATGGGCCATGGCCCAGTCGGTGGAGGAGGTGAGGCCGGAAGGGGCGCTGGGCCTGGCGCTGGTGGAGAGGGGGCGGCTGGGCCGGATGAGGCTGGGGCGGCGCTGTGCCTTGGCGATCTGGAGGCAGCAGGGGCGCAGTCAACGGGCTCGGAATCGCTGACCCCATCGATGCAGGCGCGCAGCAAGCAGGGGAAGCAGAGGATGCAGCGGCGCAGCTTGGACTCCGGCGACGACGAGGCAGATGCGGACGAGGCAAGGGACTTGGCGGCCCGATGATGGAGGCGTCGGAGATGGCCGGATCCGGGCCAGCTCGGGTCGAGGACGAAGCTCCTGGGCATCGGGGCTCCATGCCCGGCGCTGAACACAGAGAGGGAGAGAGAGAAATGTGAGCGAGAAGGAGAGCGGAAGGGAGAGATGGAAGGCAAGGGCGCCACAACCTGGTGGTGCTCGCCGGAAGAGATGCAGACGACGGGGACGGCGGGGATCCGGCGAGGTAGAACGGCTGCGAGGGCCTGCAGCTCGGGAAGGAGGAGCTCGGGCTCCTGGCTTGCTGCCGATGGCGGGAGGCGGCATGGATGCAGATCAGCGGTGGTTTGTCTCGAAGAAGCGGGGCGACGGCCATGGTCCTGCTGCTGCTGCTCGCGGGACAGAGGAGGTGAGGGAGATCGGGCGCGAGGTCGCCGGCAGCAGGTCGAGCTCCTGCTCGAGGAAGGAGGCGCGCGAGGTGGTGCTTAAACACGGGAGTTCGAGGCAGCGGGGTCAACGTGCTCGTGAACGAGGGCGCCATGGGATGGATGGATTGGATCTGGGTATGGCTGATGGTTGGTGCAGGGGAAATGAGAGGATCCCGAGGTGGGAAATGGGTGCGACGGCGGCTGGGAGGATGGGACAGCTTCCCTGAGATTTAGGGTTGGACAAAATATATACATTAGGTGGATTAGGTTAGGGGCTACCTCATCCCTACGATCATAATCGGACGGTCGCGAATAAAATAGGTAGGGAGTCCAAATAAGAAAACGGAGATGTTTTATAGACGTTAGGGGATGATCCGGATCCATCGGTAACGATAGACCGGTTCGGGTTCGGGCAAGTTTCGGACGCGCGCGAGGGGTCTGAGAGCTGGCAAAAGAGGTTAGGTGGTCACAGCCAAGAGGGAAGCGAAACCGTGATTGGTCTGGAACGGCCAACAAAAGCAAGGGGGAACGCAGCAACTATCAACGGGTGCAAGTTTATAAGAAAACATGTGATGCAAAGCTCATGATGACATGATGAATGCGGCAAACAAAAATAAAACACGCGGCGAACACGAAATATATGGAAGGCATCTAGAGCGCCGGTCTTGGGGCGTTACACATCATCAATAACATCCGACATATCAGAATTCATAGCAGTAGCAGGTTTAGGTGTCGCAAGCTTACTCAAAACAGAAGGAGAATCTAGTGCAGAGCTAGATGGCAGTTCCTTACCTCCCCTCGTAGTTGAGGGAAAAATCTTAGTTCTTTCGTCTTTCAAGTTCCTCATAGTGATCAGCAGATATAAATCCTAAGTGACTCAAAGAATAGAGCTATGCTCCCCAACAACGGTGCCAGAAAATAGTCTTGATAACCCACAAGTATAGGGGATCACAACAGTTTTTGAGGGTAGAGTATTCAACCCAAATTTATTGATTCGACACAGGGGAAGCCAAAGAATATTCTCAAGTATTAGCAATTGAGTTGTCAATTCAACCACACCTGAATAACTTAGTATCTGCAACAAAGTATTTAGTAGCAACGTAGTATGATAGTAATGGTAACAGTGGCAAAAGTAACGATAGCAGTTTTGTAGTAATTGTAACAGTAGCAACGGAAAAGTAAATAAGCAAAGCACAATATATGAAAAGCTCGTAGGCATTGGATCAGTGATGGATAATTACGTCGGATGCGATTCCTCATGTAATAGCTATAACATAGGGTGACACAGAACTAGCTGCAGTTCATCGATGTAACGTAGGCATGTATTCCGAATATAGTCATACATGCTTATGGAAAAGAACTTGCATGACATCTTTTGTCCTACCCTCTCATGGAAGCAGGGTCCTAATGAAAACTAAGGGATATTAAGGCCTCCTTTTAATAGAGTACCGGACCAAATCATTAGCACTTAGTGAATACATGAACTCCTCAAACTACGGTCATCACCGAGAAGTATCCCAATTATTGTCACTTCAGGGTTGTCGGATCATAACACATAATAGGTGACTATAGACTTGCAAGATAGGATCAAGAACTCACATATATTCCTGAAAACATAATAGGTTCAGATCTAAAATCATGGCACTCGGGCCCGAGTGAAAAGCATTAAGCATAGCAAAGTCATATCAACATCAATCTCAGAACATAGTGGATACTAGGGACCAAACCCTAACAAAACTAACTTGATTACATGGTAAATCTCTCCAACCCATCACCATCCAGCAAGCCTACGATGGAATTACTCATGCACGGAGGTGAGCATCATGAAATTGGTGATGGAGGATGGTTGATGATGATGACGGTGACGAATCCCCCTCTCTGGAGTCCCGCACGGACTCCAGATTAGCCCTCCCAAGAGAGATTAGGGCTTGGCAGTGGCTCCGTATCGTAAAACACGATGAAACTTTCTCTCTGATTTTTTTCTCCATGAAACCAAATATATAGAGTTGGAGTTGAGGTCGGTGGAGCTCCATGGGGCCCACGAGGCAGGGGGGCCTGCCCAGGGGGAGGGGGCGCACCCCCCACCCTCGTGGACAGGGTGTGGGCCCCTGGCCTTGATTCTTTTGCCAGTATTTTTTATATTTTCCAAAAGTTATCTCGGTAGATTTTCAGGTCATTCCGAGAACATTTATGTTTTCTGCACAAAAAATAACACCATGCCAGTTTTGCTGAAAACAGCGTTAGTCCGTGTTAGTTTCATTCAAATCAGGCAAGTTAGAGTCCAAAACAAGGGCAAAAGTGTTTGGGAAAGTAGATACATTGGAGACGTATCAATGACCTGGGCAGCATGTTTACGACCTTTGAATCTTCCCCATCTTACTTGGAACCGCCTTCTGTTAGCATGAGAGACTTTAATGAGGATGTGCGGAGGGAGGATAAGTGCCATCCATTGATATGTATCGAGTTGTCTATCAAGCTCTGAAGTCCGAAGTGATGCACTTGTGGAAACTTCTCGGATATTTAGGCATTGTATCCAGAGCTGTGACTTCACTATGGGAGGAATCCGTCATCGTATCCCTTCATTTATCTTGGAACAGTCTAAACGTGATAATATGTTCCCATGTCTTGCTCTTTGCATATAGGAACCATATAAATTCGGGCGACTGTGAGCTTATTCGAATATTCTCACAATCCTCTTTCATCGTGCCCAGAATAATTTGTATGTGCACCGGTGTATTCCAAAATATGCATTGGAACTTATACCAACATATCGGGGTTTTATGATTGATCTAGGCTCATTCTTGGGATATTCCTCCTTTATTTCTGATAAATTATGAGGGAGTTGCCTGAAATTCCTTCGGTTATATCTTGGCTGTGCCTGTTGCCTGCAGACTCTGCTTCAGACTCATTCTTCATTCTGACAGATCTGGTGTTGCTGTTCTGAATATCAAACGATGGACTTGGTCTTTCTTGACTTGTTGGATTATTGGGTATTATCCCAATGATGTTGCAGTCTTCTTGTGGATGGATCGAGTCAGAGCAGAAGAACGAGAATGAAAAAATAGGCAAGAACGACGAACAAAAAATACCAAGTGGCAAATAAATCTCAAACTCTACAAACATAGATCCACTAGAAATACTAGCACATCACACTCGATATATCGCTAAGGATTTAGAAGCAAGACCACACAATGCTCCTGGTAGCAATTGTCGGCAAGCTTCTACTACTTCCTTAAGGACAACATCAAACTCCATGCAAGACCATAGCCAAGGTGGCTTAGTCTACTAACCTCGGGGTGTTTGGGGAAAGATGGAATCGGTGTTTCACAAGGAAGCTGGCTGTGAGGAAAGGAATGCCATGGTTAGCAAGCAGGGTGAGGATATCTGGTTTACCTGGGGGGTTTAAAGGCTCACATGTCATTGCCTAGTGCGAGAATTTCACGCCAAAGGCGAATGCCATGAGAGTTGGGGTCTAGATGCGGGGGAAATCCTACGATATTGTCTTTTGATCAAAAGTAGCCGTGCCGATTTGGCAAAGATGACTAAAATCCATCTTGGCTTTCTACTTAGCAAGAGACAATAAATCTAGCTAGGGTAACCTACAGTCAACCTAGCTGCTCTGATACCACTTGTTTGTGATGCCCCGCCTAAATACCACTCTACACAGACGAACGTCACCCACACACCAAGCCCAGGAATCACTCTAGTGTGCACGCTTACAACAGGTATCAAGAACATAAGCACATCTATAAAAGGATTCATAGGCCAGGGTGGCTTGAATCAATATATTATAACCATATACGATTCTTTACAGAGATGGGTGAGGGAGTCCTGGATTAGGGGGTATCCGGACAGCCGTACTATATACTTTGGTCGGACTATTGGACTATGAAGATACAAGATTGAAGACTTCGTCCCATGTCCAGATGGGACTCTCCTTTGCGTGGAAGGCAAGCTTGGCGATTCGGATATGTAGATCTCCTTCCCTGTAACCGACTCTGTGTAACCCTAGCCCCCTCCGGTGTCTATATAAACCGAAGGGTTTAGTCTGTAGGTCAACAACAATCATAATCATAGGCTAGCTTCTAGGGTTTAGACTCTACGATCTCGTGGTAGATCAACTCTGGTAATACTCATATCATCAAGATCAATCAAGCAGGAAGTAGGGTATTACCTCCATCGAGAGGGCCCGAACCTGGGTAAACATCGTGTCCCCAGCCTCCTATTACCATTAGCCTTAGACGCACAGTTCGGGATCCCCTACCCGAGATCCACCGGTTTTGATACCGACATTGGTGCTTTCATTGAGAGTTCTATTGTGTCATCACGGTAAGGCTTGATGGCTCCTTCAATCATCTTCAACAACACAGTCCAGGGGGAGGTTTTCCTTCCCAGACAGATCTTCGTATTCGGCGGCTTCGCACTGCGGGCCAACTCCCTTGGCCATCTTGAGCAGATCGATAGCTACGCCCCTGGCCATCGGGTCAGGTTTGGAAGCTTGAACCACACTGCCAACATTCGTGGAGACTTGATTTTCGACGGATTTGATCCCATGTCAGGTGCGCCGAGCAGTCCCATCGAGCATGACTTAGATCTGCCATTGGACATTATTTGGGGGATCGTGCATGTGGCTGCCCCGGGAATCAATCCAGAGCAGATTGCGCCATCCGAAGACGGGTGGATGGACCCCGCCATGGAGGCAGCACACTCATCGGCCTTGGAGCCGAACATTGATCCCATCTCCTATGAGGTGGTTACCATCGGACCCTCAGAATCATCTCCGGCTACAGGATCCGAACCGCGTACACCCGTGCCTATCGAATCTGATCGGGCACCGGTCATGGAGTTCACCTCCGTGGATATCTTTCAGCACTCACCCTTGGGCGACGTACTAAACTCATTAAGGTCTCTCTCTTTATCAGGGGACTCTTGGCCGAATTATGTCCGGCTCAACTGGGAAGCGGACGACAAAGAAATTTGTTCCCCACCCACCACCCACTTAATAGCCACTGTCAATGACTTAACCGACGTGCTCGACTTCAACTCTGAAGACATCGACGGTGTGGACGACGATATAGGAGAAGAACAGGAACCACCGCCTATAGGGCACTGGACTACCACCTCATCATATGATATATATATATATATATATATATATATATATATATATGGTGGAGACTCCCAAAGAAGGCAACGGCGATGAGGCAACGGAAGATAAACCCCCGGAGAAGCAATCTAGGCACCAGCATCATAGGCGTCGCTCCAAGCCCCGCCACAACAAAAATAGTGATACCGGCACAAGAGATGACAACAATCCGGATGGTGCCGAAGAAGAAAACAATCCCGCCGAGCCAGGCTTCGAGCAGGCCGAGCAAGAAGATTGGCAAGGTAGCCCTAAGGAACAGGCAACAAATGGAGAATCAGAGGATGATAATTACATGCCTCCCTTCGAAGACGAAGTGAGCCTTGGCGAAAATGAATTCATCGTGCCTGAGGATCTGGTCGAGCAGGAGCGCTTCAAGCGCCGGCTTATGGCCATTGCAAAAAGCCTGAAGAAAAAGCAGCAACAGCTTCAAGCTGATCAAGACCTGCTAACTGATAAATGGACCATGGTCTTGGCTGCCGAGGAATACGGACTCGAGCGCCCTACCAAAAGTTACCCAAAGCACAGGTTGCTACCTCAACTCAAGGAGGAGGCATTAAAACCCACACTACCAGCGCATGATGCGGCTGACCGGCCACCCTGTGGCCAAGACAAAGCGGCATACACGCCCGAAGTCCAGACCGCACCCCATCGCCAAACAAGCAAAAACATGAAGGTCAGGGGCTACACGAAGGACCTGCGAGACGTATTGGAAAACAAAGCAGGACAGTCAAGATCGATCTACGGATCACGGGGGCGCGCCACAACGCGTGATGATGACCGTCATGCCGGATACACTAAACAAAAGTCCGACCGGGCCGAATACGACAGACCAGATTCATTCGATCTGCATCGAGATGTAGCCCGGCATAGAGGCGCCGCACACCCTCTATGCTTCACTGATGAAGTAATGGATCATGAATTCCTAGAAGGGTTTAAACCCGTGAACTTTGAATCATATGATGGCACAATGGACCCCGCGGTATGGATTGAAGATTTTCTCCTACACATTCACATGGCCCGTGGAGATGATATACACGCCATCAAGTACCTCCCACTAAAACTCAAGGGACCATCTCGGCATTGGCTGAATAGCTTGCCGACAAACTCCATCGGTAGTTGGGAGAACCTGGAAGATGCATTCCTCGACAACTTCCAGGGCACTTACGTGCGACCACCGGATGCTGATGACTTAAGTCACATAACCCAACAGCCCAGAGAGTCAGCCAGGAAATTCTGGACTCGGTTCCTAACCAAAAAGAACCAAATTGTCGACTATCCGGATGCCGAAGCCTTAGCAGCTTTCAAGCATAACATCCATGATGAATGGCTCGCCCGACACCTCGGCCAAGAGAAGCCAAAGTCCATGGCAGCCCTCACGACACTCATGACCCGCTTTTGTGCGGGCGAGGACAGCTGGCTAGCTCGCAGCAACATCACACCAAAAAACACCGATGATTCAGACGCCAGAGATAGCAACAGCAAGCCACGACGCAATAGACACAAGTGTTGGAACATTGGCGACAATGCCGAAGACACGGCAGTCAACGCCGGATTCAGAGGCTCTAAATCCGGACAGCGGAAAAAGCCATTCAAAAGAAACAATCTGGTCTTGTCCAGTCTGGACCGCATACTCGATCGCTCATGTCAAATTCACGGCACCCCCGATAAACCAGCCAACCACACCAACAGAGAATGCTTGGTGTTTAAACATGCCGGCAAGTTGAATGCCGAATACAAGGAAAAGGGGCTTCATAGCGATGACAACGAGGAGCCCCAGCCGCCGAACACAGGAGGACAGAAGAAATTCCCTCCCCGGGTGAAAATGGTGAATATGATATATGCAACCCATATTCCCAAAAGGGAACGGAGGCGTGCACTACGGGACGTCTATGCGATGGAGCCAGTCTCCCCAAAGTTCAACCCATGGTCCTCCTGTCCGATCACTTTTGATCGCAGGGACCATCCTACCAGTATCCGTCATGGCGGTTCGGCCGCATTGGTCCTTGACCCAATCATTGACGGATTCCACCTCACATGAGTCCTTATGGACGGTGGCAGTAGCGTGAACCTGCTTTATCAGGATACAGTGCACAAAATGGGCATCGATCCCTCAAGGATCAAACCCACCAAAACCACCTTTAAAGGTGTAATACCAGGTGTAGAGGCATGTTGTACGGGCTCAATCACATTGGAAGTAGTCTTCGGATCTCCGGACAACTTCCAAAGTGAGGAGTTAATCTTCGATATCGTCCCCTTCCGTAGTGGTTATCACGCCCTACTAGGACGAACCGCATTCGCTCAATTCAATGTGGTGCCGCACTACGCATACCTCAAGCTCAAGATGCCAGGACCCCGTGGGGTTATAACAGTCAATGGAAACATAGAGCGCTCGCTCCGTATGGAGGAACACACTTCGGCCCTCGCGGCAGAAGTACAAATCGGCCTTCTTATGCAAACATCCAATTCGGCGATGAAGAACCCGGCTGATTCAAAGACCCGTCCGAGGAGGATACGTCGATGTGGGCTTTGGATGGACTGCACGATCATGTTTAATGTGATAAGAAGCAATAAAGCGAAACATACAGGAAGCATTGTAGTATCCGGATACTTTCACTTCGCTCGGGGCTTGTCCCTGGGCAGCCACTCCTCGTCGCTGTAGGCGGCGGTTGTGGATTGATCCGGAGGGAGGTTCCTTCCCTTCTTGGACCCCTCGGCCTCCCCAGATGGGACGACCTTCCTTTTCTTCACCCCCTTGGTTGGGGAAGGAATTTCCTCTTCCTCCTCCTCGTCTTTGTTGGAGGAGGGCGCCTCGGCGTCTTCGGACGATGTGTCCAATACAGCCTTGCGTCGGAGATCTTTCCTGGTCCCCATGGCCTTCTTCTTGGCCTTCTTCTCCGGCACCTTGTAGGGTGCCGGAACCAGCATCTCCGTCACGAGACCAGTTGCTAGATCTTCAGGTAGCGGAGCCAAACAGTCGATCCGCTCCGCTGTCGCCACATAGTCCTGTTGAATCATCATAGTGTCTTAGACTCCCCTCACAAACATACTGGGGAAGGCCCATCTTGAAATATAGAAGGCTTACCGGATTGGCGGGGCGCTTTGCGCTGAGTCCACGGTCCTCGGTGAGGAAGTGCAAGCTAGGAGTACCCAAATGACTTGAAACTTTGCAAACATGCTCCCACACCCCAAGTACCCAAATGACTTGAAACTTTGCAAACTTTGGGCACTTCCTTCATTGGTGTAGCTATCACCCTCTGAGAAAGACCCGCACCTTCTTCGTCCGATGATGAGGACCCCATAGAGTGCCTATCATCTTCAGAATCTAGCGCCTCAGTCAATCCTTCCACATGTTCGTTGAGGTCAACGACCGTAGACCAATATCCTGGATGGACATCCATTGGCTCAGATTGGTCGGTGCTGGGGGCAGCGATGATGGTCCGATTGACATCGCCAACACCGCTACTACATCCGACATCATCAGTAGCTGACAAGGGGTTACCCCCACAACTCCTCACCGTGAGGGTACCTGGTGCGTGTCGTGGCTGGCGGCCCACCGGAGGCCCACTCGGGCAAACCGACATGATGGAATAAGACGAGAAGCCCAAGACTTGAGGCGCAAGACAAGGACTCCTACTTGTAGTTGATTAGGACTCATGTAAACCCCTACCTGGCTATCTATATAACGCGAGGCAGGGGCACCCCTCTAGACAGATCTCTCTCCACCATAGCCCTCGCGGCACCTCTGTACATCATCAATACAAGATCAGACAAGCAGCATGTAGGGTTTTCCCTCCGGGGGCTTGAAGCTGGGTAAATCGTGCCCCATGTGTCGCTTGTCCACCGTACGAATCCTACCAACGCGCGACCTCCTTCCCCTCTCAATCAATCTAGGTATCTAACCTTGGGATTTGCCGAGATCTATCCTCGTCAATTGGCACCGTCTGTGGGAAAGACGCGTGTGTTGGAATCACGGATTCGGCGGCTCAAATCTACATCGACAATCGACGATCCATCGACTTCAGAAGGACCCAATCTAACTTGGTTTCATCGCAATCTCGGCTTATTCAACATCTACATCAAGCTCATGGAGAAACAAGAAAAATTTCGAGCGCGCGACTCGATGCTCGACTTCATCAACAAACCCTCACTCGGGGGCTGCAGGACAGAAACACGTCCGTATTGCGGACGCTTAAGATGGCGACTCGGAACTCATCTCGAAGATCCCTTCGATGGAAAGATTCGAAGTTGAATTTGCGAAAATAGGTGAAAATTTTAGCAAATTCCAACGGCTGGATCTCCCTCGGAGACTCCCGCGCTGAAGCACTCTTCGAATCTGACGAAACTCCATGCGACTCCAGCAAAAAAAATCCTGACGGCGGCTCGTACATCATCGAAGATCCCTCCGGTGAAAACGTGCGGGATTCAATCCCTCACGTCCACAAAAAATTTCAGAAAATTCCAACGGTGACCCGCAAGGCGTCTACTCCAACTCGACATGCCATGGATAACTCGCAAAGGCTTCTACATCGACTCACGCCTCTACATTGACGGATCCCACACGCAGCGGAAAATTCGCGAGTGCCTCGAAACACACATGATGCTCGGGGGCTGGCATTTTCGACATCAACAACGACTACAACTGCATCGACTCCTCCCGCCGTGTCAACTCCAACGCCTTCATCACATCGACTCCGCCACGCGACCCCGCTGCCTCAACACTCGGGGGCTGGCGCTTCAACAACAAACAACAAGTTCATCATTGCACCAGATCAGCCGACTTTGGTGCATTTGTCGACTTCACTTCGCTTAGCCCACTCGCCAAGGTGGACTCGGGGGCCGAACGTTGCAGTTGCCACTATGTCGACTCCATCTACTACATCGCCTTCATCGAGTGCCACACCGCGCAAAACTCCGACGTGTTGATTATGTCCTGTGAGACAAATAATTTGGAGGACTGCTCGACACCTCAAGGGGGTGCGGCTATCTCATTATATATAAGTACCAAAGGATACAATATACAAAGACTATATACAAGTCTACGTATACACACGTCTACGTACATATACAGTCTAACACCCTCCCTCAATCTTAACTGTGGCCTGAAGTACAAACTAAGTTAAGATTGCGCCTACAGCCTACAAACTGTGGTTGAGGAAGAGGCTTCGTGAAGATGTCAGCAAGTTGATCCTTTGACTAGATGAACTTGATGCTAAGTAGCTTCTATGCAACACTTTCTCGAACGAAGTGATAGTCAACCTCAATATGTTTCATCCGAGCATGAAACACAGGATTATATGACAAATATGTAGCAAGAATGTTATCACACCAAAGTACCGGAGGATGAGCTGAGGAGACTCTCAACTCACGCAATAATGACTGAACCCAAATGATCTCAGCCGTCGCATCAGCCACTGCTTTGTACTCAGCTTCCGTACTGCTGCGAGACATCGTAGCCTGCTTGCGAGCATTCCAAGCAACTAAGTTAGAACCAAGAAAAACTGCATACCCCCCCCCCCGTGGATCGCCGGTCATCAGGACTACCAGCCCAGTCTGCATCCGAAAAGGCTGAGATCTCAGAAGATGGCGCAGGTTGGAGGAGCAAACCATGAGAAGCAGTGAGACAGACATAACGCAGGATACGCTTCACAGCTGACCAATGATATGTCCTGGGTGCATGGAGAAACTGACAGACACGGTTGACTGCATATGAGACATCTGGTCTGGTGATAGTAAGATACTGCAGACCTCCAACAAGACTGCGGTACTCAGTGGCATCATCAGGTGAAAGAGGGTCTCCATCAAGAGGAGACAACCGATCAGTGGCAGACATCGGAGTACTAGAAGGTTTACACTTCAACATACCAGCACGACGCAACAGATTAAGAGAATACTTCTTCTGAGTAAGAGTTAACCCATCAGAAGACCGTGAAACCTCTAGTCCAAGGAAGAAGTGTAGAGCACCTAGATCCTTGACAGCAAAATCACCACTCAAAGCAGCCACAAGACGATCTGCAGCAACATCTGAGGAACTGATGAGGATTATATCATCAACATAGACCAGCAAATACATCGTAACCTCAGGTCGCTGAAGAAGAAACAGTGATGTGTCAGCAGTGGAGGGAATAAACCCAAGCGCCCGCAGAACAGAACCAAGACGTGCATGCCATGCACGGGGAGCCTATTTGAGCCCATATAGCGCCTTGACAAGACGACAGAGATGATGAGGACGTTCAGGATCCACAAACCCTAGCGGCTATTGCATATAAACCTCCTCCTCCAGAACTCCATGCAAGAAGGCGTCCTGCACATCAAGTTGACGAAAGAACCATCCTCGAGTGACAGCAAGGGACAGTAGCAAATGAATAGTAGTGGGCTTGATAACTGGACTGAATGTGTCTTCATAATCAAGTCCATACCTCTGTTTGAAACCCTTGGCAACTAGCCTTGCTTTGTAGCGTTCAATGGAGCCATCAGCATGTCTCTTGACTTTAAACACCCATTTAGAATCAATGATGTTGATCCCAGATACGGGAGGAACAAGCTGCCACGTGTCATTCTTCAACAACGCCTGAAACTCCTGTTCTATTGCAGCACGCCAGTGAGGAATGCTCAGGGCAGCCTGAAAGTGGCGAGGCTCAGTAGTAGGATCCTCAGCAGCATGAGCCATACAAGCAGCGAGCCACGCGACCATCCCATCAGTACGAATCTTTGGCTGGAACACTCCTGTCTGGCTGCGTGTGCAAGCTTGAGGAGCAGCAGCAGGTGGCTGCAACACAGGACTTGACTCGGGCGGCGACAGAGGCGAGGACGAGCCAGCCGACATGGACGAAGACAGAGGCGAGGCCGAGCCACCCGAGCTCACGCCAAAACCTGCTGGTGCTGGAGAACCAGGCGGCGTTGGGCCCGGCGAGACCGGCCCATCCGGAGGCAGACCCGGCACCCGCGAGGTGGCGCCTGGGCCACGCGAGGAGGCGACCGGCCCGGGAGATGCCAGCACCGAGGCAGGGTCGGGGGACGCCTGCGAGGCGAGCGGGGGCGAGGACGCCCGTGAAGCATGCGGGGGCGATACCCGAGGCGGGGGCGATGCCCGCGAGACGGCTGCGGGTCCAGCCCCCACGGGTCGATGGGCACTGCCCGGTATGCATGCCCCATGCGGAAGACCGACGTCCAGGTCCGGGGCTTCCGTCGGTGCCTGTTCCTCAAGGAGCTCAAGACGAGCACCGCGTCCAACACCTGCAGCATGGTTAGGAAGCAACACAGGAGCATGTGCAACATCTACAAATTGATCAGGCGAAGGTGTGGCAGAAAAAACGTCCGGTAGAGGAGTGATAGAGTTGTTCGGAAGTGCACGAAAAGGGAACACATTCTCATCAAACACAACGTCACGAGAGATGTAGGCGCGATTGGTGGGAACATGTAGGCATTTGTACCCTTTGTGAAGGGAACTATACCCAAGAAAAACACACTTTTTCGATCGAAACTCTAGCTTATGTTTGTTATACGGACGTAAATGAGGCCAACAAGCACACCCAAAAACTTTGAGAAAGGTGTAGTCTGGAGTTTCATTGAGCAAGAGTTCAAGTGGAGTTTTCATATTCAGTAGTCGTGAAGGCAGCCTATTGATCAAAAAACAGGAAGTGGAGAAAGCATCACTCCAGAACCTAAAAGGAACAGAGGCATGAGCTAATAAAGTAATGCCAGTTTCTACAAGATGACGATGCTTACGTTCAGCGGTCCCATTCTGCTGATGCGTATGAGGACAAGACACACGATGTGTGATCCCAAGTTTGTTAAAAAATGAATTGAGGTTATGATATTCACCCCCCCCCCAGTCGGTTTGAACATGAATAATTTTCTGACTAAGGAGACGCTCAACATGTGCTTGAAACTGTAGAAAAACATCAAACACATCAGAATTTTTCTTAATAAGATAAAGCCAAGTAAACTGACTATAAGCATCAATGAAACTGACATAATAATTGTGGCCACTGACAGATGTTTGGGCATGACCCTCACATCGGAAAACACAAGCTCAAGAGGATGTTTCACAACACGACTAGACTCTGAAAACGGAAGTTGGTGACGCTTTCCCTGCTGACAGGCATCACAAATAGTTTCAGCAGTTTTATTTGACACAACTGGTAGTTCATGGCGATGCAACACATGACGAACTATAGGAGCAGCAGGATGACCAAGGCGCGCATGCCAATGTGTTGGAGACACATAAACACCACTGAACGCTTGAGAAGAAAACTGCATAGAAGGTGCGGTTGGCGCGTCAAGTGCGTACAAGCCACCGCGAAGACGACTGCTAAGCAGAACGGCCCTCGTGTCCCGATCCTTGATAAAGAAATGAAAAGGGTGAAACTTAGCAAGGACATTATTATCACGAGTAAGTTGTGGAACAGATAACAAACTATGTGAAGCAGTGGGAATACGAAGAACATTAGAAAGATGCAGTTTACGTGAATTGTGTGCAAGAAGTGATGCCTGACCAACATGAGAGATGCGCATACCTGCTCCATTAGTGGTGTGCACCTGATCATGACCACGATATGGCTCCTGAGTGGAGAGCTTGCCCATGTCATTGGTGAGGTGGTTTGTAGCTCCCGTGTCCATGTACCATGTAGGATCAGTGGAGTAAGACGGAGTGCGGCCATGGTCATGACTCATCACTGCGGCGGCGGCCTGCTTGTCATTCCCTTTGCCATTGTTGTCGAGGCCCAGGAAGTCTTGCTTGTAACAACGATGACAGCGAGACGCAATGTGGCGCTCAATGCCACATAGCTGACAGGCCTGCGGAGTCCCGCAAGAAGAACAATACGCCACCGGCCGGTTACCACCCGTGATGGTCGGAGCATTGCCCCGCGAGGCCGGTTGTGAAGATGGCGCCGGTCGACCCCCCGAAGATGACGCCCGTGGGGGTTTGCCACGAGTCGCGGCATTGGCGGAAGCGAAACCGGGGGAGGCGCGGCGCGCCTTAATGCGCTGTTCACGACCAAGGAGTCATGCATAGAGCTCCCGAGGTGGGAGCAGATCATCACAGCCATGGACATTCTCAACGAGGTTGTCATAGTCATCATCAAACCCGTTAAGCACGAAGGTGGTGAACTCCTCATCCTGCAGTGGCTGGCCAACTGAGGCCAACATGTCGGCGAGACCCCGCATCTTGTTGAAGTAGTCCGTGATGCTGAGGTCACCAAGCTTAGTCTCACCCAGCTCAGTGCGTATAGAGTGAGCACGCGCCTGAGACTAAGAGGCGAAACTGATGTGAAGCGCCGCCCATGCCTCTCGGGACGTAGCGGCAAAGATGACCATCGACGAGACGCTCGGGGTGAGCGAGGACTGAATGGCGGAGAGGATGGCCTGATCCTGGGCCACCCAGGTGTGATATGCCGGGTGATGAGGGGGTGGACACGGGATGGATCCGTCAACATAGCCTTCCAGATAGCGGCTCCGCAGAAGAGGCAGCACCTGGGCACGCCAGGACAAGTAGTTGTCCGGCGTGAGCTTCACCAGTAGCAGATGCGAGAAGTAGAACGGCGCCGGCACC
This sequence comes from Triticum aestivum, assembly GCF_018294505.1. Classification (NCBI taxonomy): domain Eukaryota; kingdom Viridiplantae; phylum Streptophyta; class Magnoliopsida; order Poales; family Poaceae; genus Triticum; species Triticum aestivum. The sequence continues at coordinate 585,098,768 of NC_057798.1, forward strand.
GCGGTCAGATCGGTATGAGCGTGCGGCGGTGCATAAGGACCCATCGACAAGGCCGCCCCGGGATGCGCCAAAGGCGCCGCGTAGGGCAGATAGTATCCTGGGGGACCGGCCACCAGAGGAGCGTAGGAAGCTGCACCCGGAGCCCCATACAGCGATGCAGCCGCAGCCCCTTGCGATGCCGCGCCGGGCTGGTGCAGCGCCGAGTGAGAAGTCGGCGGGGGCGGCGGGTAGGGCAGGGGCGACACCGGGTAGTGGTTCGTTGGGGGCGCCGAGTGAGGTGGCGGCGGCGACGCACCGTAGAGGTAGGGCGTCGGGGCGCCATAGCCTGGCGGCGGGGCGCCGTAGCCCGGCGGCGATGCGTCGTAGGGTTGCTGCGGCGGCGGTGCACCGTAGTGCGGCGCCGAACAGGACGACGGCGGCGGCGGCCCGCCGTGGACAGGGCCAGGGACGCCGCCCGCAGAGGGATCAACCCCGATCGCCTGGGAGACCCGATCGCCCGAAGACGAAGACGACGGGGAGGCACCGTAGGCCATCGCAAGAGGCTGCGAGGCGAGGAACGGTGAGGCAGGAGCAAGGGCCGGCGCCGAGGCGGCGGCGGGAACAGAGACAGCGATCGGCGCGGCGGCGGTGGCAGCGGAAGACATCGTAACCTAATCTGATATCATGTGAGACAAATAATTTGGGGGACTGCTCGACACCTCAAGGAGGTGCGGCTATCTTATTATATATAAGTACCAAAGGATACAATATACAAAGACTATATACAAGTCTACGTATACACACGTCTACATACATATACAGTCTAACATGTCCGCCGCGTCGAGTCCGTCCGCCGTGTCAAGTCCATCATCCGCATCAAGATCGTCTGCTGCATCGACTCCGCTTCGCCACGTCGACTGCTCATCACCGACTGCTCGTCTTCGACTCCCTCCGCCGCGTCGATTCTACAGCTAAGTTTCTTTACACTCTTATATGCTATGATTTCAAAACCTATATGCATTCTCGATCAATCGCCAAAGCCGACTATGCAGTCGCACACAACCCTCTCGGGGCTACAAAACCATCTTTTGGATCATGCTCAGTTTTATATGCTGTTTATTCGCGTTCGTCGAAGTAGTGAGGCTGGGTACCAAAAGGCCGACCTTGTCTCCGGGTTCAACAAGTCTGGCATCGCGTCCCTGTTACCCGGCAAGAGTATGCTGCCGGAGGTCTGCCTACTCATGAAAAGACACGCATAAACCTTATATGCTGCTACATTATCCACTCAACAAAAGTGCAACATCTACAAATCACGCACCTCACAATTGTTCTGTATATCGCGCAACTACACCTTAAGGCAGTTGCGCCTTTTTCTCCTTCTCAGCAGATGCATGGGGGCTGGGCGCCCTCGTGACACAGTGACGCCAACCTCCTCATCCACGACCGGTCTCTACAACAACTCACGTCTACGGTGCAAGACCCGAGTCGAGCACTTCCTCGGATGACAGTTACTCGACAACGAAAAAGTCTTGAGCCTATGCTCGACTGCAAGCAGTCGACCATAGCCTCAGGGGCTACTCCCATCGGGAGCGCTGATGCGCACCCGCCGAACACTACTCGCGCATCCGACAAGAAAGACGGGGTTAGCTTGACAAACAACTTGAGCCTATGCTCGACTCTACGAGTCGCGCATAGCCTCGGGGGCTACTCCCATCGGGAGCGCTGACGCGCACCCAACGACCGCTGCTCGCACATCCTACAAGAAGATGAACTCGACTGCAATTTCGATGCTTCATCCAAATACTCCCATCGGGAGCATACTCGCGGCAACTTCGACTGCTCATCAGCAAATGATGCATCGATCATGTTACTTGTACAAGACCATTCACCCGACGAAGGCTCGAGTGCTCACTCGACGACGCCTCGAGTCCATACTTACAAAGTACATCTTACAGATATCATGCAGCTCATAAAAGTGACACGCACTACAGCAGTTAACACAGATTGGAGTCCCTGCGCGACTCTTCGAGTCCCCAGGCACTCGAGGGCTCCTGACGAGGGGTTACCCCCACGACTCCTCACCGTGAGGGTACCTGGTGTGTGTCGTGGCTGGCGGCCCACCAGAGGCCCACTCGGGCAAACCGACATGATGGAATAAGACGAGAAGCCCAAGACTTGAAGCGCAAGATAAGGACTCCTACTTGTAGTTGATTAGGACTAATGTAAACCCCTACCTGGCTATCTATATAAAGCGACGCAGGGACACCCCTCTAGACAGATCTCTCTCCACCATAGCCCTCGCGGCACCCCTGTACATCATCATCAATACAAGATCAGACAAGCAGCATGTAGGGTTTCCCTCCGGGGGCCTGAAGCTGGGTAAATCGTGCCCCCATGTGTCGCTTGTCCACCGTCCGAATCCTACCAACGCGCGACCTCCTTCCCCTCTCAATAAATCTAGGGTATCTAACCTTGGGATTTGCAGAGATCTATCCTCGTCAGTAGCAGAAATAAATTGCACATACACCATCGATTTCCAATGTTTTTCTGCTTTCACCTCCCGCAGACCCCAACGAGTAGGTGTCCCATCATCCCCTCCTTTGCAGATCAGGGCCTCCACGATCATTTTTTTTCCATGCATCGCGGAACAAAAGTTCTCTTGGATGCGTCTTCTAACTTCAAAAAAACCTACAGTGACCATGTCTTTCACTACAACATTCACTGATTCGCATCTTGATAGATCAAGACCAGAAGGATCGTCACGTACGATGTCACCATAAAACACTAACAAATTTTCCATCGTACCTGCTGAACAACAATATTTACAAGGAAAAAATTATTACCATTTTTTAATTAATTGTAATAATGCTTTAATATTGCCTTTCTTTTTTTAAAACATCATAAATGTTTGATTAAATATTTTTAACCACAATAATTCATTTAATAAAATACAATACTAACATATTATTAAATAACATCATCGCCATCCACACAAAATATAAGCATCATCTTCACAAATATTATGGAGCACGCTTTATACCTTCATATGAAAATATTGTTCTTCCTGAAATAAATCACGCGTCACAATATTTCTAGAAAATACTCGTAAGCATTAACATATCAAAACAATCCACCTATTATAACATGAATATTTATATAGCCACGTAAATTATGTTTGCTGGAAATTTAAGAATCATACAACTTCCATTTACATATAAATATTAAGCATGTTTTGCTTGTAAAAGATAAGGTAACGTCTTAGACAGATACAAAATGTGCGTACACATATTTACCACTTTTCGCATATATATTTTATGTGAAAAATAATGGCCAAAAATAATACTTAATTTTAACCACAATGATTTCTCACAGTTGCATGACAACACAAATAACAAAGTGCATGAAAAATATCATGTTTTGCTACAAAATATTCCTAAACTTTAAGCACATAAATTTTACATAGCTAATTATGGGCTATGAAACCTATTAATTTAAACCGTGCATGAAAAATATCATTATGTTTCTAAATTTACTACATGCAGGAAATGCTATTCCAATAGCTTCATATAAAGTGATCAACTATTCCTTAAAATTATAAATAATACGGGTTTAAGAGCTAATCAAACATAATAAATTACCATGCATGTCAACGAAACAAACAAAAATGGACAAAACTTACCTTCATCTATCTTTTGTTCCACTGCAACATTCTCAAAATCAAACTCTAAACATATCAAACTCGCAACCAATGATCTCTATTTAATGCTTAAATTTCACAAAATTTTCAAACATTGCCTAAAACAACATAAGATTGATAATTTGAGGACTATTAAACTGTACAAAACCAATATGGATGTCAACGAAAGGAACTAAAATGGATAGATCTTACGGTGATCTATTTTTCCTTGAAATACAACTTGTTCTAAAACAAACTGTAAACGGATCAAAATATGCCTCAAACTTGCTATCGGAGTGTTTTTCTTCACAAAGTAGAGGAGAGGCGGTGAAGAGGAGAGGCGGTGAAGAGGAGAGATAGTGAGGAGCTCGTCCATTTACACTGCTCCTAGTGGGAGTAACATAGATGCCACATAAGCAAAAGATATGATGTGGCAAGCAATTAAAGAGGAGAGAGATGAATAGAGTAACATAAAATGTTACCATCACATAGCGGTTCTCAATGCAAAATGAGTCTACAAGGTAATAACTGATTCTCTCTATGTTACTACTCACATGACACTACACACTATAAGAGTAGTAACATAGACTAGTAACATATGCATATTACTAGTCTAAGTTACTCCCCACTATGACCAGTCTTAAAGGAGCTAGCGCGGCTGCGCGCGTTGCCATATTCCACAACACCTAGTAACTAGTGCAGATGCCTTCTCGAAATTAGCGATGTGAGTGTCTCCGAAGGTTCGACAGACCACCAAAAGCAGGTGCCGCCGATCACGTTGGCGGCAGGCTCCACATGTGGCACACTACTTCTAGAGCATTTGAAATGAGCTAAACTAGCATTGAGAGATGAAAGGATGAAGTTGCTCACCTTTTTAGAACACTTGGACAGTTGGTGCACCGCCAAACCTAGACAAATCTTGGGGAAAATGGAGCTTGAAGGAAGAACAGAGGAGAAAGCTTAAGTGTGGCTCTCGCATTCCATCGAACACCTATGTGCATATATAGGCAAAAACAGAGTATCCCACACCTCCACCCTTACGCGGCCAAAAAACAAAGGAGATGGGGGCGTGGATATATATAGGCGAAACTTTAGTCCCGGTTTGTGTCTAAAATCGGAACTAATGGCCTACCCACTATTAAGGAAAACCTTATACACAGAATTTTAGCACTAGCGCGGGTCAAAAAAGCACGTTGGTGCTAAGTAGCAGTAGCGGGCATGTGCAAACCGTGCTACAGATAAAGTCCTAGTAGTAGCGCGCCTGATTCTAAACTCGCTACTACTAAAATTCACATGGCTTAGCCGATAGGCTACACACAGTAGTAGTGATCTATATAGAACCGCGTTACGGCTACTTGCTTTGTAGCAGCGCGTTTATGTTGAAAGGCGCTACTGCTAAAAGAAGTAAAATTAAATGGAAAGAAAATAGAAAAGTAAATGAAAATGAAAGAAATGGAAGAAGGTGAAAGGAAAAAATAAATTGTAAAGAAAAATAAATGAAAAAGGAGAAAAAAGAGAAAGAAGTAGCAGTAGCGCGTATCGCTGAACGCGCTATAGCTAACTTATCAGTAGCGCGCTTTGCGGAACGCGCTACTGCTACTTCTGACTTAACCATGGGTCCGTCCTTCCCCACGACCACTTCCCCCAAATCCAACTCCTCCGCTCTCGCTGCCGCCATCGCGCGTCGGCCGCCGTGCGCTCTCCACACACCCTCTACGCCGCCCCCGACCCCGGATTCGATGCCGCCCCGCCCCCGACCTCGACGCCGCCCCGGACGCCGCCCCCGACCCCGACCTCGACGCCGCCCTACGTCGCGCACCCGAGCCCCGACCCCGACGCCGCCTGCCCCTCCCTCGCCGCAGGCACCCGAGGTGAGCACGCCTGCTCCTCCCTCTTCCCTACCTCTGCCTAGGGTTCTTCAAATTTTAGTTGCATCAAATTAATTAGGGTTAATACAAGGATGGAAACAAATCCGATGCGGATGCGGCTTAAATTAGTTAGGCTTCATGTAAGGGTGGAAACGAATCAAATTTCTAAGATGAATCATAAAACGAGTAAAATTTAACCACTTATTTCACTTTAAGTTGGATAATTGGAATATCCGCTACCACTTTCCACACCCGAGGTTCATCAAATTAGATGGTAATTAGGGCAGTAGTTCCTAGGTACCAATTAGTTAGTAAGAACTAGATACTAATTATGTACTAGTTTATTTTTATTTATATTAAGTTTATTTTTAGTAAGAACTAGTTGAATTAATAGAACTGGTTGAAGATGTCGCATTTGTTGTTATTTTTTAGTTAAATCATTTTTTCCCGCATCAACGTCGATGATGCCTATCCCGCATCCTCGTCGTCGACTCGGTGGAGGACGCCTGCTTGACCAGATGGGCCATGTCTGGGACTGGGCTCCGCTGGGCTGGTACTGGGAGGTGCTACCTACCGGGGGGCGCAACTTGGTGAGGAGTCAACCCGTTGTTGACCCGAACCTTCTTTGGTAACGGTCGCGTGGGCCAGTGACGGTCGAGAGGCTTGAGGACCCCGCGGAGGTGGTACGTCACCGTGTCAGCGAGGAGGACGCGCATGTCCATTGCTACTTTTTTGCGCTGGAGCACAGGTTCTCCAATACCTGGCAGGTTCTCTAGGGATCTCACTGGAGTTATGATTCTGTGATGGTTCCTTCTCTTTGGGTGTCCACCGCCCGTGCTGATACTCGTCGTTCGCTAGGGTTTTAGTTGTATTAGTGATGTTATATGTATGATACTATTCGGGGTGTATTAGTGATAATATTCGATGATGTACGGACGCAAGAGATGATTTACTTTTGCTTATTGAATGCATGCTAATTTGGAATACTTATTTATTTTATGTTTTGGTTTTGCTTATTGAATGCTCATGTCAATATGAGTCCTATAAGATATTTTGAAATGTATATCTTGTGTTGCTCAAATAGGATATGTGCTTGCCCAAGTGGCCGGTCATGTTTGCGGGTTACACCTCCGAGTGGCCTATGTTTTGCCGGAGTGTAGATTCATTTCCGTTTCGGCAAATTTCAAGCGCTCGATATGTCCTATTTTAGCAAAGGTCATGCCGAATTTTTTCGTGAATTTTTGCATGACTTGTGCCAGAATATGTAGGAAATATCGAGTGCCCCGGATTTGTGTGTTGAGTATCCTGGTAATTGTCTTCGATCGATTTTCAATTAATGTTTCAACTATGAACATAGGAAATGACTGACGACGAAAAGGTTTTTGGTATTTGCAAATACTGCGAAGATGAGCGCGGCATGTGCGACAAAATCTTCCTAGATGATGATAGGCGCTTCAGCATCAAGTTGGACGAGAACTTCGAAGTGGATACAGTAAGTCACAACGACAAGTCTTTTTTCGTAATTAAGCATGACATCTTCTTCATTTGCTTTAACTTACAATTTAATTTCTTTACTATTCTACTAGCATATCCCCTGCCATGCAAGAGTTTTTGTCTTGGATAAGATATGTTTCAGTCCTATGAAAACTACTATGGAGGTAAAGAGAGTTTACTTGAAGACCGAGCATGGTTGTATTTTCCATGCAAAATTATACAACGCAGACACCTACACCTATTTTGGATGCAAAACTTGGCAAGAACTATGCAGGACTTATGCATTTGAGCCTGATATGGTTATCACCTTTGATATTCGTCCGGAAGATGATATTGAAGGTAATATCGACATCTGGGTCGATGTGCAGACGCCTCCAGTTATACCATTATGTGAGTTTCTCAACCATATTTATGTCTTTGATATTGTTTATTCAAAAATAGTTGACAACTAATTTCTATTGAGAGCTTATTTCCAATCAAGCAAACATGTCCAGCGCTTGGTAGACATGACCTACTACTGTCCTGAGAATGAACTAAACTGTGAGGAGATAAGTCATTATGTTTAATGGCTTGAGGATCTTCATACTGTGAAGACAAATTATTTTTTGGACTTGAAAATCTTAATACTCAACATGTGCGACCAATAGTATTCGTACTTAACTACGGTCACATCTATTTAGGAAAGATGGTAAGATTTTTACTATTTGTCCTCAGTGCATCTTTTGCATATATTATTTTTAAGTTAAACTTTATTGCTAAGTATGTTACTATACGATGTTCTTCAACAGGGACTCCCGATGAATGTTGTGCCTCATTGGATGGAGACTAAAGGTCGCATGATAATTGTTAGTTTACGGCCAAGATATCCTACAATGCATTTTAGTGCATACAGAATTTCTAATAGTGAGGAATGCTTAATAGTGAAAGACTGGAGCAAAATTGTGAACGATCGCAGAGAAGTACTAGGAGCAGCAATCAAAAGCGCAGCCCACGATTAGGATACAGGTTCATCTGCTTTCTCCAACTTGATGAAGCAGGAGTGCTACACATGTTTTATGTTATTTTACCTAAGAGAGAGCAGCAGGAGTGATTAATTAGCTAGCTAGGAATGAGTTTGAAGATGATGATGTGCTACACTATGACTATGATGATTACATAGCTAGTGTTGGTGGTAATGACTATGATGATTATTATTAGCTAGTGTTGATGGTGATTAGATAGCTACCGCAGCTAGTGTTGGTGGTGATTAGCTAGCTAGAATGAGTTTGAAGATGATGATGTGCTACATTATGACTATGATGATTAAATAATTACTGTTGGTAGTAATGACTATGATGATGATTACATAGCTTGTGCTGGCGGATTAGATTCAAGTGGAGGCAACATGTGGTGCACATCGAAAGTATTACTAGTCTAAACTATATCAAGTTTGGATTAGTAGTATACTTTTGACATGCACCACATATTGCCTCCACTTGAATCTAATCCACATTTATTTGACACACTGTTATGGACATAATGATATAAACCTCATAATTGATATTGTACCAAAATTTGTATAACGGCAAATAAATACACCCAAAATGAAAAATGAAAAAAAAATACTAGTAGCGATGGACAGGAAACACGCTGCTACTAGCTAGACTAGCAGCAGCGCGTTATAGAACAACTGTTGTGGCTATGAGTCTTAGCAGTAGTGCATGTTGTACGCGCTACTGCTAAGTAATAGCTGTAGCGCCTTATTAGTAGCGCGGTTACCCGCGCTACTGTTGGGGAACGTTGCAGAAAATTAAAAAATTTTCCTACGGTTTCACCAAGATCCATCTATGAGTTCATCTAAGCAACGAGTCATGGGAGATAGATTGCATCTACATACCACTTGTAGATCGCGTGCGGAAGCGTTCAAGGGAACGGGATGATGGAGTCGTACTCGCCGTGATCCAAATCACTGATGACCAAGTGCTGAACGGACAGCACCTCCGCGTTCAACACACGTACGGAACGGATGACGTCTCCTCCTTCTTGATCCAGCAAGGGGGAAGGAGAGGTTGAGGAAGAAGGCTCCAGCAGCAGCACGATGGCGTGGTGTTGGTGGAGAGGCAGTACTCCGACAGGGCTTCGCCAAGCACTTAACGGAGGAGGAGAGGTGTTGGGGAGGGGAGGGGCTGCGCCTTGGATCAGGTGTTCAGCCCTCCCCTTGCCCCTCTATTTATAGGGGAAGGGGGAAGGGGGCCGGCCCCCTCTAGATGAGATCTAGAGGGGGGGCGGCGGCCAGGGAGGGGGCTTGCCCCCCAAGCAAAGGGGGTGCGCCCCCTTTAGGGTTCCCCTCCCAACCCTAGGCGCATGGGCCCAAGGGGGGCGCCCAGCCCTCCAGGGGCTAGTTCCCTGCCCCATGCGGCCCATGGGGCCCTCCGAGAGGGGTGGCCCCTCCCGGTGGACCCCTGGAACCCTTCCGGTGGCCCTGGTACAATACCGATATGCCCCCGAAACTTTCCGGTGTCCGCATGACAACTTCCTATATATAAATCTTTACCTCCGGACCCTTCCGGAACTCCTCGTGACGTCCGGGATCTCATCCGGGACTCCGAACAACATTCGGTAATCACATACAAGTCTTCCTTATAACCCTAGCGTCACCGAACCTTAAGTGTGTAGACCCTACGGGTTCGGGAGGCATGCAGACATGACCGAGACGGCTCTCCGGTCAATAACCAACAGCGGGATCTGAATACCCATGTTGGCTCCCACATGCTCCTCGATGATGTCATCGGATGAACCACGATGTCGAGGATTCAATCAACCCCGTATACTATTCCCTTTGTCAATCGGTACGTTACTTGCCCGAGACTCGGTCGTTGGTATCCCAATACCTCGTTCAGTCTCGTTACCGGCAAGTCACTTTACTCGTACCATAATGCATGATCCCGTGACCAGACACTTGGTCACTTTGAGCTCATTATGCTGATGCACTACCGAGTGGGCCCAATGATACCTCTCCGTCATACGGAGTGATAAATCCCAGTCTCGATCCGTGTCAACCCAACAGACACTTTCGGAGATACCTGTAGTGCACCTTTATAGTCACCCAGTTACGTCGTGACGTTTGGTACACCCAAAGCACTCCTACGGTATCCGGGAGTAACACGATCTCATTGTCTAAGGAAAAGATACTTGACATTGAAAAAGCTCTAGCAAAACGAACTACACGATCTTGTGCTATGCTTAGGATTGGGTCTTGTCCATCACGTCATTCTCCTAATGACGTGATCCCGTTGTCAATGACATCTAATGTCCATAGTCAGGAAATCATGACTATCTGTTGACCAACGAGCTAGTCAACTAGAGGCTTACTAGGGACGTACTGTGGTCTATGTATTCACACGTGTATTACGATTTCCGGATAATACAATTATAGCATGAATAAAAGACAATTATCATGAACAAGGAAATATAATAATAATCCTTTTATTATTGCCTCTAGGGCTTATTTCCAACAGTCTCCCACTTGCACTAGAGTCAATAATCTAGTTACATTGTGATGAATCGAACACCCATAGAGTTCTGGTGTTGATCATGTTTTGCTCGCGAGAGAGGTTTAGTCAACGGATCTGTGACATTCAGATCCGTATGTACTTTGCAAATTTCTATGTCTCCATCTTGAACATTTTCACGGATGGAGTTGAAACGACGCTTGATGTGCCTGGTCTTCTTGTGAAACCTGGGCTCCTTGGCAAGGGCAATAGCTCCAGTGTTGTCACAGAAGAGTTTGATCGGCCCCGACGCATTGGGTATGACTCCTAGGTCGGTGATGAACTCCTTCACCCAAATTGCTTCATGCGCTGCCTCCGAGGCTGCCATGTACTCCGCTTCACATGTAGATCCCGCCACGACGCTCTGCTTGCAGCTGCACCAGCTTACTACTCCACCATTCAACATATACACGTATCCGGTTTGTGACTTAGAGTCATCCAGATCTGTGTCGAAGCTAGCATCGACGTAACCCTTTACGACGAGCTCTTCGTCACCTCCATAAACGAGAAACATGTCCTTTGTCCTTTTTAGGTACTTCAGGATATTCTTGACCGCTGTCCAGTGTTCCTTGCCGGGATTACTTTGGTACCTTCCTACCAAACTTACGGCAAGGTTTACATCAGGTCTGGTACACAGCATGGCATACATAATAGATCCTATGGCTGAGGCATAGGGGATGACGCTCATCTCTTCTTTATCTTTTGCCATGGTCGGGCATTGAGCCGAGCTCATTCTCACACCTTGCAATACAGGCAAGAACCCTTTCTTAGACTGATCCATTTTGAACTTCTTCAAAATCTTATCAAGGTATGTGCTTTGTGAAAGACCTATGAGGCGTCTCGATCTATCCCTATAGATCTTGATGCCTAATATATATGCAGCTTCTCCAAGGTCCTTCATTGAAAAACACTTATTCAAGTAGGCCTTAATGTTGTCCAAGAATTCTATATCATTTCCCATCAAAAGTATGTCATCTACATATAATATGAGAAATGCTAAAGAGCTCCCACTCACTTTCTTGTAAACGCAGGCTTCTCCATAAGTCTGCATAAACCCAAACGCTTTGATCATCTCATCAAAGCGAATGTTCCAACTCCGAGATGCTTGCACCAGCCCATAAATGGATCGCTGGAGCTTGCACACTTTGTTAGCATTCTTAGGATCGACAAAACCTTCTGGCTGCATCATATACAGCTCTTCCTTAAGATAGCCGTTAAGGAATGCCGTTTTGATGTCCATCTGCCATATCTCATAATCATAGTATGCGGCAATTGCTAACATGATTCGGACGGACTTAAGCTTCGCTACGGGAGAGAAAGTCTCATCGTAGTCAATCCCTTGAACTTGCCGATAACCGTTAGCGACAAGTCAAGCTTTATAGATGGTGACATTACCATCCGCGTCCGTCTTCTTCTTAAAGATCCATTTATTTTCTATCGCTCGCCGATCATCGGGCAAGTCAGTCAAAGTCCATACTTTGTTTTCTTACATGGATTCTATCTCGGATTTCATGGCTTCTAGCCATTTGTTGGAATCTGGGCCCACCATCGCTTCTTCATAGTTCGAAGGTTCACCGTTGTCTAACAACATGATTTCCAGGACAGGGTTGCCATACCACTCTGGTGTGGAATGTGTCCTTGTGGACCTATGAAGTTCAGTAGCAACTTGATCAGAAGTACCTTGATCATCATCATTAATTTCCTCTCCATTCGGTGTAGGCACCACAGGAACGTTTCCCTGAGCTGCACTACTTTCCGGTTCAAGAGGTAGTACTTCATCGAGTTCTACTTTCCTCCCACTTACTCCTTTCGAGAGAAACTCTTTTTCCAGAAAGGATTCGTTCTTGGAAACAAAGATCTTGCCCTCGGATCTTAAGTAGAAGGTATACCCAATGGTTTCCTTAGGGTATCCTATGAAGATGCATTTTTCCGACTTGGGTTTGAGCTTTTTAGGTTGAAGTTTCTTGACATAAGCATCGCATCCCCAAACTTTTAGAAACGACAACTTAGGTTTCTTCCCAAACCATATTTCATACGGTGTCATCTCAATGGATTTAGACAGTGCCCTATTTAAAGTGAATGTAGCTGTCTCTAGAGCGTATCCCCAAAATGATAGCGGTAAATCTGTAAGAGACATCATAGATCGCACCATATCCAATAGAGTGCGATTACGACGTTCGGACACACCGTTATGCTGAGCTGTTCCAGGCAGCGTGAGTTGTGAAACGATTCCACATTTTCTTAAGTGTGTACCAAATTCGTGACTTAAATATTCTCCTCCACGATCCGATCGTAAGAATTTTATCTTTCGGTCACGTTGATTATCTACTTCATTCTGAAATTCCTTGAACTTTTTAAAGGTCTCAGACTTGTGTTTCATCAAGTAGACATACCCATATCTACTCAAGTCATCAGTGAGAGTGAGAACATAACGATATCCTCCGCGAGTCTCAACGCTCATTGGACCGCACACATCCGTATGTATGATTTCCAATAAGTTGGTTGCTCGCTCCATTGTTCCGGAGAACGGAGTCTTGGTCATTTTACCCATGAGGCATGGTTCGCATGTGTCAAATGATTCATAATCGAGAGACTCTAAAAGTCCATCAGTATGGAGCTTCTTCATGCGCTTGACACCTATGTGACCAAGGCGGCAGTGCCACAAGTATGTGGGACTATCGTTATCAACTTTACATCTTTTGGTATTCACACTATGAATATGTGTAACATTACGTTCGAGATTCATTAAGAATAAATCATTGACCATCGGGGCATGACCATAAAACATATCTCTCATATAAATAGAACAACCATTATTCTCGGATTTAAATGAGTAGCCATCTCGTATCAAACGAGATCCAGATACAATGTTCATGCTCAAACTTGGCACTAAATAACAATTATTAAGGTTTAAAACTAATCTCGTAGGTAAATGTAGAGGTAGCGTGCCGACGGCGATCACATCGACCTTGGAACCATTCCCGACGCGCATCGTCACCTCGCCCTTCGCCAGTCTCCGCTTATTCCGCAGCTCCTGCTGTGAGTTACAAATGTGAGCAACGGCACCGGTATCAAATACCCAGGAGTTACTACGAGTACTGGTAAGGTACACATCAATTACATGTATATCAAATATACCTTTAGTGTTGCCGGCCTTCTTGCCTGCTAAGTATTTGGGGCAGTTCCGCTTCCAGTGACCCTTCCCCTTGCAATAAAAGCACTTACTCTCAGGCTTGGGTCCATTCTTTGACTTCTTCCCGGCAGCTGGCTTACCGGGCGCGGCAACATCTTTGCCATCCTTCTTGAAGTTCTTCTTACCCTTGCCCTTCTTGAACTTAGTGGTCTTATTGACCATCAACACTTGATGTTCTTTCTTGATTTCAACCTCTGCTGACTTCAGCATTGAGAATACTTCAGGAATGGTCTTCACCATCCCCTGCATATTGTAGTTCAACACAAAGCTCTTGTAGCTTGGTGGGAGCGACTGAAGGATTCTGTCAATGACCGCCTCGTCCGGGAGGTTGACCTCCAGCTGGGACAGGCGGTTGTGCAACCCAGACATTTTGAGTATGTGCTCACTGATAGAACTGTTTTCCTCCATCTTACAACTATAGAACTTGTCGGAGACTTCATATCTCTCGACCCGGGCATGAGCTTGGAAAACCATTTTCAGCTCCTCGAACATCTCATATGCTCCGTGCTTCTCAAAACGCTTTTGGAGCCCCGGTTCTAACCTGTAAAGCATGCCGCACTGAATGAGGGAGTAATCATCAGCACGTGATTGCCAAGCATTCATAATGTCTTGGTTCTCTGGGATGGGTGCTTCACCTAGCGGTGCATCTAGGACATAATCTTTCTTGGCTGCTATGAGGATGATCCTCAAGTTCCGGACCCAGTCCGAATAGTTGCTGCCATCATCTTTCAGCTTGGTTTTCTCTAGGAACGCGTTGAAGTTCATTTTTACATGAGCGTTGGCCATTTGATCTACAAGACATATTTTGCAAAAGTTTTAGACTAAGTTCATGATAATTAAGTTCATCTAATCAAATTATTTAATGAACTCCCACTCAGATTAGACATCCCTCTAGTCATCTAAGTGTTACACGATCCGAGTCGACTAGGCCGTGTCCGATCATCACGTGAGACGGACTAGTCATCATCGGTGAACATCTCCATGTTGATCGTATCTTCCATACGACTCATGTTCGACCTTTCGGTCTCTTGTGTTCCGAGGCCATGTCTGTACATGCTAGGCTCGTCAAGTTAACCCTAAGTGTTCTGCATGTGTAAATCTGTCTTACACCCGTTGTATGTGAACGTAAGGATCTATCACACCCGATCATCACGTGGTGCTTCGAAACGACGAACTTTAGCAACGGTGCACAGTTAGGGGGAACACTTTCTTGAAATTATTATAAGGGATCATCTTATTTACTACCGCTGTTCTAAGTAAACAAGATGCATAAAACATAATAAACATCACATGCAATTATATAGTAGTGACATGATATGGCCAATATCATATAGCTCCTTCGATCTCCATCTTCGGGGCTCCATGATCATCTTCGTCACCGGCATTGACACCATGATCTCCATCATCATGATCTCCATCATTGTGTCTTCATGAAGTTGTCACACCAACGACTACTTCTACTTCTATGGCTAACGCGTTTAGCAATAAAGTAAAGTAATTTACATGGCGTTCTTCAATGACACGCATGTCATACAAAAATAAAGACAGCTCCTATGGCTCCTGCCGGTTGTCATACTCATCGACATGCAAGTCGTGATTCCTATTACAAGAACATGATCTCATACATCACAATATATCATTCATCATTCATCACAACTTCTGGCCATATCACATCACATGACAATTGCTGCAAAAACAAGTTAGACGTCAATTGTTGTTGCATCTTTTACGTGGCTGCAATTGGGTTCTAGCAAGAACGTTTTCTTACCTACAAATAACCACAACGTGATTTTGTCAACTTCTATTTACCCTTCATAAGGACCCTTTTCGTCGAATCCGCTCCAACTAAAGTGGGAGCGACAGACACCCGCTAGCCACCTTATGCAACTAGTGCATGTCAGTCGGTGGAACTTGTCTCACATAAGCGTATGTGTAAGGTCGGTCCGGGCCGCTTCATCCCACAATACCGCTGAAGCAAGAAAAGACTAGTAGCGGCAAGCAAGTTGACAAGATCTACGCCCACAACAAAATTGTGTTCTACTCATGCAATAGAGAACTACGCATAGACCTAGCTCATGATGCCACTGTTGGGGAACGTTGCAGAAAATTAAAAATTTTCCTACGGTTTCACCAAGATCCATCTATGAGTTCATCTAAGCAACAAGTCATGGGAGAGAGATTGCATCTACATACCACTTGTAGATCGCGTGGGGAAGCGTTCAAGGGAATGGGATGATGTAGTCGTACTCGCCGTGATCCAAATCACCGATGACCAAGTGCTGAACGGACAGCACCTCCACGTTCAACACACGTACGGAACGGACGACGTCTCCTCCTTCTTGATCCAGCAAGGGGGAAGGAGAGGTTGAGGAAGAAGGCTCCCGCAGCAGCACGACGGCGTGGTGTTGGTGGAGAGGCAGTACTCCGACAGGGCTTCGCCAAGCACTTAACGGAGGAGGAAAGGTGTTGGGGAGGGGAGTGGCTGCGCCTTGGATCAGGTGTTCAGCCCTCCCCTCGCCCCTCTATTTATAGGGGAAGGGGGAAGGGGCCGGCCCCCTCTAGATGAGATCTAGAGGGGGGGCGGCCAGGGAGGGGGCTTGCCCCCCAAGCAAAGGGGGTGCGCCCCCTTTAGGGTTCCCCTCCCAACCCTAGGCGCATGGGCCCAATGGGGGGCGCCCAGCCCTCCAGGGGCTGGTTCCCTGCCCCATGCGGCCCATGGGTCCCTCCGAGAGGGGTGGCCCCTCCCGATGGACCCCCGGAACCCTTCCGGCGGCCCCGGTACAATACCGATATGCCCCCGAAACTTTCCGGTGTCCGCATGACAATTTCCCATATATAAATCTTTACCTCCGGACCCTTCCGGAACTCCTCGTGACGTCCGGGATCTCATCCGGGACTCCGAACAACATTCGGTAATCACATACAAGTCTTCCTTATAACCCTAGCGTCACCGAACCTTAAGTGTGTAGACCCTACGGGTTCGGGAGGCATGCAGACATGACCGAGACGGCTCTCCGGTCAATAACCAACAGCAGGATCTGGATACCCATGTTGGATCCCACATGCTCCTCGATGATGTCATCGGATGAACCACGATGTCGAGGATTCAATCAACCCCGTATACTATTCCCTTTGTCAATCGGTACGTTACTTGCCCGAGACTCGATCGTCGGTATCCCAATACCTCGTTCAGTCTCGTTACCAGCAAGTCACTTTACTCGTACCGTAATGCATGATCCCGTGACTAGACACTTGGTCACTTTGAGCTCATTATGATGATGCACTACCGAGTGGGCCCAGTGATACCTCTCCGTCATACGGAGTGACAAATCCCAGTCTCGATCCGTGTCAACCCAACAGACACTTTCGGAGATACCTGTAGTGCACCTTTATAGTCACCCAGTTACGTTGTGACGTTTGGTACACCCAAAGCACTCCTACGGTATCCGGGAGTTACACGATCTCATGGTCTAAGGAAAAGATACTTGACATTGAAAAAGCTCTAGCAAAACGAACTACATGATCTTGTCCTATGCTTAGGATTGGGTCTTGTCCATCACGTCATTCTCCTAATGACGTGATCCCGTTGTCAATGACATCTAATGTCCATAGTCAGGAAACCATGACTATCTGTTGACCAACGAGCTAGTCAACTAGAGACTTACTAGGGACGTACTGTGGTCTATGTATTCACACGTGTATTACGATTTCCGGATAATACAATTATAGCATGAATAAAAGACAATTATCATGAACAAGGAAATATAATAATAATCCTTTTATTATTGCCTCTAGGGCATATTTCCAACAGCTACTAGTGGGCACTAAACCCGTCCTACTACTAGGGTTTTCCCTAGTAGTGACCCTTTAGTCCCGGTCCCAGACACCAACCGGGACTAAAGGACAGCAACCCCTTTAGTCCTGGTTGGTGGCCGGAACCGGGACTAAAGGTCCCAGACAAATCGGGATTGATGCCTGCCGAGGCCCGGCCGGCGTCCTAGCCTCTCGAACCCGGACTGATGCTCCCATTAGTCTCGGTTCGTAACATGACCGAGACTAATGCTCTGATTTGGCCAGGACCAAAGCACTGTTTTCTACTAGTGACATCGGCACATGCCGCCATTGATAGGGGCAGCAGGGAGACACGTCACGTCATGTCGCCGTTGTCTTCGGTGGCTGGGCCCATGGGCTTCATTTTCTATTACAGAGTAACATGTCGCCACATGCATGGGCGATATGTTCCACGTGTCACCTGGCAGACTTGCCGCCTATGTATTTTTAGCAAAGATTTTTGTAGGTGGCCCTTTTTGACAATGAAATCGGTTGGATAGTCTCTTTTGACAAAAAAATCCAGGTATGATATCATGGGCTTATTTTAATCCATGGATGCATTATAGTTTCTCACATCATTATCCAATCACTCATTCGATTAGCTGAAATTTTATTATTAATCCAAATGGCTGATATAATATAGGGTTATCGCCCTAAGCATAAATGGACAATGGAGTCTGGACATCGTCCTTAGAATAAATACAATACAAATTATTTTTTGGCATGCGGAAAAACAGGAGGCGTGTGTTGACACCATGTTTTGGCATGACAAAAAGGGTATATAATATGGCCTTGAAAGAGGAAGTGATCTGCATAAAAAAGTTTCATATTATCAACATGAACATCTTTTAAGTTTGGGTCATCATCATCCGATCTCATCTCGAGGGCCAAAGATGTGTTCGAGGTACTTAAATTTTGTAATCAGAGTATTGTTCCGCCTGTTACGCCTCCAAGATGGACTCATATGGAAAAGTTCTCTACATGGATTATCTTCGTCTCGTCGAGGATCGATTTTGATATTTGGAAAATCTAAATATGAGATCGTATGCAAAAGTTACAACCAAATTTGTATGCATCTGCAAAAGATGGCCAAATCATCCGGGTTGCAAACCAGACCATGAAAGTTGTTCGTCTCGTCGAGGCGCATAAATATGCTTTTGGATCATCTCCATTAGAGATCTTATAAGGATTCTACATCTTGAAAACTACTCCCTCCGTTCCGAATTACTTGTCTTAGATTTGTCTAGATACGGATGTATTTAGACTCATTTTAGTGCTAGATACATCCGTATCTAGACAAATCGAAGACAAGTAATTCGGAACGGAGGGAGTATGATGCTATCAGAAAAACTGGGCATGGCTGGATCATCCGGGTTGCTAGCCGGTCGTTCGGCCCGGGGATCGTGAGGAGTCCGATTTTGGTTAAAATTTGATAATTAGGACGGAGATCTAAGCCCTTTTCTTATACGGAAGTCCAATTGACTCATAAATAGCTGAGAGGTGATGACCAATTAAATAATACCAATCGAACAAACACATCTACATCTATTTCGTGTTCATCTATCCCTATCTTTGTATCTTTCTTCTCATTCTTCGTTCATTCTTCTTGTTGCAGGGCGACGAACCTCGAGAATCTAGGGGAGATCAGGTCAACCTGAGGTAGCACATAACCGTTGCGCGTCCAGACGGGGTCCCTCCCGGGCGTGCGGGGTTTCGGGTCTACAAAAGCGCCCGCTGAACTGCTTGCGTACCGCACTTCCAGACAGGTCTCCTTCGACGTGAGCTGCGGTGCATCATCTCCGACGTCGAGGGGATACGGTGACATGTTCATGTGTCAACAACTCTCCCTGATGTAATGGAGGCCTTGTCCTTGGGTGACGATTTCAATATATTCAGGTGGGGAATCTCTCACCTGGTGACCGTTCAAAAGAACGATCTAAATTAAATCTAGGAAATTGCAAGCACCGGTGTCAAGTTTATGACTTGATTTTCTGGTGGGTGAGGATATCACTCTTCTCCTAACCAATTCAACCATAGGTTGGTTCACAAAAATTGAGTTTGTTGGAAGAGACGAGAAGATAAGGTTGGGTGTGGGTGGGCCCCATCAGAAAATGGGGGCGCACACAACAAGCGGTTTCCGCTTCATCTGATTGAAAACAAACATTTTCTGTAAAATAAATGTGTGCTAATTAGATGGTATAATTAAGGTCATGTTTGGTTCACATGGATTTGAGAAGGTTTGGCAGGGATTGGGGAGGATTAATTCCTCTAAAGTCAAAATCTCCTCAAATCCACTCTAATCCCCTAGTGGAATTGAACCACGTGGGTTAATCGAGCAAAGCCTAAAGGAATGCCATTCCATATATGGTGGTTGTGTGGGCTAATAAAAATTAAAGATGATCTAATTAAATAGTATAATTAAAGGAATGCAATGAATTCATGTAGATGATGTTCTAATTAAACTCCTTCAGGGCTCATTTGGTAGGCCGGGGAATATTTCCCAGGGAAACAAATCCCATCGGGGATAGGTGGAGAGATGGGGAAAATTCTCCTGGTGTGCTGAGATCAGGATTTTCTACCTAGGGAAATTAAGGGGATCCCGGGTGGATCTCGACTTACCAAACGAGCCCTCAGTGTAGGAACAAATGTTCGCTGTAGGAATAGTTCGTGTGAGTCGTGACATCATGTGACTATGTTGAAAGGGTGAGAAGGTATCGAATAAGATAGCAATCCTAATCTTGCCTAACACAAACAAATATGTTTTGCTTGATGCCACTGTTAATTCAAGCAAATCTGCTTGACATTGTTGTTACTTTAAATTTATTGATAGTACTATTTATTTTTGTTTATTTTTTAAAAAAGCACATACCATCAAGTCTAAAACTATTATAATTGTTTTTTCAATTTTACTTTGAAATCTAAGTACGAACTATTAATCGGAACTATAAGTTGACCAGAAAATTGCGAGCACCGGTGTTCAAGTTCAGAACTTGAACTTTTGTGGGTTGAGGATATCACTATCCTCCTAACCAATTCAACCATAGGTTGGTTCACAAATATCGAGTTTGTTAAAAGAGACGAGAAGATATAGGATTGGGTGTGGGTGGGCTCTATCGGGACTCGTGGCGCACAAAGTGAGCGGCTTACACTTCATTCGACTGAAAACAAATGTTTTCCATAAAATAAAGGTGGAGTAATTAGATGGCATAATTAAAGGAATGCCATTCCATATATGGTGGTTGTGTTGGCTAATGAAAATTAAGGATGAGCTAAGTAAATGACATAATTAAAGGAACACAATGCAT
The DNA here is from genome assembly GCF_018294505.1 of Triticum aestivum. Classification (NCBI taxonomy): domain Eukaryota; kingdom Viridiplantae; phylum Streptophyta; class Magnoliopsida; order Poales; family Poaceae; genus Triticum; species Triticum aestivum. The sequence continues at coordinate 585,119,644 of NC_057798.1, forward strand.
GTGGATGATGTTCTAATTAAACACCTTGAGTGTGGGAACAAAAGGCCACTAATGTGCAGTTGTAGGAATAGTTCGCGAGGGTATTTACATCATGCGGGCATTGGAAGGGGAGAAGGTCTCGACAAGATAACAATCCTAATTAATCTTACCTAACACAAACAAATAGAGGTGTCTTGATGCCACTGTTAATTCAGGTTAATCCGCTTGACGTTGTTGTTACTTTAAATTTATTTATTGTGTTATTTATTTTTCTTTTATTAAAAAAACTCTTGCATTCAAGTCTAAAATTGTTATAATTATGTTTTTCAATTTTACTTTGAAATCTTAGTATGAACTAATAAGTGGAACTATAAGTTGACTCAGAACAATATCTCATATTTCAAACTCGCACCCGAAAAGAACCTACCCACAGCTGATCCATTGTTCATCATATTAAAATAAAGGGTGTGCATCTGTGGAGGATCTTGAGCATTATTTATTTTTGTTGCAACACATGGACATGTTTGCTAGTATTGCTCATGTGCGAAACAAGATGTCATGCAAGACAGCTTAAAACTGAATTAATTGCCATCAATCTAGATACATTATTAGAAACTACGAGACCAGCACCTGAACAAAGAGCTACAAGTAGATTCACAATATTTATCCAAGCCTCCTCTTCAAGCGTACCCAACTGGGGTGCAGCCAAATCCTTGCGGTGCTGTCCAGTTGGTGCTCCAGTACTAATTGCCAGGGGCCAAGACTCGGCACCGGTACTCTCCCAGAGCCCAAATTGGAAAGATATTCCTGTACTGGGAGTTACTGATGGTGCAGTTTTTGTTGAACACTCCTATCATCTCCTGTGTAATGCACACAAAAAGTTATTCAACATCTAGAACTTGATTATGAACTAAAGTGCATGGTAGATAATCATGAATTACAAGTTAGTATTGATGTAACTCGAACTTGGTTTAAAAGGAGTGCTTCATCTAAGAACTTGGTTTCAAAGGAGCGCTTCATCCAAAACCAGTTGAAAGATTTTTTTTTATCGAAAAAGGATTTCCCCCGCTTTATAGATAAAGCCATCACCGCATAACAACTTCAAAATTGATACAAACACACACCACCACCACACACAACACACACACCCAAGGCAAGATACACAGTGCCGGATACCCCACGACGAAGCCAGGTCTCCAAGGCAGCGCCTCCAAGAAGTTAATGACCTCAGATGGCCGCCACCGCCCGACCCGTAGATCAAGTTTTCACCCGGAGCAAGACGGAGGGAGGGTGAACGCCGCGATGAAGCCTTCAAGAAGGTTACACCATCCGCGGATGCCGCCCCCGTCGGCCAGACCATGGCTGGCCATGCGATGTACCCCGGTGCCCATGTTGATGACACCAATGTACCAACCTTGGCTTCACAAGACTAGGTGTGGATAGATCTCATCGGAGCTCCAGCGCCCACAAGGAGGCCACACGCATGAGATGCACTCATGCACATGCAAGGGCCCAACACAGTGAAATGGAGCTCACTAGGCTACATTTAGTGAGGTAGCTCTGTGGTGGATGATTCCACACAGTTAATTCTAGGATTTCACCTCGCAGGTCCCCCACGACCTCAGATCCGTGGCCTCTAAGAAGCAGTGGTGGGCAACGTGGATACGCTGCCGAGGCGTGCATAAGAGAAATACCTAGGGGCACTGGGCAGTGACAAACTGACAACAGGGTGGGACGTGCAACCGAGAAAGAGATCCAGAAAAAAAGTAGATTACAATCCATCAATCAGTACTAAGAGTCTAAGACTGATTTTTTCTTTCTCAGGAATATATGGTGTATGCCTGAATATTCATACACATATTTTGATTTCGTTTTAAGTGTAAACCTTAAAAAGAGATTTTTTTTAGGAACTTAAAAGGAGAATATTGTATGGAAGAATGAACTAATTTTATTCTTTGGAAAAACTGCAACTTACTTGCTGAGGAAATTCTCCATCCACTGATTGCAAGTTGATCAAAACCTTGGCTGCTCGATGTAGAGGCGATGGATCTCTTGCAGCCTGTACCAACAAGATTTTAGTACATTATGAACGAGCACATTGTATAGCCCATAAAGCAAATCATAGAAACAAAGGAGACCTGTCCAGCATCAATTAGGGTCAGCATGGCCCAACTAGTGTTCACTGCATGAGCACGTTTTCCTTCAAGATTGGTATAAACCTGATTGAATATAAGCCAGAAGATGGTTAGTGCAGTGGTGCTCACAAATTAAGGTCGAGGACGAGCTATTTAAAAAGAAGGGGAGAGACGAGAGAGGTCATGCTGTGCATTCCATACAAAAGGCATCACCAGGGCCACAAGGACCCAGGACAAAGCAGTGACACACGGCTGGCTTGCCTGATGCGCCACAGTAGTACCAGATAGGCCAAGAACCAGGAGAAAAGAGAGTTGGTTAGTTTATTTCCCTTCCAAAGATCTGGATTGATTAGCCTTTTTCCAGTGAGATTGGTTTGTCAGTGGCAGTTGGTTAAGCAAGAAATAAACTTATCTTCCCTGCCACAATGGTATCCAGTGGGATTTGGTTTGTTAGGGAGTTGGTTAGACGGTTCTTACCAAATGTAATCTGCCTCCTATAAGAGGCAACGTCGATGAATAAAGGCAAGAAAAGAATTACCCTTATCTCTCTCTCTCTCTCTCTCTCTCTCTCTCTCTCTCTCTCTCTCTCTCTGTGTGTGTGTGTGTGTGTGTGTGTGTGTGTGTGTGTGTGTGCTATGCACTCGATTTCTCTACCATGGATAGCTCAGGGGAGGCGAGGAGTATAGGTCTTGCCCTCCGTGTTGAGCATGCTTACAACCTCCGTACCAACCCTCAACCCCTCATAAGTCTAGAACATCATGATTACAAACTCGTCCTATGAGTTGCTGGGCGTGACACTACCCCTGGTTTAGCCACTAGCTGATCAACATTTCTGTCAGGTGAAAGCGGGAAGAACGGACAGAGAACACTTAAGATAAATAATGTAACATTCTGGAATGTGCATAGACAGAATATAAAGAGTTCCTCCCTCAACTTAGTTTTCACTGCATCAGTACATAAATTAGGAACATCAAATCCCAATACAGATAATACTATGAAACCTTGACTGTAGCACACAATGCAGCAAAAAAGACCATAAATATAACCATGATACTGGTAGTGGGGAGGTGGCGGCTTTTTTGAAGAAACTTGTAAAAATTACCTGGTCTTGAGATGATAGATAGCTTTCTCCCCAACCACCGGAATGAAGCTCTTTTGACAGCAGAAATTCACAAGCCTTTCTGATTGCAGGACTATTCTTGAATGTCCTACCAACAGCAGTTTGGGCACAGATTTTACGCAATAAATATCTCTTTGCTAAAACCTTGGCTCAGGTGACTGTGAGACCTTCCGACTCGCCCTTTTGGAAGGGTTTGATGAGAGTTAAACAAATCTTTTTCAACAAGACTAAATTTATTGTTGGGAATGGTACCACGACGAGGTTTTGGGAGGATACGTGGCTTGGGGAGACCCCACTAGCACTTCAATATCCTTCTCTGTATAACATAGTCCAACGTAAAGGTGCCTATGTTGCTACTGTTTTACAATCCGTTCCCCTCAATATCAACTTTAGGCGGACGCTTGTTGGAAATCGTTGGGAGGCCTGGCTCCATCTGGTTCGTCGTTTAATGGATGTCCGGTTGTCTTCTCACCCTGATCAGTTGCATTGGAAACTTACTAAGAACGGTGTGTTCTCGGTCAAATCAATGTATCAGGATGTCATTAACTCTACTGTCATCCCTACCTCCTTACATGTTTGGCAAGTTAAGGTACCCTTACATATTAAAGTGTTTATGTGGTTTGTGCATAAACAAGTCATTCTGACTAAGGATAACCTTGCAAAACGTAATTGGGTAGGTCCGTCTCGATGTAGCTTCTGTGATCATTCTGAAAACATCAAACACCTCTTTCTCGATTGCCCGTTGGCTAAGATTCTGTGGCGGTGGTTCATATTGCTTTTAATATTAGTCAGCCCACCTCTATTAGTATGTTATTTGGAACATGGCTAGATGGGGTGGATTCTGACATTGCAAGACACATTCGGGTTGGCGTTTGTGCACTTTTGTGGGCAATATGGAATTGCAGAAATGACTTAGTCTTTAACCGATCAACAAACATTCACTTTTTGCAGGTTATCTTCAGGGCCACGGCGTTCATCCGTATGTGGTCGCTACTCACTCCGACGGAGGCCAGGGAGCGTTTGGTTACTGCGTCTACCCGATGGGAGATGGTAGCTCGGGATATTTTCAACCGGTTTGGATGGCGGTCATGTAATAGGATAGACATGTAGTGATCCTATTGTTTTGCCAGCCGGTTGTGGCTTTGGGCTTTTCTTATTTACAGATTTTGTTATAGTTGCTACTATGACCTTTCGGTACTATGCTACTGGTTTATCCTTTTAATAATATGAGCCGTATGCATCTTTCTGATGCAGAGGCTGGGGCGCGTCCCCTTTTCCAAAAAAAAAAAACAGCAGTTAATCCCTTCACTCCAAACCAAGTGCCGTAGGTGAAACAAACAGCCCAAGAACCATAACTGTTGGAGAAAAATAGAGAACATCAATGTTAATTATATGCATTTAGTAGTGGTATTCTTTTTTCAGAACAGTACAGGAGGACCAACTCAATATGTGAATAAGGATAAATAATATAAAAGTCTTAAAACTGATATGACCAACTAATTAGACTGCAAAATCAGCAAAACCAACCAAGTCAAACGACAAGGTTGGAACGTTCCGTTGGCACTTTCCTTGAGCAGCTCCAAATCAGCTAAAGTAGACCCTTTTTTACCTGTAACTATCTGGATGCACCGTATTATAAAAAGCATGTTTAATGCCCAAATACTAACCATGAACCGTCACTTTTTTTAATAGACTCAATGAAATTAGCAGCTTTGCTGATACAGTTGTCCACCTCTTTCCTGAGGTGCCCAGGGTAGAACTCTCTGAATAATGTCAAAGCTTGGATTGCTGCTGATGTACATTCAACATACCTGCCAATTGAGTGTTGCATTATTCAGTTTGTTTCACACATGACAATTAGCGCTAAGGATTGATGATTGAAGAGATATTGTATCTTACGGGTAATCAGTCACAATGTCCCCAAAGGTCTCAGAGGGATTAATAATCTGGATGATTTCAATGAAGTGTCTCAGTATGGAAGTAACATATTCAACATTAGATAAATGAGTTGGAGCTTAAATGAATATTGTTTAGTTCTATTTTTGAACTTTGCAAGAATCTAACTGAAGTGACAAGGAAATTTGTATTCAATTCAACTTGAATAATTAAGAAGTTTACAAGCAACCTGATGGACTTGGCCTTCGGCATTCTACGGTACCAATTACTTCAAAAAGTACAAAAGAGAAGGGTAACTCCCCAGTTTTGATGCTAGCACATCAAAAATTGATTTACAGCACTGCCGCGCTTAGACATGACAAACAAGTAAACAAGGGTCCTGAAAAGAGTTCACTGCTCACCTCCAGCCAGGTATAAGCCCTTGTGAGTTCATATGATGCAAAACCGCCATTATCATTCTGTGAAGGTTAACAAAAAAATTTATAATGAATATGCATCAGATATTTCAAACATATATAAATAGAAGAAATAGTGAAATCAAACAGAAACTGCTGGCAACGAAAACTTGATTTCATCCATACCGAATATAAGTGTGTTGCTGCCATTTCAAGGAGACAACTACCATATTCGACATTCTGTGACCATTTCAATAATCAACAGAAGATGAACATACATAGCCGTCATTTTCCATGACATTTTGCTACGTTAGCAGCCCTTGTCTTAAAGGCATGAAGAAACTTAAAAACAGAGGTAACCTATTTGCATTTACCTAACTGCTGTTATGGAAAATATGAAAAGCTTTATTATCCCAGTACTATTATCTATAGGGCTCAGTGAATATTTCCATGATGTATGTAACTGAAGTTTTTAATCTCACAGTTACCATTCTGCCGGGAAAAACTAATTCAGTAGCTACAAATCTACAATTGACAAAAAGTCCAAAGATGCATTATGTTGCTAGTAAGGAATGAAATCCGGGTCCTCTCTATAAAAAAGAAAGTCCAAAGATGCCTACCATATAAGACATCAAACAATTGAGAGCATCATAAAGCCTATTATCTTCCAGAGGATCTCCTACAACTTGTGGAGAAATCTTCGCTAACAATAATGAGGCCTGCAGGTAAAAGAAAAGGCAACAATGAAAATATATAAGCAAATAATCATTATGGTGTGCTTAGGCCTATATTCAAGCATACCAGCACATGAATGCTAAAGAACACACTTCAACCTGAGAGAGCTATGTTAGCATAAACCTTGTGTAAGCTTCCTGATAGCTTCCCCTTGTGATGTAAAAAGTTTCCTTAGGATGCAAGTCCCAAGTCTAAATCAAGTCTTTAGCTTAGCAAACAAGCCACTAGCGCTTCTGCCTTGTAATCCTTTCCTATAAATAGAGGAGTAGAACACCAGCAAGCTCCAGGCCTCCAGCTCAAGCAGCCCCAATATCCACCGTTTGTGCAGAGCGTCAAAAATAAGCCTGTGTGTTTTTCTAACATTTGGTATTCAGAGCATGTGCCAAAGCTCCTGGAGACATGCTTGTTCCACTAAGAGGTCCGTCTATGAGTCTCTAAGGCGCAACCGCCGTCGCTCCATATCACCGCATCCGCTCCGTGGTTTGCACCGAGACGTCGATGGCTGTGAGGTGCGAGTCAAGCGGGTGATCAAGTAGGTTGGTGGGTTGGCCAAGTACCCGGCGCTCACGCGGATGAACTATGGCGACATGAGCCTGCTCATGAAAGTCATGCTAAAGGCTCATGGTCTATGGGACATGGTGGAGCTCGGCAATGCGGACTTCCAAGAAGACTCGCATGGCACTGGAGGCCATCCTCCATGCTGTACCTGTGGACATGATGCCAAAGCTTGCTATCAAGGCGAGTGCCAAGGAGGCTTGGGAGTTGGGACGCGATAAAGGTGATGGGCGTCAGTGGCGATTATGTCCAGAAGGCCGAGGCGCAGCAGCTGAAGGAGTTCAAGTCGATCTTGTTCTGCGACGAGAAACCATCGATGACTTCGCGCTGCACCTCTCAGTCGCGCCTCTCACTCTCATCTCATCACCCTATCGCCTATCGGCACGCTCGGAGAAACGATCGAGTCGAAAGTAGTAGGGAAATTTCTGCATGTTGTTCCTTCCAAATACACGCAGATTGCTATAGCTATCGAGACTCTTCTCAACCTCTCGACGCAGTCCATCGAAGAGGTGGTTGGAGGACTAAAGGTGACAAAGGATCGGTCTACACTGAGGCATGGCATGTTGCGGCTCGCAGAGGAGCAGTGGCTTGCACGCTGCAAGGAGCATCAGGCCAAGGAAGGAGGTCCTAAGGCCACCAAGAGCGGTGGCTATGGCTATCAACCAAGGAATAAGGGAGGTGGTGGAGGCAACAATTTGAAGGATGGTGCCTAAATTGTGGCCACTATAGCAACTGGGCCAAGGACTGCCGCCAGCCCAAGCGTGAGTAGGTCAATCTGGCCAAGGAGAAAGACGACGTCCACAGTGCCTACTCTGCTCATGGCATAGGATTGTGTGCTCTCCATCACGCCCTACGCTGATCATGGCACAAGATTGTGCGCTCTCCATCACGCCAAAGCCTTCGCAAAGCCAAGTTCACCTCGACGACCGATGCTCGGGTGTTCCTTGGACCATTGATGATGCCCAACGCCTGGAGGGTTGGTACCTCAACATCGGCGCGACAAACCACATGATGGGCCGACCAGACATCTTCTCTGAGCTTGACTTAGTTATCACGGGTCCGTCTGGTTTGGAGATGGATCAATTGTCAGCATCTAAGGGTGCGGGGCGATGCAGGGAGAACACAAGGCTCACCGGGGTGTACTAGATCCCGTGCTTGAAGAACTCTATCATCTCCGTCGAGCAACTGGACGAGAGCAGCTCCAAGGTGCTAATCGAGGATGGGCTACTTTTCATCTAGGATCAACAGCGCTGCCTCATGGCTCGATCAGTCGAGGCGTCAATCGCCTGTACATGATGCACCTCCACTTGGCTCGTTTAATCTACCTGCTCACCACAATGGCGATGCATGGCTTTGGCATGACCACTTCGGCCGCCTAAACTTCGAGGCGCTGCGCCGCAGGGCGCGCCAGGACACAGTCTATGGCTTGCTAGAGCTAGAGCACGTTGGATAGTTATATGACGTTTCACGTTTGCATCACTATTAAGCATCGTTGCTGTTCGTCCTTCCCCAAACAAGCGAACTTCCGTGTCAATGATCACGTCGACCTTGTCCACAATGACATTTGCAGCACTATCATGCCGGTGACACCAGGAGGGCAGCGCTTCTTTCTATTGTTGGTTAACAATACCACTAGCTTCCTGTGGGTGATTCTCCCAGCCACGAAGAGCGACACATTAGCTACCACCATGTAGATCAAGGCGGCCGTAGAAAACAGGTCTAGGCAATAGTTGCACGTCTTCCGCACGGACAATGATGACAAATTCACCTTGGCAAAGTTCGCACGCTACTGCGAAGAGAGTGGAGTCCAGCGGCACTTCTCCGTGCTATACTCACCCTAAAAAGTGGGATTGTAAAGCTCCGAAACCATACGTGGTCGCCACTTCACGCTCAAGCAGAGTTGTCTTCCAGCTGAGTTATGGGGGGAGGAAGTAAACACGGTGGTGTACCTTCTCAACCGTGCACCCACAAAGAGTCCTACCGGGAAGACACCCTTTGAGGCTTGGCACGGCCGCAAGACGGCGACTCACTACATTTTCTCCTTCAGGTGTGGTGTACTTGAATGACGTGCGCCCTAACCTACAGAACCTCAATGACCACATCACTGCCATGGTCTTCATCGTCTATGACGACAACATCAAGGGTTACCATGCGTGCGTGTGCATTTGACCCGTGACGCCATCTTCGACAAGGGCGCCAACTGGGATTGGGCGGCAGAAGCCGGCACTTGCTGCTCCAACCTGCGAATTCATCATCACATAGGCAGTGAACGAAGAGGTACCTGCGGGGATCTCCACCTCCTATCGGTACAGTAGCATCCCCTACGCCCCAACCTTTGATACCTCTCAACGCCCCTTCACCTGCAGCAGCACCAGAGTTTGTGTAGGCACCGCTGAATGATGAAGACTATCTCGACCCGCACCGCGCCAACACGCTAGTCCGCTATCGTCAACAACATTCTAGGAGATGCAACTCGTACAGGCCATGCACCGCTAATGTTGGACGACAGCAAACTTCACTTGGCATGTGCTGGCGAGCTAATCTCTTACGCGAAGGAGTCCTACGATGATGCTTGGTTGGCATCGAGTGAGGAGATGAACTCAATCGAGAAGAATCGCACTTGGGAGCTCGTTGACCAATCGGCTGATTGGGCTGAACTGGGTCTTCAAGCTGAAGAAGAAAGAGGTGGGCGCGGTGATCAAGCAAAAAGCATGCCACGTCGCCAAGGGATACATGCAGCAGGCTGGCATTGACTTTGACTAAGTGCTCGCGCCTGGCACGCATCTCGAACAAGATGCGTGCGACTGCTGCTCGCCTGGCTGCCTAGGAGGGGTGGTCCATCCATCACATGAACTTAAGCCAGCGTTCCTCAACGGCATGCTCAAGGATGTGGTATATGTGATTTAGGCTCCCAGATTCGTCGTCGCCGAAGAAGAAGGCAAGTTCTATGCCTCAAGAAGGTATTGTACAAGCATCAATGTTGACTTTTTGGGCACGAAGGACCAGGTCATAGACATCCTACAAAAGGAACTAGGGCGAGTTCCATTCCAGGAGCTTCGTGTAGGAATTGGAATGGTCCAAATCAACTCAAAGTTGTCACACAAGGTTTAGCGGGAGAATTGTCCTGGTTCTGAGATTGCGTTGTCTTTCTCCGGAGTGAAAACTCAAGATTGGGCGACGACGGTGCTAGTGCACTGTTCTCTTCACGGAGGCATCATCTTTGGAGAACCTTTTCAAAGTCCAGGTGTTGCCATTGGTGGTGGATGTTCCTGCTACAAGGTGTTTTCTATCTCGACATGGCCTTTTTTCTTTTTTTTTGGCTGTGTGCATCCTTAATGTCTAGACTCAGCTCTTGACATTACATTATTGCAAAGGCTGGGTATAATTAGTATCTACTTGATATTAATATATTGCCTTTATCGAAAAAAACAGCAAAAGTATTAAAACTACTTCAGGATTTTTTTTGAGTGACTTCAGGATTAACTCTTTTAGCATGATGTAAACAGCTATAAGGGACAAGCAGCTCTCGTTCTTCATGGAAGTCTTCATATTGCAGCATGGAAAATGTGGAAGCAAAGAAATATGTATTTTTGGAAATAGATAACCTAATTTTCAGGCATGGAAAAGAGGATTAGGTGATTATCTCCTCATGCAAACTAATAGAATCAAACAAAGTCTGAAACCTGTTTTTTGTTGTCTTCGCTCGATTGTCTTCTATACCTTTTCCTCCTCCCATGTTTCGGTATAGCTTTCATTTGAAGTTATTTTTTTTTATTTGCTTGTATACAGTTTCGGTTTTCCTCTCAGGCATGTTTGCGAGGTTTATGTGTAACGCTCCGGCCATAACCACCGGTCCCTGACCATTAGGCCTGGTGGAATCTAGACTGACCCCACAGACCAACACTAATTTTTTCTGCGCACTTTGTCCTCCATCGTGCGCACCTGGGATCAACTTTCCAGTCGGTCACCCATCCTCAAATTGCTTCAAGCCAAACATGCTTAACTTTGAAGTTCTTTGAAGATGGGCTTCCGAAAAAGAAGGTGCACCTTGTTGATATAAGTAGCCTATCATTCCTATTAAGCCAGGATGTCACATTATGGTTCCAGTTTCTAGAGAGAAACCAAGAAATCACACCAATCAAAAACAATTTCTTAAGATAGAATTAGGAACATTTCTTGATTTCTATCCAGAGACCAGAAAAAGGGTTTCTTAGTTTTTCAAAAACTAGAAACTGTTTCCTTGAGAAACCGATTCACTACCAAACGGGAGCGAAATATTGAGTTAGGATAACCCTTATAAGTAATGTTTGGACAAAATTCACCTTTAGTCCTTCTGCAGTGCAGTCCGATATAGGCCAACCATGATCAGCCGTAGAGTATGACCATGCACCTTTAGATATGTGCCGGTACCAGTCTTTCTGCTCTCCAGGAGAGTCATCAAGAACCTTTCATACAAAAATTGCCATTTATAAGTACGGAAATTGGCCAAATATTCACCTATAGTTGATAAAAAAAAGGAGCATGTACCTGTGAATTCTTAATGTATTCATGTGCTAGTTTAAGGTAGGACCAAACTCTTCAATAAGATTGGCAGCTACAATGGCTTGAACAGTGAAAGTTGTGTCCCAAAGTTGGCTGCCATTATAACCCTACACGGACAGACGTTAAGTCTCTTGTTACCAAAGCATTAGTTCTGCAAACTTCTCAAAACTTATGATATGCTAAATATTTTAAATAATTATTTTTCTCGACAACGTTAAGTTTTTCAAGGTAGGGATCGAAAAAACAAGTTTCTCAGGGAGGCATCCCAAAATGGTGAGGCCTGGAACCAAGCCCAGTTGGCAGTCCCCTTCACTGGAGATACTAACAAACCAACCTGCTGCTCGGTTATCATTCGGAAGACTGAATAAATAAAGCAAAAGTAAGGGGTAACCGAGCACAGGGAAACAGTTTGTCAGTTCCATAAATGATCACTCAAGTATATACATTAATAAGTTTGTTACTGGAAAATCCATAGAATGGTAAGTATCGGGGATATACCCCGCGGTGTAACTGACAAACCAATGACCCGCCCTGACTGGACGACTCACTAAGTGACCCGCCCGAGCCTGGCGACTTATCGATGACCTGGCAAGCGGATCAGAGGAGCGACAAGAGCTGGGGGCCCAGGAGGCTCAAGGCCCAGAAGGCCGGCTTACGTTATGGTAGGCCGGCTTAAGAGGAAAGGCGTGAGGAATATCTCCCTCACAAGGAATCAAGACCCGGACTTGTATCCGGCTTGTAGTAGAAGATAGGCTAGTCCAATCCTATTTGGACTTCACATGTAACCCGCCCCTCTAACTTATATAAGGAGGGGCAGGGCTCCCCAAAGAAGCAACAAGAAACAATCTCTAGGGCTAGACACAACTAGAGGAGAGCCGGTTTACGGCGACTCCCTCATGAGCATAGTGAGACCTAGCCTCAAACAGCATGTAGGGCTATTCCGGATGATGTTTCCCGGGGCCCGAAGCTGTCTAAATCCTTGTCTTGCGTGTTGCGTCTCTCGTCCCGATCAACCCCTCTCAAGCTACCGCATAGATGCGTTAGCCTCGCGACTAAGTCCTGACACTAAGGACATCTGCCGTGTTAATTCCATGACAGTTGGCGCCCACCGCGGGGCCCGCGCACGGTGGTGTTGAGTTCTTGGAGGGATCTTTTCAGGGATCGAGAAGTTTGCAATTTTTCGAATGAGCCGGTTTGGAAGGGTTTGCATCAACTTCAAGTGGATCAGTCCAGATTTTAGATCTATGAGGTTTAAGGTTCAAGAAAATTAGGGTTACAACTTGTCTATCGCCGTCGTCGGGCAATCTGCCGATATGCAAGAGGCCAACAGGAATTTAGTCCCCGCGTCATTGAGCAATCAAAGGGACGTAATCAAATTTTCGAGGCAACTTTGATTTTCACGTGGCCGCTCTGAGCCGCCGACCCTGCTAAGTCGTCGTCCTGAGCCGCCGTATGTGGAACTGTCAGGACCCCGACTCGATGTCACATCGATCTAGCCGGTAACACTTCATATCACTTTGCGGCCTCACGCACGGTATTCCCACGGGTGTCGCCTTACCTTTGCCCGGGACCGTTTGCGCCTTTTGGCTCACGTATATGATAGTGTCGCTAGCATCCATATGATAAAGAGCCCGGGCTGACATGACTAGTCGTAAACCCGAAGTGGCACAGACTTACAGGGACAGGCATCCATGACCCAGCTTCGAACGTGTCGGTCATCAGCAAGTGGGTCCGGGCTGTAGCACTGGGCTAGCAGGACTCCGGTAAACCGGGCTGTAGCGGGCTAACAGGACTCCGGTACTCAAAGCGTGACATTTCCCCGAAGGGACAGACACAGGAACGAAGAAGGACACATGCCGGCCAGCCTAAGTGTTCCAGAGCAGTAGCAAGCTACCATGGCTCAGCGGTAACACTAGGAGACATTTCCCGGTAAGAGAGGCTACTAAAGATAAACAACTAGATGGTCAGATCCCACACATACCAAGCATTTCAATCATACACACAATATGCTCGATATGTGCAAATACAACGAAGCATCACAACATGACTCTATGACACAAGTACTTTATTTAAGGCTCAGGGAGCCATACATATCATACACACAGGTACGGGTCTCACGACCCAACATACAAATCATACAGTCATACAAGCCAACAGCGGAAGTACTTTGTCTGGGTACAGACAACTAGTAAAATAAAAGAGGCTTGGAAGCCTAACTATACTACGTGGTCCATCACAAGCTCAGGGTCACCACCTGGGTCTTTAGCCTACTCGTTGATGTCAACGTCTACATAGAACCCATCAGAAGGGGTTGCAGCGTCTTCTGTAAAAATGTAGATTATAGCAACATGAGTACAAAGGTACTCAGCAAGACTTACATCAGATCCTACATACATGCATAGTATCAAGAAGGGTTGGTGGAGTTATTGCAGCAAGCCAGCTTTGACTCATGGCTAGACTATCCTACGATACTCCAACTTGAAATAGTTTTGCGCACACGAGTCCACTATTCACCACTTCAATACACTACCGAGGATCCACCTCCGTCTTCCTACGGAAGAGCCATCCTCGGCACTCACACTTATCTTGAGGCTTTTAATAGTTTCCATTTACTTGTCTATGAACTGTATAGGCAACCAAGTAGTCCTTTACCGCGGACGCGGCTATTCGAATAGATCATGTTAACCCTGCAGGGGTGTACTTCTTCATACACGCTCTCACCACTTATCGTCGTTTACACGACATGTACTCGGCAACCTTCAAGCGGAAGCCCAACGTGGGTGTCGGCCACGACCTACCTAATCACCTAAGCCTCCAGTCCAGGTTTATCGCCTATTCAGGTTCCATCCGCAGGGAGTCCGGCCGAGGTTTCCCATACGGCCCCGAACGATGTGAACAGGGTTCCCGAGATACCTAACGGGTATTCGGTACACCCGGCCACGTACCTACCGCATCACAGCCCACCCCTACGGTCAGCGCTGTCCACGGCCTCCAGTAGGCTACAAACACCAGAAACTACTTGCAACTCCTGGACGGAGAACTAGGGTGAATAAGAAGTCGAGAGGGTCCATTGGTTTCGGGCCCAATGCATGGTAGTAGCTGATTCTTAAATCACACATACAGATCTCAGTGCTTAAGGTCGGCTTCAATGAAACAACCCACCATGTACTCCTACATGGCCTCTCATCGATACCTTTACCAAATCGTGTTCACCACACCACTCTCATTACCGACATAATCATTTCACTCTAGCCCATCACCCAGATGAACCAGACCTGACACGACTCTAAGCATAGCAGGCATAGCAAGGTAGGAACAACACATACATATGGCTCAATCAACTCCTACACATGCTAGTGGGTTTCATCTAGTTACTGTGGCAATGACAGGTCATGCAGAGGAAATGGGTTCAACTACCGTAGCACACAGCAGTTTGAATCGCGTTGTCTTAATGCAGTAAAAGAGAGCAGGAGCGAGAACATGGGATTGTATCGATATGATCAAATGATTGGTTGCTTGCCTGATGGTTCGTTGCACGGATACGGTTCTTCGCTAGGGTAATCAGGGTACTCTTCGGGGACGGAACCTGCCGCAGAGAGCACCGGTACACAACATTACCAAACAATATGCAACAATATGATGCATGCATGAAACATGGCAATATGAGTGTGTTGGGCTAATGCAACTAAAACCAGAAGGGTTTGAGCAAATTTGAATCAAAGATTCAAATTTCAAATTCAAATATGGCCTTTTAAAGTGCTTTTCCTTGTTCTGATTAAAACATCAATTTAACTTGTTTGATCATGCATGAAAATAGTACAGATGGATAGATTGGATTTTTCTGATCATTTTTCATATATAATTTGTCCAATTTGGAGTTACAGAATAAAAGTTATGAATTTTTGAAGTTTAAATAATATTCTGGAATTTCCTGATTTAATTTAAATCCAGAAATTCAATTACTGCGTCAGCCTGACGTCAGCATGACGTCAGTGGTCAACTGTGGCTGGTTGAAGTCAAACCTGACGTGTGGGGGCCACACGTCAGTGACAGGGGGGGTTAAACAGATTTAAATTAATCCTAATTACTAATTAGTGGCGCTGGGGCCCACTGTCAGTGTCAGGGGGGGTTGACTAACAGTAGTTAGCGCTAACCTAACCACCTGGCCGACAGGGCCCACGCGTCAGTGACCCTGGGGGGTCAAACCCCAGGTCGGTCAAGTCAAACCCCACCGGCGACATGACGCCGGCGAGATCCGAGACGGCGGCGAGAGTGCTTTTTGCCATTCCGGCGACCAAATGGACGGCGGAAGGCATCTACGTGTTGCTGAGGCTGAGCCGCGTCTATTGGTGGTGGTGGTTGGGCTCGGGGTGGCCGGAGTTGACGGCGGCGAGCTCGGCTGCGGTGGCCGGAGTTCGGGTGCGGTCGGGATCAGTGTTGCAGGGGGTTTGGGGAGGCGTTGGTGCGTTCTACGTGCTCCTGGTGATGTGTGGAGCACGATGGCGAGCTCGGTTGGGCGCTACGGCGACCGTGGCCACGACGGCGACATCGCCGGCGGCGTGGAGCTCTCGGTCGAGGTGGAGCTAGGGCCTAGAGGTCGGGAGAGACCAGGGAAGAAGGGGGAAACGCTCCGGGGGCTCACCGCGGTTGCAGTGGGCGTCGAAGCGGGCTCGGGGACGCGCCGGAGACGACGAATTTGACGGCGACGGTGGTCGGAGTCCGAAGAGGGGAACGGCGACGTGGCGGCGATGCAGGGCTTCCGGGGACCCGTGGAGCGGTGGGGAGGAAGAGGGAGTTGTGGCGGAGCTTCTGAGCTAATCGGGGGAGCGAGGGGTGGTCGGAGGCGGTGGCTATGGCGAACGGCGGCGACGGTCGTGTTCGGCCGAGCGAGAGAGAGAGCGAGAGAGAGGAAGGAGAGAGCCAGGGAGAGTGAGAGAGAGCAGGGGGGATCGGGACGGGCTGCGGGCGTCGTCCACGCGGCCAGGAGGGCGTCGGCAAGCAGGAGGTGGCCGCGCGGCCGCGCGCGCGCGAGCACGCAGCAGCTTCGGGGCGTGGGGAGGAAGACGACGGGGAGCTACAGTGCTGGGCTGGGTCGGTTGCTGGCTGGGCCGGCCGGCTGGCTGGGCCGCACAGGTAAGTCTTCCCCTTTCTTTTCTGTTTTCTGTTTTTATTTAATATATCTGCAACTTTGTTGAATTAAATAAAATACCTAGGCAATTCCAAAAATCACCAAACTACTCCTGGCTCATAGTTGGATTATTTCCAACATGAAACATTTTAGTTTGGAGATATTTGAGCATTTAAATATTTTATATTATTTTAAATGCCCAAATTCAAATAGTTATGATTTAATTCAAAAACCCTAGGATGGCCTAGGAAAATGTGCACCACTTTTGCAGAGGTTCTGAACCAAGACAAAAATGATGGGCATTTTAGAAGGGCATTTCAGGTTCATTGAAAATTATTTTAGTAAACCCTAGTTGGTTTCAGAGGGGACTGGGGGTTCTGTCATCCCCATTTCAAGTTTCTGCTGAAAGAGTAAACATGATGCAACACTCTAATGCATGACTAGCTAGGGTGTGACAACTCACCCCCACTCAAAAGAATCTCGTCCCGAGATTTGGGTTCCTCCGGGAAGAAGGCGGGATACTCAAGTCGAAGACGATCCTCCCTTTCCCAAGTTGCTTCATCTTCAGAATGATGCGACCATTGAACTTTGAGGAACTTGATGTTATGACGTCGCGTGGTACGCTCGGCCTGATCGAGGATACGGATGGGGTACTCTCGATATGTAAGATCATCTTGGAGATCAAGCGTTTCGTGGTCCACTTCACGGATAGGATCCGAGAAGCAACGCCTGAGTTGAGAAACGTGGAAGACATCGTGAACTCTGGAGAGGTGCGGAGGTAGTTCCAATTGGTAGGCAACTTCTCCTCGTTTGGCAAGAATGCGAAAAGGTCCAATGTAACGAGGAGCCAATTTGCCTTTGATACCGAAACGATGGGTTCCCTTCAGAGGGGTGACCCGAAGATAAGCCTTCTCGTCAACCTCGAAAGTCATAGCCTTATGCTTTCGGTCATATTGACTCTTTTGACGAGATTGGGCTGTTCTCAACTTTTCACGAACGATACGAACTTGTTCTTCTGCTTCCTGAATCATATCCGGGCCAAAGAATTGTCTTTCCCCGGTCTCTGACCAGTTAAGGGGTGTTCGACATCGTCGTCCATAGAGAACTTCAAAAGGGGCTTTACCCAAGCTAGATTGATAGCTGTTGTTGTAAGCGAATTCGGCAAATGGAAGGCACTTCTCCCAGTCCATTCCGAACGAGATAACAGAGGCTCGAAGCATGTCTTCTAGAATTTGGTTGACGCGTTCCACTTGACCACTTGACTGAGGGTGGAAAGCGGTGCTAAAGGAGAGACGGGTTCCCATAGCATTTTGGAAACTTTCCCAAAATCGAGAGGTGAAAAGACTTCCTCGATCCGAATTGATTTCCAAAGGAACACCATGGAGAGACACTATTCGGGAGATGTACAAATCTGCCAGCTGACTAGCGGTTATACTCTCACGAACAGGTAAGAAATGAGCTACTTTGGAAAGACGATCGACCACGACGAAGATAGCATTATTCCCTCTCTTGGTCCTGGGAAAACCGGTAATGAAATCCATACCAATTTTATCCCATTTCCATTCAGGAATAGCTAAGGGTTGAAGGGTGCCAGCAGGCCGTTGATGCTCTGCTTTTACACGACGACAGACGTCGCAATTTGCAATATACTGAGCAATTTCTCTCTTCATCCTAGTCCACCAGAACCTCTGGCGTAGGTCCTGATACATCTTAGTACTACCGGGATGAATAGTGAGAGGAGATTCATGAGCTTCCTTAAGGATCAATCGCCTCAGGTTGCGCACCTTGGGAACCACTAGTCGATCCCCGAAGTATACGACTCCTTGTTCATTAACGGAGAAACAATTCGCAATTCCTTTCTGAATGTTTCTCTTGATGCGGGAGATTCCCGGATCTACCTTCTGTGCTTTGATAATTTGATCCGTAAGGGTAGGTTTTGCCACCAAGGTGGAGAGAAAACCTTGAGGTACAATGTGAAGGTTAAGCTTCCGAAATTCCTCATGGAGAAGCGGTTGACTTTGTTGTAACATCAGGTTGTTACAATAAGATTTACGACTTAGCGCATCAGCCATGACGTTGGCTTTCCCTGGGGTGTAGGTTATTCCTAAGTCGAAGTCTGTGATCAATTCAACCCAACGTCTTTGCCTAAGATTCAGATCCGGTTGGGTGAAGATGTACTTCAGACTTTGGTGATCAGTGAATATTTCGCAACGATTACCGAGGAGGTAATGTCGCCAGGTCTTAAGTGCATAGACTACGGCTGCAAGTTCTAGATCATGAGTAGGATAATTCTCCTCATGTGGGTGCAATTGCCGTGAAGCATAAGCAATTACGTGTCGATCTTGCATGAGAATGCAACCTAGCCCTTGTCGTGAGGCGTCGCAGTAGATAACAAAGTCCTTGGAGAAGTCTGGCGGTACCAGCACGGGAGCAGAGGTCAGGCGTCTTTTCAGTTCCTGAAAGCTGTGCTCACATTGTGGAGTCCATTCGAACTTCTTATCTTTCTTGAGGAGTTCGGTTAGAGGTTTAGCAACTTTGGAGAAGTTCTCGACAAAGCGACGACAATAGCTCGCTAAGCCTAGAAAACTCCGAACTTGCTTGACCGATTCGGGTGGAGTCCAATCAAGGACGGCTTGAACTCGCTCAGGGTTAACCGCAATACCTTTACCAGATATTACATGACCCAGATAGGTCACTTCTGACAACCAGAATTCACATTTAGAGAATTTGGCATAAAGGCGATGCTCTCGAAGTTTCTTCAACACTAGCCTTAGATGTTCGGCATGTTCTTCCTCGTTCTTAGAGTAGATGAGTATATCATCGAGATAAACTACGACGAATTTATCCAAATACTCCATGAAGATTGAGTTCATTAACCGAGAAAAAGTGGCTGGAGCGTTGGTTAAACCGAAGGACATGACGGTGTACTCGTATTGGCCATAACGAGTAACAAAGGCCGTTTTAGGAATGTCCCCGTTTCTGATTTTGATTTGATGGTAGCCCAACCTCAAATCCATCTTGGAGAAGACTGAGGATCCAGCGAGCTGATCATACAGGTCGTTGATCCTGGGAAGCGGGTATTTGTTCTTGATTGTGACCAAATTGACAGGTCGGTAATCTACAACCATTCGGTCCGTACCATCCTTTTTCTTAACGAATAGGACGGGGCAAGCCCACGGAGATGAACTAGGGCGGATGAAGCCCTTTTTCAAGGATTCATCGAGTTGTTTCTTAAGCTCGGCTAGTTCTAGGGGTGCCATCTTATAAGGTCTTCTAGCAATCGGAACGGTTCCGGGGATGAGGTCTATTACGAATTCAACATCCCTGTCAGGTGGAACACCTGGCAATTCCTCTGGAAAGACATCCGGGAAGTCACGGACTACCGGAACGTCCTCAAGGTCTGGCAAAGGGCTGGCGTTAAGAGAATATAGTTGTCGCTTGGCTATTCGGGTCAAGACATTGACTATCTTTCCCGAAGGATGGGTGAGTTGAACAGTCCTAGAGAAGCAATCAATTTTGGCTTGATGAGCCGACATCCAGTCCATACCCAAAATGATATTAATATCTGAAGATTTAAGGGCTATCAAAGATGCAAGGAAAACAAGTCTGTCGACTTGGATTTCATTTCCATAACTTACCCTAGAGGTCTGCCATCTAGACCCAGGGGTAGAGATTTCCATAGAGGATGGCAAGGCACAGAATGCAACGTTATGCAAACGAGCATAACTTTCAGATATAAAAGAATGAGAGGCTCCTGTATCGAAAAGAACAGATGCCGGATGGCAGTTAACAAGAAGCGTACCGAGAACGACGTTGGGGTCCTCTTGAGCTTCTTCGGCAGAGATACAGTTGACATGGCCACGTGAAGCGGTGACCGGTTTAGCATGAAACACCTTCCCTGTCGGCTTGCCACGGCCAACAGCTTTAGCAGATTGATTGGGGTTGGTCTGGGGACACTCACGCATATAATGACCAGATTCCCCACACTTGAAACAAGTCACGGAACTGGTACGTGGAGGAGCATTATTGGTTGGACCCCCATAGGGCTTGGCCGGTGCAGACTGTTGAACAGGGCGAGGCGCCTGGAAAGATGGCCTCGGTGTGAACCTGGGTGGCAGGGCGGTGTTGGGTACCCACACGCGGCGCTTCTGAGGACCAGCACCGGATGAGGAACCCATGTCACGGCCATGCTTGCGTGTTGCGTCATAGTCAGTCTGACCAGTTTCAGCACTGATGGCTTTGTTGACAAGTTTCGAAAAAGATGTGCACTCATGCAGGCGGAGGTCGCGGCGAAGCTCAGGACTAAGGCCCTTACGGAACCTTGCTTGCTTCTTGGCGTCCGTAGACACTTCCTCAGTTGCGTATCGGGCGAGATTACCAAACTCTCTGCTATAAGCATCCACAGAAAGTCGGCCTTGGGTGAAACTGCAAAATTCTTCACGTTTACGGTCCATGAGACCCTCCGGAATGTGATGTTCACGGAAAGCCTCGCTGAATTCAGCCCAAGTTGTGACATGGCCCGCTGGGCGCATAGCTCCATAATTCTCCCACCATAGACTGGCGGGGCCTTCAAGATGATATGCGGCAAAGGTGACCTTGTCAGCCTCCGCTACCAGCGCGGAACGCAGTTTATGAGAGATACTGCGAAGCCAGTCATCAGCGTCGAGAGGCTCGACGGAGTGGTGGAACGTGGGTGGATGCAATTTGATAAAATCGCTGAGTGACACCACGTTAACCCTCTGATGGTGTGCTGTATTCTGTTCAATACGCTCCAACAAACGGTTTGTCTCCCGCTTGTTTCTCTCAGCTTCCATCATCACCTCGGCTAGTGAAGGAGGATGAGGCAGATTTTCATTCCTGGCTTCACTGCCTTCGGCCTGCTCTTGAGAAGCAGGGTTGGCGCGCGTGTTGACCATCCTAGGTAAACAAGACAATGATTTAGTCAGAATGATAAAATTCCGACATAGGAATACATAATGTAAGGAATAACTCGGAATGCAAGATGATCATCCGTATGACATGGTAGATACAGAAACTGCTTCTTTATTCCATCGTCATACACACCATACAAGGTTTAGTACAAGACCAAACAAAGTACCATTACGGTGAAAAGGGATTACATCTCATCGGAGGCATTCCAAACTCCTATACATTATTTTTCTACATCTCCGGAAAGAGTACAAACTAGGTCATATCCCACGAGTCACGCGGGACGATAGACGACACAGCTAGTGCGAACTAGTGATACTACCACTAACTCAGACCGATCCGTAGTAGTCCTCGTAGAAGTCACCTCCATAGCCTGGAAGCTCAACATGTTCATCCGGAAACAGACGATCTCGCGGAGCTTGTGGACCATAGGGGCTAGGATGAGGCCTTGGACCAACAAACGGTGGCCTGCGGGGACCGCGAGGTGGGGTGATGCCTCCTACATCACGCCAAACCATCACGTCTGGCAGAGCAGATCTCACAGGATAGAGATCGCGCATATCTGAAAATCCAGCTTGCACCGCCGGTGCGAACCGAGTCAAAGTGGCCCAGTGGTCAGCACGGGTATTGAAGAGCTCTAACCTTAAGGCCCGATTTTCACGGTCCTTATCCTCGAGCATCTCAGCAGTGGTGCGAGTCCGTGAATCCTCCTGAGTGGAGTCAGCATAGATAGCCTGGAGATACCCTTGTGCTCCCGGAAGTGATCCTGGCATATACCGGAAGTCAGAGTCCCGAAATAGACCAGATCTGACTCGCATAATGGTCATCATGGAATAGGCGGCATCCTGCACAGCCATCTCAATAGTAACCCCGAGTCCATAGGAGCAGTGCAGAGGCTCAGTGGATCCAGGATAAGATGGAAATATCCTGACAGTGCAGAGATACTGGCTTTGATTAAAGTCCCGGAATTGCTCTTCGACCGTGTACTCGGGATACCAGCGATATCCAGCCTCAGTCATTACCCTGACCAACTTAGCAGTATGGCCGGGTACATCTAGGCATCGAGTCAGGCGAACCACTTGATTGAGGTCGCGAGTGGCCATCTGAAAGCACAGTCATAATGCAAAGGCATTAGAATTTCTAGCAAAATTTCGGCAGCATAACAGCTGTAAATGCTCAAAAAGGATTTTGAGACATTTGACAAAGGATTTCGTACACACTCAACATCATCATATCAAAGTTCTGAAACCATGTTGGCAACATAATGTGGTAGTAGAACTGAACTAGGCTTGTAACCATCAAACTTATAAGGTACTACTGATTAGTAACACGTGATCCTGATAGAGAGAATAGATCCTAATTCCTTAACCCCCGGTGGAAGAATGGACTGACTCAGATCAGAATGTCATAAGGTATAAGGAGTAAAAAGAGCCTTACGTTCCATCCCACAAACAATTCCCCTACATATAACTAAAGAATTTCTAGACTCAACATCGACCAGTTTGGCTTGGAGAACCTACAGGCAGTCCGGCTCTGATGCCAACGCTGTCAGGACCCCGACTCGATGTCACATCGATCTAGCTGGTAACACCTCATATCACTTTGCGGCCTCACGCACGGTATCCCCACGGGTGTCGTCTTACCTTTGCCCGGGACCGTTTGCGCCTTTTGGCTCACGTATATGATAGTGTCGCTAGCATCCATATGATAAAGAGCCCGGGCTGACATGACTAGTCGTAAACCCAAAGTGGCACAGACTTACAGGGACAGGCATCCATGACCCAGCTTCGAACGTGTCGGTCATCAGCAAGTGGGTCCGGGCTGTAGCACTGGGCTAGCAGGACTCCGGTAAACCGGGCTGTAGCGGGCTAACAGGACTCCGGTACTCAAAGCGTGACATTTCCCCGAAGGGACAGACACAGGAACGAAGAAGGACACATGCCGGCCAGCCTAAGTGTTCCAGAGCAGTAGCAAGCTACCATGGCTCAGCGGTAACACTAGGAGACATTTCCCGGTAAGAGAGGCTACTAAAGATAAACAACTAGATGGTCAGATCCCACACATACCAAGCATTTCAATCATACACACAATATGCTCGATATGTGCAAATACAACGAAGCATCACAACATGACTCTATGACACAAGTACTTTATTTAAGGCTCAGGGAGCCATACATATCATACACACAGGTACGGGTCTCACGACCCAACATACAAATCATACAGTCATACAAGCCAACAGCGGAAGTACTTTGTCTGGGTACAGACAACTAGTAAAATAAAAGAGGCTTGGAAGCCTAACTATACTACGTGGTCCATCACAAGCTCAGGGTCACCACCTGGGTCTTTAGCCTACTCGTTGATGTCAACGTCTACATAGAACCCATCAGAAGGGGTTGCAGCGTCTTCTGTAAAAATGTAGATTATAGCAACATGAGTACAAAGGTACTCAGCAAGACTTACATCAGATCCTACATACATGCATAGTATCAAGAAGGGTTGGTGGAGTTATTGCAGCAAGCCAGCTTTGACTCATGGCTAGACTATCCTACGATACTCCAACTTGAAATAGTTTTGCGCACACGAGTCCACTATTCACCACTTCAATACACTACCGAGGATCCACCTCCGTCTTCCTACGGAAGAGCCATCCTCGGCACTCACACTTATCTTGAGGCTTTTAATAGTTTCCATTTACTTGTCTATGAACTGTATAGGCAACCAAGTAGTCCTTTACCGCGGACGCGGCTATTCGAATAGATCATGTTAACCCTGCAGGGGTGTACTTCTTCATACACGCTCTCACCACTTATCGTCGTTTACACGACATGTACTCGGCAACCTTCAAGCGGAAGCCCAACGTGGGTGTCGGCCACGACCTACCTAATCACCTAAGCCTCCAGTCCAGGTTTATCGCCTATTCAGGTTCCATCCGCAGGGAGTCCGGCCGAGGTTTCCCATACGGCCCCGAACGATGTGAACAGGGTTCCCGAGATACCTAACGGGTATTCGGTACACCCGGCCACGTACCTACCGCATCACAGCCCACCCCTACGGTCAGCGCTGTCCACGGCCTCCAGTAGGCTACAAACACCAGAAACTACTTGCAACTCCTGGACGGAGAACTAGGGTGAATAAGAAGTCGAGAGGGTCCATTGGTTTCGGGCCCAATGCATGGTAGTAGCTGATTCTTAAATCACACATACAGATCTCAGTGCTTAAGGTCGGCTTCAATGAAACAACCCACCATGTACTCCTACATGGCCTCTCATCGATACCTTTACCAAATCGTGTTCACCACACCACTCTCATTACCGACATAATCATTTCACTCTAGCCCATCACCCAGATGAACCAGACCTGACACGACTCTAAGCATAGCAGGCATAGCAAGGTAGGAACAACACATACATATGGCTCAATCAACTCCTACACATGCTAGTGGGTTTCATCTAGTTACTGTGGCAATGACAGGTCATGCAGAGGAAATGGGTTCAACTACCGTAGCACACAGCAGTTTGAATCGCGTTGTCTTAATGCAGTAAAAGAGAGCAGGAGCGAGAACATGGGATTGTATCGATATGATCAAATGATTGGTTGCTTGCCTGATGGTTCGTTGCACGGATACGGTTCTTCGTTAGGGTAATCACGGTACTCTTCGGGGACGGAACCTGCCGCAGAGAGCACCGGTACACAACATTACCAAACAATATGCAACAATATGATGCATGCATGAAACATGGCAATATGAGTGTGTTGGGCTAATGCAACTAAAACCAGAAGGGTTTGAACAAATTTGAATCAAAGATTCAAATTTCAAATTCAGATATGGCCTTTTAAAGTGCTTTTCCTTGTTCTGATTAAAACATCAATTTAACTTGTTTGATCATGCATGAAAATAGTACAGATGGATAGATTGGATTTTTCTGATCATTTTTCATATATAATTTGTCCAATTTGGAGTTACAGAATAAAAGTTATGAATTTTTGAAGTTTAAATAATATTCTGGAATTTCCTGATTTAATTTAAATCCAGAAATTCAATTACTGCGTCAGCCTGACGTCAGCATGACGTCAGTGGTCAACTGTGGCTGGTTGAAGTCAAACCTGACGTGTGGGGGCCACACGTCAGTGACAGGGGGGGTTAAACAGATTTAAATTAATCCTAATTACTAATTAGTGGCGCTGGGGCCCACTGTCAGTGTCAGGGGGGGTTGACTAACAGTAGTTAGCGCTAACCTAACCACCTGGCCGACAGGGCCCACGCGTCAGTGACCCTGGGGGGTCAAACCCCAGGTCGGTCAAGTCAAACCCCACCGGCGACATGACGCCGGCGAGATCCGAGACGGCGGCGAGAGTGCTTTTTGCCATTCCGGCGACCAAATGGACGGCGGAAGGCATCTACGTGTTGCTGAGGCTGAGCCGCGTCTATTGGTGGTGGTGGTTGGGCTCGGGGTGGCCGGAGTTGACGGCGGCGAGCTCGGCTGCGGTGGCCGGAGTTCGGGTGCGGTCGGGATCAGTGTTGCAGGGGGTTTGGGGAGGCGTTGGTGCGTTCTACGTGCTCCTGGTGATGTGTGGAGCACGATGGCGAGCTCGGTTGGGCGCTACGGCGACCGTGGCCACGACGGCGACATCGCCGGCGGCGTGGAGCTCTCGGTCGAGGTGGAGCTAGGGCCTAGAGGTCGGGAGAGACCAGGGAAGAAGGGGGAAACGCTCCGGGGGCTCACCGCGGTTGCAGTGGGCGTCGAAGCGGGCTCGGGGACGCGCCGGAGACGACGAATTTGACGGCGACGGTGGTCGGAGTCCGAAGAGGGGAACGGCGACGTGGCGGCGATGCAGGGCTTCCGGGGACCCGTGGAGCGGTGGGGAGGAAGAGGGAGTTGTGGCGGAGCTTCTGAGCTAATCGGGGGAGCGAGGGGTGGTCGGAGGCGGTGGCTATGGCGAACGGCGGCGACGGTCGTGTTCGGCCGAGCGAGAGAGAGAGCGAGAGAGAGGAAGGAGAGAGCCAGGGAGAGTGAGAGAGAGCAGGGGGGATCGGGACGGGCTGCGGGCGTCGTCCACGCGGCCAGGAGGGCGTCGGCAAGCAGGAGGTGGCCGCGCGGCCGCGCGCGCGCGAGCACGCAGCAGCTTCGGGGCGTGGGGAGGAAGACGACGGGGAGCTACAGTGCTGGGCTGGGTCGGTTGCTGGCTGGGCCGGCCAGCTGGCTGGGCCGCACAGGTAAGTCTTCCCCTTTCTTTTCTGTTTTCTGTTTTTATTTAATATATCTGCAACTTTGTTGAATTAAATAAAATACCTAGACAATTCCAAAAATCACCAAACTACTCCTGGTCCATAGTTGGATTATTTCCAACATGAAACATTTTAGTTTGGAGATATTTGAGCATTTAAATATTTTATATTATTTTAAATGCTCAAATTCAAATAGTTATGATTTAATTCAAAAACCCTAGGATGGCCTAGGAAAATGTGCACCACTT
Source organism: Triticum aestivum (assembly GCF_018294505.1). Lineage (NCBI taxonomy): Eukaryota > Viridiplantae > Streptophyta > Magnoliopsida > Poales > Poaceae > Triticum > Triticum aestivum. The sequence goes on from NC_057798.1 coordinate 585,146,536, forward strand.
TTGCAGAGGTTCTGAACCAAGACAAAAATGATGGGCATTTTAGAAGGGCATTTCAGGTTCATTGAAAATTATTTTAGTAAACCCTAGTTGGTTTCAGAGGGGACTGGGGGTTCTGTCATCCCCATTTCAAGTTTCTGCTGAAAGGGTAAACATGATGCAACACTCTAATGCATGACTAGCTAGGGTGTGACAGGAACCATCCGGACGGATCACTGCTCGTGGCTGCCTGCTGCAGTTGCGTTGAGCCACCCTGTCGCGTGTAGAGTCGCCCCGACTCACGCACCTTCATTTAAGCCGCCGGCGCTCTGTTTTTGCAGACGAGTCATCTTCGTCCATTCTCTGGTCCGGGCTGGTCGCTGCCACTGAGAGCCGCAGCCCGCCGGAGTTTCTGTTACGGGCCGGTTCACGGGCCTTTTTTGCCTTGTTTCCGCCAGAGAGAGTGTTTAACTCATTGTTGAAATTACTGGAAGTAATCTACGAATGGAATATATGACTCTGTCTATCATCCGTCGTCCAAACAAATCAGGTGATATCTATCCAAGTTTGTTTTATTAGCACATGTTGTTTTTGTCAAGAATAAGTTTGTCTTTGCCTTGGTCTGCAATATTGTTTATGCAGGGCAATTATTTATGACAAAAAGTGATATTATACCATGGAGATGAAGGCACGCCAACATCTTTTGGCACAGGTGGTCGTCGTTACTCAACAGACTCCCGCACCGGCTTACAACGCCGTGGCCGTCTCTCGCGACTGCGCCCGCTTACAACGCCGTGGCCGTCTCTCGCGACCGCGCCGGCTTACAACGCCGTGGCCGTCTCTCACGACCACGCCGGCTTACAACAAGGAGGACAACTTGCCCGTCTGCACCAGCTTACAACGCCGCGGCCGATTCATCTGTCTGTGCCGCCTCAGATGTTGCGGTCGTCTTTACCGTCCGTCTCTCACGGCCTGGTCTACATCAGCACATCGAGCCGCACCTGTCTGCATGAGCTATTTATTGAGTATGAGAAAGTCACTGCTTGGGAAGCCCGGTTTTCTTCCAACAAATTGGAGGCAAATTATCATATATTATCAGCCGCTGTCTGCACTGGATGGCTCAATGGGCAGGCGCACAAGTCGCCGTCACTACAGTTTGGTTAAACTTCAAACAGACAATTCGAAGGAACCATTGGCCGAGTTGCTGACATGGCTCATACGGGATCATTTATAAACCCGCCGCAGTCACCTCAACCTTCCGTGGATTCACATCGCGCTATCAACGCCAATGATATACACCTTCTGCTATGGTCAAATATGAAGAATCTCAAGCCAACTCCTCGAGTCGTCTTGAGACTCGGGGGCTACAATGACATGACTCAACAAATCATGCCAGTTTCAGCAGGCTCAAGAACTCCGGGTCATCGGAGGAAAAAATAACCCGGCCCTGGAGATTACTGCTCTATTGATGCAAATTTAAAGGCCGTCAGAAAAATATCCGGCTTAAAAAGAAGAATTCCGGATTAAAGTCCGGCTCAAGGTAAATTTGTCTCTCACAAAGCTTTGAAACTCTCAATATCCGGCTTAAGAATTTCTGGTTCAAAAAGAATTAATCTCTCGCAAATTCGAGTTCTCAGACAAATTAATGGTTACCAAAGAGAAATTGCTGCCATGGTGCACGGTTCAAAACATGGGTATCCTGCCTTATGGCTTATTTTATTATGGTCACTTGGGGGCTTTCTGCTCATCGGGCATAGCTATCAGTACCCTCTTGATCGGTGATGCAAAAATTTATATGGTCACTTGGGGGCTTCCTGTTCAAACATAGGTCATATTCGAACCAAAGAGAACATAGCTGTCGATACCTTTTTGATTAGCAAACTGCTGAACCTACTTGGGGGCTTCTTGATCGTATCCGAATCATAGCTCAACCCCTTTGGGAATCGACGTGGATCGTATTCGAATCAGCGTCGTTAAACAACTTTTAAGGTCATTTGGGGGCTTCCTGTTCAAACATAGGTCGTATTCGAACCAAAGAGAACATAGCTGTCGATACCCACTTTGATCGGCAACGCCAACGCCACTGGGGGCTATATGATCGTATTCGAATCTTAGCTTAACCCCTTTGGAATGTTTTACTGGTCGTATTCAAATCAGAAGCCTTAAAATTTTTATATGTTTTTATACAATCGCAAGTATTTGAGTTGTCACAAATATCATGTGTGTCGGCTCTTGCAGAGTTGAGTTATCAACTTCACTATCCGGGTCACATAAACCGGCGGTATCATTCAAAGGATCATAGGGATCTTGTGATCTACTTGTGTGCAGGATAAGACTACATCTAGGTGGTTACCCGCCATGGCTTTTGACGTTAAGTCGCCAGGGCATATGTTGTTTAAACTCTGTGCAGGATTTGCAGAATTATGACTTATATAAATGCTTCAGTCCAAGCTCATCACTGAAAATGGTGTCTCAAAAGGGTTATCAATTATAGATTTTCTCAAGGGCTATAGGCCACCGGGTTACAAAAATTCCGGTTTACAATGAATGCGTATTAAGTCGTCATCGGCCAAGAGTCGCCAGGTTGATTTACTTGTCAACCGATGAGGTATTCAAATCTTTAATAGCCAAAACTGGCTGGATTTTCATGATGATATTGAATGATTGAGGTTTTCATACCAGATTATATTATTCAAATCTCGAATAGCCAACATGGCTGGATTTCTATTGTGATTATCAATAATCAGTGTTATGATTGAGGTTTTCAAAGTCGCTTTAGCGCAACGGCTATTATTTTTATTTATGGATATGATTTATTCTACAATGGAAGCAATAGTCCTGAGTTGCTGCAGGCTTACGACCCGACACTTGGGGGCTATATTATTCAGATTGGGATTATATCAAATATGCAAGTCCTATGTCACTGCCAGCATGCACCATGGCACTTGGGGGCTAATGCAAAGTCATTTTTCTCAACTTATTGAAGACCCGATTCATCACATTCTAAATGAGTTGGCCCTTGGGGGCTACCAATTGCTCCTGTCAAAAATTCAAGGTACACAAGCATTAATCCATTATATTGAACGGTCCACTATTCAGTTGGTGGAGCACAAGGCTCTTAACCTTGTGGACGTGGGTTCAAGCCCCATGGTGGAGACTATATTATATGATGTTACTGTCAACAAAGTCCCAGCTCAGTATTATTTTACTAAGCCGGCCCTTGGGGGCTACACATTGATGTTCAAATTTACATGGTTATATCTACAAAGTCCCTGCTTAGTATTGCATAATGACCCGGCCCTTGGGGGCTACACTGGTTGAAGTTTTTTGAGCATCAGGCAATTTCAAGTCCCAGGTTGCTGCAAGCAAGACAACTCGGCACTTGGGGGCTATATATATGGAGTATTCAGTTTTTACTAGTGACTGAGATGAACATGGATTTCTTCAAAGTGGCAGTAATTATATGGAAACAAGTCTCAAATCATCACTTTGTTCTGTTCAAGACTTGGGGGCTACAAGTAATATGGATATAAGGGAGAAATATCTTCCAATTTTCAGTTTTGAGCAAACCAGATTGACCCGGCATCACCAATCATTATGACCCGGTGTCTACAACAATCATAACCCGACGTCATCAATAATTATGAACCGGTGTTAGCAACAATCATGAACCGGTGTTGGAAACAATCATGACCTGGAATTATCAGTTTTTATAACCCGGCAATTTTGACAATGATAAACCGGCAAGTCCTACATTTTCAAACCGGCGGATATCACTTGAATATTTGAAGACCAATATTTTTGTCAAGTCAGCGCATTGAATGCGGATTCAAATGGATTCTTTATTTACAATATTTATTCTACAAGTAAATTGATTATGAAGCTGGTCTATTGACCCAGATTTTCTAAAAGGAGGAATGACAATTGGAATTAAAGGATGATCAGGTGCCGGTTTACAAGAACTTTTAACCCGGAGTACAACTTGTCAAAGTTGTTTCTTGTGTTTGTTTACAGGATCAGTTTACCATGGATAAATTCAAGCTAAACTTGGGGGCTAATGTCGGGGATATACCCCGCGGTGTAACCCGGCCGGAAGTATAACCCGACCGGACTTGGCGACTCACCAATGACCCGCCCTGGCTAGACGACTCACTAAGTGACCCGCCCGAGCCTGGCGACTTATCGATGACCTGGAAAGCGGATCAGAGGAGCGACAAGAGCTGGGGGCCCAGGAGGCTCAAGGCCCAGAAGGCCGGCTTACGTTATGGTAGGCCGGCTTAAGAGGAAAGGCGTGAGGAATATCTCCCTCACAAGGAATCAAGACCCGGACTTGTATCCGACTTGTAGTAGAAGATAGGCTAGTCCAATCCTATTTGGACTCCACATGTAACCCGCCCCTCTAACTTATATAAGGAGGGGCAGGGCTCCCCAAAGAAGCAACAAGAAACAATCTCTAGGGATAGACACAACTAGAGGAGAGCTGGTTTACGGCGACTCCTTCATGAGCATAATGAGACCTAGCCTCAAACAGCATGTAGGGCTATTCCGGATGATGTTTCCCGGGGCCCGAAGCTGTCTAAATCCTTGTCTTGTGTGTTGCGTCTCTCGTCCCGATCAACCCCTCTCAAGCTACCGCATAGATGCGTTGGCCGCGCAACTAAGTCCTGACACTAAGGACATCTGCCGTGTTAATTCCACGACAGTAAGCAAAAGATGCGGAAAAAATGGCCCATAGAAGAAATAGTAGATACCTGCATCTTCATGCCATCTTCAGCAATCCACAAGTAATCATAGACTCGTGGGATATGGAGTTTGAATGCCTCTGAGTTCTGATCTTCAATCCAGCACGCAAGCATATTCATTACCTGCAAAGAATTTCTTTCAGCTATAAGTTGAATCATGTTTAAAGAACCAATTAACAAATATTGCATAAATATAGTAAGATAGATCTACAATTCTAATACCAGTTTGCAACCTACAAACATGAAATCAAATCAGCTAGAGATGGAAGCGGGTCAGGATGAGGGTACCCTTTACTCTTTTTAGTTCAACAAAATGAACTAACTTTTTCAATGACATCATCATTTTGAAAAAGTTAGTTTATTTTCTTGAACTAAAGAGAATAACTCCACAAATATACAGATCCTTTCTCCAGTAAAGCAACATGAAGTGGAGAAGAAGTAACTCCACAAAAAGTGACAAGCAGAAAGCCAGAAACACAATGTAGTTCAACATGACTGAGGAACTCAAGATATCAAGATGAAAGAAGATAACATTTCAAGATTATTGGAGAAAAATGAAACTAAATAAAGGGCAATAGTTTGCATGTTCAGCACTGTTCAGCAGTCCTCATGGCACAGCAAAATGATTCTTTTACCAATTGGATGCTAGAGCTGACAATATGTAATTATGGTACAAGCAGTGATGGCAAAATTAACAAATCATGAAACATGCTGTTGAAACATTCTGTTGCAACTTTAATTTAACCGAAAGCTATAGCGGAAATATTTTTAGTCCACAAAGCAAGTAAGGTGGAAAAAAGAAGGGCAGTGAAAACTGCATGCTACAAAGCACCACAGACATGAGACATAAATAAATGTATATTGAAGTTGCAAGAGAATGGCCTTGTTGTGTAACAAAGTTTTTTATATTAGAAGCAAGGAACAGAGAAAAGAAAATGACTCCTTTCCTTTTGTCAAGATTGAACGTGTCACTCCCCAACGAACCTTGTTTACAGGACCAATGCAAATGTATCGAGTGTTCTCATCTTCATAGTGAATGTGCTTCATGGCAGTTTCCAAAGCTTTCTCCCTCAGTTTGCTCCCAGGCCAATGCATCATAAGTGGTTCAACAAATTTATGGAGAGTGGCCCATAAGATATCTTGAACGAATGGATGCGGATAGTACAAGTCTTCCTGCAGTGCAGTCATATAAGAACTCCAGACAGAACTAAATGGACATCTCACAAACAAAGCGAGATAAATATTATTGTATGAAAGCTTATATAAGCTTCAAGACTGACAACTTTTCAAATAGCATCTATCACCTGTTAATTAGAAGCTCATGTGAACAGAAGGACTTTGACACAAATTTGTGTCAAAGATGTCCCATGATGGTATTTGGCATTACAGATCTGGATCACTCGACCTCATCAATCTACTTACATTTTGACTGAACTAATATTTCCTGCACCAAGCTGAGCCCACGGAGACTTCTAAGCATGGGAATACATGCATGCTAGGAAACCTCTCCAAGATTCTTGGCAGTTTATATCTTCTGAGTATGAGTCAAAGCTATAACTGACCACAGATAATAAATAAGTAAACAATCCATCCCTAGATGTACTTCTGAAACTGTGTTTTTAACACAGACACGGTTAAAATGAGGCTATTTCAGCAACTCAGCATACTATTTTTGGCAGTGGGACTTCTCAAGAACTAGAAGCGACGACCACCTTGGCCAAGATCAACTTGAAAACTAATGGAAAAAATCTGTGCTCTGTGGCACATCATGCAACGAACTTGTGCCACAGTTTATCCCACATACTAATACCAATAGGTAAGATTAAGCATAAAAGTTAACGAACCTTAGCACATTGATTGCGAGTCTTGTCCCAATCAATCTCATTATAGGGGCCTTTGTAAAGTTCCTTTCTCAATTCCAAAACAAGTGGCGTAACTTGTCCGACAAATCTCTTTCCATAAATGTAACACATTGGCAAATACACCATTCGACAGTGACACCACATTCGCCCTGCAAGGTGTTGTAAAGCGTAATAGCTATCAGCAAGGAACAACATAGCAACCTAGAAAAGAATGCAGATTAATATGCAGTGATTAAAGTTGATTGTTGGCCATTAAATGAAGTAAAATTGATATATGGATGAAGAATTTTATTGTGTGAGATTAATGGCAATTAGAACATACAAACAAGTCATGGTACTAAAGATACAATCGAACTTTATGTGGTAAGTTAACATAGGACAAAATCATGCACCAATGCTCACACCTGTAAGACAGAGGGTCGAAATATCTATTGTTTAATAAAAAAACTAGGCCAGTAGGGGAAAGACTTCCCCCACGGTATTCTCAATAAGAAAAGCTCAAACGGAGCCCGACCTAGAAAGCTCATCAAAGCTGACCACACCCAAATGGGGAGTCCGCCCCCTGTGGTTTGAGGCCTAGCCCCGTACATGAGGGCCCTCCCACCACACAGGTCGGTTCGACTCATGCCAGCCAGGGGAGCCAGCAAGTGACCTTTTTAAGGAGACCTGAAATTCGCTCTTATGGGGAGGCGAACCCAGGGCCTGGAGGTCTAAAGCATCACAACCACTACTCTGAGCTTGTTTGCTATCTATTGTTTAATATTTAATGCAAATTCTATATGAACCCATAGCATATAAACTATGTCATTGTTTCATTAAAGTCAGCGGCCAGGGCAAACTTGTATCTCAAATATTTTATGCCCTGGACACTTGTAAAAGAGTACACACTTGGCAATGTTTGTCATCTGAGTGGTAGCATACACTCCTTCTGTCCCAAAATGAGTGTCGTAAATATGTTTAGATATGGATGTATATAGAAAAACTAAGTCTAGATACATCCATATCTAGACAAATCTGAGACACTTATATTGGGATGGAGGAAGTATAACATTGTGTAAAGTTATGGATGATTAAAGAAAGAAACCAGAACCTGGATGAAATGGCAGGCAATATGGTAGCAACCATGCTTCTGGTGGCACTGGGTTGTTACCAGACCAATCAAATACACCAAGTACCTTAAATAGTTGGGGAGTTAGATTAATTCAATCCCACCAAAGAAGGAATCGACTAAGAAAACAAACAAAGAAATGTTAATTCCCTACCGAGAGCCAAAATTTTCCCCATGATGGTACAAACGTTGCTCCTCCATGGTCTAGAATCCAATTTCGATCTTTCTCCATAGCTCCATATCCACTATCTGTTCCCTCTCCAAGCAATCTCAAACTGACATAGGTCAAGGCTGAACCAAACATGGTGCTTGGTCCCTCAATGTGCAAACCCCAGCCTCCATCTCCGTTCTATGCTTCCAGTAAAAAAAAAGTGTAATTTTTACCCAAATTATGGGTGACAAAATTTAGAACTGAAACCTTGCCTGATGATTGAAGGGGAGCCTTGGCGTAGTGGTAAAGCTGCTGCCTTGTGACCATGAGGTCATGGGTTCAAGTCCTGGAAACAGCCTCTTACAGAAATGTAGGGAAAGGCTGCGTACTATAGACCCAAAGTGGTCGGACCCTTCCCTGGACCCTGCGCAAGCGGGAGCTACATGCACCAGGTTGCCCTTTTTTTAAACCTTGCCTGATGATTATAGAGATACCGGCGGATCTCAATCTGATGTTCTGATGATAAGACAGTGTTCAGTGCTCCAGTCACATACAAGGTTATAATCTGAAGGGGAAAAGACAATGAGTAGCTTTCATTTAGGACAAGAAACGTGGAAAATGGGTTTCCACATAATCCAAAGATGATATTCCTGTCACAGTTTCCATTTTAGAAAGAATCCATATTCGTGCTTAGACACAAATACGAGACAAGTAAGACAATTTCCTATAAAGCATATGACAAGATTAGACACAGAATGCGGTTGAGCAATGTGTATCCAAATAAAGCAAGCAAGTTTGATATTTTACTGTTATGTTCAAGGAAGTACCAAGCCTGGCATAAGGAACATTGGACCACCATAATCCCCCGGCCAGTGTCCATCATGTGCCTGGAGAGTAGAAAGGCGACTGATGGCCCTTTTCAAAGTAGTTGATACAACTTCCTCAGTAACATCTTCACGCTCTTCCAGCTTGACAGCAAGAAGGTCCAGCTCAAGAGGATTTGCTTTAGCAAACTGCAGTATACAAGAGAATAAACATTTTAAGTGATTGGAGATAATATGCCATGGTAAAGAAGATTTCGATGCCATGTGTTTGGTCAGTAACAGTACGTATCATGCAAAAAACCCTCAGTGCTCAACTTTGTAACCATTTTTCAGGGGCTCAGTGAATTTGACATGGAAGTAGGATAAATTAGTAAAAGAAGAACACGTTGACATCAAGTCATCAAGCATTGCACGCTTGACAAACGTGTGCTGTGTGATGGACTGGTGGTAAACTATGGTTTGAAAGATGGAATTGAAGCACTGCGCACGTTTTAACACACAACAGTAACGGAAGAAGAATAATGCCACAATTTTGCAGCCATCTGCTAATCTGACAGATGAAGGCTGAAGCTCTGCAACCAGTGAGAGCCTATCCCGGCTCACACACCGTACCGATCATTAAAATAAACTAGCCATAATCCCACAAAATATCACAAGTTCAGTTTACCCATCGCTAATTGAAAGCAATATAATGGTGGTTAAGGGCTGGTTCACGGGAGACGGGACCTCCTCTAGAATCTGCCAAAGTGATGCTACTACCGCTTGTTCCAGTCGAACGCATGATGCCACATTGCCACTGATCGATGGATTGATCGACTAACACGCAGCTCGCGCCAGCCAGGCAAGGCAAGGTAGGAGACGCATCAGGGCATCGTCGACGAACCAGGACAGCCGGGAACCATTACCTGGTTTCGCATGACGAGGTCGGCGCTGTGCTTGAGCTGGTGCCTCCGCGCGACGAACCCCTGGCGCGCGGCCTCAACGGCGGCGACCTCCTCGGGGTCGGGCTCCACGGAGGCGTCGAACTCCCACACCTGGCGGCCCAAGTAGCCGTTGGTCGTGCGCAGCCACGGGTCGTCCCCGCCCTCCGCGATCCTCAGCCGCCACATCTCCTGCTCCTCCCTCGCAAGGATCCCACCACCACACTGCGGAATCCGCAGGCGATGCAGCGACGGCGTCGAGGTTCGGCTCGCGTCGCGCAGGTGGGCGTGGGCGTCTCGTTAGTACAGTATGAGCGAGATTGCGAGAGGGAATGACTGCCTGCAACTGCAACTCTATAGCAGGAGGGTTTGTTTTGAAATTGAAATAAAATGCAAGCGCGGTCCTAATTCTTTCCCAAAAGTGTCGGCTGGGTCCTAATTCTTTCAAAATGCACATCTGGGTCCTAAATCTTTCTAAGTTGTTCACCCGAGGTCCTAATTTCGACTGTCCGCCGCTGACCAGCTCGCGTGGCGCTTTGACCGCTGCCACGTCGACTCGAGGGCCCACGCGGGATAGTTTCCGCGGTTGGAGGTTGGTAATTTAAGCAGTTTGGCCCCTGGAGTTTGTCCTCTCTTCATTCCCCGGTCCCTAGGTCTTCTGCTTGCTCTCTCCCTCTCTCTGGCGCCGCGCCGTCGCCGCCATGTCCGCCGCCGCTAGCTCTTCTGCTGTGAAGCACCGCGGGAAGAAGGCTGCCCAAGCGCCTGCTCCACCTCCGGCGTTAGCCCTTTTCTCGCCGCCCATCTCATCGCCGGCTGCCGCGGGTATGCTGCCGTTGGTACCATGCCCTAGCTGCCGCATTCGATCTACAATTCGTCTTGTGTCAAAATCGAAGGCAAATCCTGGCAGGATTTTCTACAAGTGCCCCAATCACCATGTAAGATCTTCTTCAAGGCCCAATCGATTTGATGTTTCTGTGTTTCTTTTTGACTGAATTTTTTTTGCTCAATTTCTATCAGATTCAACCAAATCCTTGCCAACATTACTATTGGGAAGATGGACCAGACAACTATTTTGATTTTTTGGTGAGAGCTGGGTATGTCAGCCGTGGATTGAGCAGTTTAGATTCGGCTGGTGTCATTGCAAGTGAAGAAACAGAGGTGCAAGATGCTTGTGCAGGAGCAATGCATAGCACTGTCGAGACTGTGGCATATGCAGAAGCAATGCAGAAGATGAATGAGCTCATTTTTCTCTGTAGGAGTATTCTCAGTGCACTTGTTGTACTGATTGTAGTTGTGGTGTATGTAGGATTTAAGAAGTGATGTGTTAGTATGATGTATCCAGTGATCAATGCTTGTTGGTGTATCCAGATGTTGATGATTTACTGTTGCAATGAAATTGAACTAAAATTTGGCAGCATTTTGGTTGTTTTTCTGTACTTTGGCACCATTTTTTTACTAGCATTGACAACACAAATAAACAGTAATATGCAAGGCCATTCTTTTACTAACTGAACTTCAAAGCAGTCTGAAAGATAGATAGATGGACCCAACATTACAAGGTCTTGAAGTTGTGCAACAAAAGTATTACATTTCCATGGTTTGTGTGAAACCCAAAGCCACATCTTAGCATGAGGTTTCATTACAAACCACCTTGTTTCCTAAGCAAAAGAAAAACATCCTACACTGCTTCTTTCCATAACATCTTTGTAGCTCTTCACTTCTGAGTTGTTGGGGCTTTGTTCTCCTTAGTTTTTTTCACTTTCTTCCTTCTCTTCAAACCTAGTGTAGCAGTAGTGTGGCTTCTTGGAGCTGGCAGGGCATCTCTGCAGTTTGCAATGAACTGGCTTTCTGGTAGAGGAGCTGGCACTGCTGTTTGAGATTGTTGAGTAGCTATAGCCTACAAACCAACCAACATGTATTTAGTAATGTAGGTGAATTTCTGGAAGAACAGATGGCATTGCATTTATTAACATTTCATTTAAATAAAAAGCTCTCACTTGGTCCTGTAAAATCTCAATCATAGTAGATGAAGCAAGATCATAATTCATAGAAGAAGATATCATATTAGATGTACTTCTGCCCACTTGTGGACATGCCTTTTTCTGCAAAAAAAATAAGAAATGTTGTTGACTATTGCAATTTTAGTTTTCAACGGCATTTAAGGGAAACATTTAAGGGAAATGCACCTTGCAACTGGGCCTTCTCTTGACTGGTAGTTTAGTTCTTTGTTGTGTTTCTGGAAGCACAACCTGAATTGGCACATGTTCTGTTGTTTGCACATGTTCTGCTGCTTCCTCTTCTGCTGCTGGATATTGTTCTGCTGCTGGATCTTGTTCTGCTCCTGCCTCATGTGCTGCTGTTGGTTGTCCTCTACCTAGTTCAGGGCACTTTCTTTTGTTGTGTCCTGGTTGATTGCACACACTGCAGTGTCCAATAATGCCATGTCTGCTCATCCTAGTTCCATTGTCCTCCTCTAGTGGGTTCTTCTTTCTCTTCTTTCCAGGCCTACCAACTTTCTTCTCATAGTGTGGTGGCAGCATTTGAGGCCCATTAGTTTTAGGCCACACTCTAGGATCACTACATGGCATTATGATCTTGCCATAAGCAGCTCTGAAAGCATCTATGCTGTAGCACTTGTTGACAACATCCTCTGGTTTAATTCTTTCATGTCTTAAACATGCAACTCCATGTCTACATGGAATTCCAGAGAGCTGCCATGCCCTACAAGAACACTCCTCCTTCTGTATGTTCACATCATACTCCCCAACCATGCCTTTAACATGAAATATGTGTTGTCCAGCTGGTAATGCAGTGCAGTTGTTGGACATGTTAATATTTTTGTCCAGTTTTTTTCTAATTTTTGGACAAATTTGACCACACATCTCCTCAGATTCCAGATTCTTGCTATAAAACCTAGTCATTAATTGGTCCTTGATCTTCTTAAGACAAGTAACTATAGGCATTTCTCTGGCATCAAGTATATACCTATGAAATAACTACAGTTAGATAATGCTACAGTACTGACAATATGAAATCACTTCACAGCTGAAATGCTACAGTACTGACAACTTACTTGTTGAACACTTCACAGCTGTTGTTAAGAAGCAAATCACACTTTGGGAGTTCATGGAAATAGGCCTTGCACCACTGCCTTGGGTCAATTGCATCCAAGTACTCATAGGCCCCCTGGTCCAACTCTTTCATCTCTTGCATGTACTTCTTCCAGTCTGCCTCATGTGTAGCTCTTGCAATTTGCCACAATTTATTCTTGAATACATCACCTTTCCAGTTTTTTGCAAAGTTTTGATGCAGATGCCTCACACAAAATCTATGTTGTGCATCAGGAAACATTGCATTGACAGCATTGATCAAGCCCTACATACATTGTAGAACAAACAAATGAAATGCTACAGTATGATAATATGAAATGCTACAGTATGAAATGCTACAGTATGAAATGCTACAATGTTCTTACTACCTTCTGCCTATCACTCATCAATGTCCATGGTGCTGTGTTTTGTATGTTCAGATCCTCCTTCAATGTGTTCAAAAACCACTTCCATGTGACAGTATCTTCCACTTCTACTATGGCAATTGCAATGGGAAAGATACAATCGTTAGGATCAACTCCAACAGCTGTCAGCATCACTCCACCATACTTGTTCTTAATGTGACACCCATCAATGCATATAATGGGCCTACAAGCTAGCAGAAAACCCCTTTTGCATGCATCTAAGGACATGTAGCAGTTATCAAACTTTCCATTGTTTGCATGCACAAGCATGGTACTGCCAGGATTTGATCTTCTGATTTCAGCTGCAAAGTCCCACAGTAAATTATACTGCTCAAGTTCATCTCCATGAATTATCTTTAGTGCAATCCTCCTTGCTCTAGCTAGCTTACTTCTAGTAGGTTGCATGTTGTAGTCCAATTGAACAAGTCTGCCAAAGTTTTGCAGTGTCATCTTCTCATCTGCTCTAAATGTTTCCACATACTTGCCAGCCAAATATCTTGCTGTAAATTGCTTGAGTGCCCACTCTCTTTCACATGTATGCTCACCCACATACTTCTTCACAACCCATGCTTTGGTCCTGCTGTCAGGTGCAGCAAATAAGAACCAGGGACAATCTCCAACACAACCTGCCCTTATCCTCTGCTTATCATTCTTTATGTAATGAATTTGCACTCTTTGCTTCACAATGTACTCCTGAATTGCTGCTCTTAGTTCAATGACAGACAAGAACACCATGCCTATGTGAAAATTGACTTCTTTCATGTTCTCAGGCCTCCACCTTTTTAGCTTCACTTTCTTTTTCATTTTTTTCCTTCCTTGTGCATCTACTACTTCCACTTCCTCTGCTGAATCACTATCTTCAAGCTCTGAACCTTGTAGCTCCTGCAGTTCATCTGTATCATAGTCACTGTCCTGCTCCCATTCAGATTTCTTCTTTTTTTTCTTCTCAAATTTTTCATCAACCCATTCTTCATATAGATCATCATCATCTTTGCCTACTTCATTGTCAGAGTCTACCCAGTCTGAATCCCATTCACTGTCATCACTATCACTGTCATTGTCATTTTCATTGGGGATTTCTTCTTCTACCACAAGTTTCCTCCTGCTTCTTCTAAGCTCATGTCCAACATTTAGTCCCACTGGTGGAACACTGCTACTCCCTTCATTGCTGCTACCTGCATGACATTGGTTCAGTCTGCCTTTGTGAGCTTTCACCTTAAACCTGGGACTTCCTCTTATTCCACTGCTAAACCCATGAGATTTAGGGCTTAGTACAAGAGGTAGCTTAGGTGTACCACTAACATGAATATCATCCATTACATTGTCAAAGGCCATATCTTTGTGATCAACAAACAACTGAAACAATTGGAATTTTGGAACAACTGCTGTCATGTGCAAAGTGTCAGTGTCACAGTCCACAATCCGCAGTCCGTCGGCTAAATTCTTTCCAGGCAGTAACCAGTAAATAACATGCTTAGATTGGTCACTATATCCCAGTTGCTGCATAAAATCAGTGAGCCAGAGAGGAGACCATGTATCTACTTCGCAACCATCGAACAGAGCAACTTTACCATCGACATACGTCTTCGATCGGCCAAATCCGCAGAAAAATCCACCATAGTTGATTTCTACGGTAAAAACCTCCTCTTGTGCTCCTAGGTATCGAGGGATTCAGTCAAATACTACCATCGATTCGAGCTAAATCGAAATCCACGGAAAAAGAGGATCGAGGGTTAGGGTTATGGGCAACACACTGACCGTATCGTGGAGGAGGATCTCCAGGTCGCCGATGCACGGGCGCCATCCTAGCGGCGCCGCCGCCGGACAAGCGCCTACGATGGCCGCCTGCCTCTTCTCACCGGACCGCCGCCGTCGATCTCCCCTGTTTCGCCAGAGCAGAGAGAGGTGGGGAAGAGGAGAGGAAAGGACTACGGCTGTGGAGAGATTAGGGTTGGGGGGCTCTTTTGAAAAATGCACGGCTGGTCGTTATCCCTCGTGGGCCCTCTAGTCGACGTGGCAGCGGTCAAAGCGCCACGCGAGCTGGTCAGCGGTGGACAGTCGAAATTAGGACCTCGGGTGAACAACTTAGAAAGATTTAGGACCCAGATGTGCATTTTGAAAGAATTAGGACCCAGTCAACACTTTTGGGAAAGAATTAGGACCGCGCTTGCATTTTACTCTTTGGGTTATCAAGACTGTCCGTGTGCATTAAGATTGTGATAGGGGGTTGGTGAGCTAGAAAAAAGACTGGGTAGGTGAGATAATTGTGGAGTAGGTGGGTAGTTAAATGTTACTATATCTCTACCACTATAAAGAGATAGATATGGTATATACTACTCCCTCTGTTCGGAATTACTCGTTTAAGAAATGAATGTATCTGAATGTATTTTACTTGTAGATACATCCATTTTTATGACAAGTAATTCCAAAAACAGTCGTTCGTCAGGGGTGCCCTGTTCCGCTCCCTCGCTCCCCCGCTCTAGCACGCCCTTCCCCCGCCGGCGGCCACTCCGGCCCCAGCGTCCACCCCTATCCCCCCCCCCCGCCGGCGGCCACTCCGGCCCCGGCGTCCTCTCTCTAGCTTGCGGCCGCTCAGGCCCTGGTGTTTCCCCCCTCCCTGTTTCCTGCTCTCGTTCGCTTCGCTAGCGGGGTTCTTTCCGCCATGGCCGACGGATCTGCGAGCCCGACATCTGTCTCCTCCAAGCTCCAACCTATTGTCTCCGGCCTGGGGCTGTCTGGTTCGTCGGGTTCCGAGGGCCTATCCACTGGTGCTGGAGGTGCGCCGGCTAACCAGGGGGTGGCCGCTGGCTCTGCTTCGCAGTGGCGCAGGCCGGGGCCGTCGCGCAAGGCGTTGTGGCGCAAAAGGAGAGCGCTTCGGCAGCAGGCGGCAGTGGGCGGCGCGAGGTCACGCTCCTCACGTTCGCCGGCGTCGTCGCCAGAGAGAAGGGAGATCCCGGCGGACCTTTTTGGCCTATGCTTCAACTGCTTCCGTGAAGGGCATCGACGAGAAGATTGCTGGTTCCCCCCGTTGTGCATCAGATGTGGATTGGAGGGTCACATTTCAATGGCGTGCAAGCGGCCTCGGAGTCCCAGGTCTGAGGAGGATCTCCGGCGTGAGGCGGTGGCCAAGGTAGCGCGGGCTACGCAGCCGTCAACGCAGGCCGGACCAGCGAGCATGCTGACACCGGTGACTAGGCAGATTGCTCCTTTGGAGGGGTCCTCGCCAGTCCTGGTTGTCACCGCACCTGTGGGGTCTGGGCAGGCGTCGGCTGCAGCTGCGGCTGTTGCTGGCAGTATCTGCGTTCTTCGCCGTACGCCGGAGATGGAGGATCTTGAGCAACGCCTGAGGCTAGCGGTGGTGGCCTATGTGGGTGGCACCAGGCCAGCGGTTTCATGCCAGGAGGCTGCTGAGGCTTTGTCGGTTGAGTTGCGCATCCCGCGCCACCGATTTTCGGTCCATAAGTTCCAGCCCGAGGATTTTCTGGTGGTGTTCGCGGCACCGGAGTTGCGCAACAAGGCGCTGGCTGCGGGTACAGTTGAGCATGGATTCTTCAAGCTCTTTGTCAAGCCATGGCTCAAGCAAGCGCAAGCTGTTTCGAGGGTGATGCGGACGCAAGTTGATCTCATGATAGAGGGAATCCCTTCTCACGCTTGGACGTCCGAGACGGCGGCGGAGCTTCTGGGCTCGTCGTGTCTGGTGGAGAGCTTGGCGCCGGAGACAGAGAACAGGGAGGATTTGTCCTTGTTCAAGTTGCGGGCCTGGTGTGTGGATCCGGATGAGGTGCCTGCAGACAGACGGCTTTGGGTTCCGGAGTGGTGATGTTCGGAGGACCGGCGGCGAGGACGCCCATTTCTCGGGCACTGCTGGAGTACAAGACCCTGATTCACATTGGCAGGGTTCATGATCACAAGGGTCCGGAGCGCTGGTTGAGGCCGCCAAGCTCAGATGGTAGCGGCCAGAGCGGGATGCCTGAGGACTCTGGTGACTTCTCTGGCCGGGGAGAGTGGCGTGTGCTGCCGTGGACGAGAGGTGTTCATGATAGACGCGGAGGTGCGCCGGGCAAAGGGGCGTCGGGTGGTTCCTATATGCATGCCTTGGGCGTATTGGGTCGTCTGACTGGAGAATTCCGCCCATGGCTCAGAGCTCAGTGGCGAAGATTCACGCGTCGGTGGTCAGCGCGGTCACCATGGTGGCAACCGGGGTTGGAGTGGGCAGGCAGCTGGCTGTCGAGGCCGCGTTAGTGGATCCCGTGGCGCATGTGGCCGCAGATGATCCAGGAAGGGAGGTTCGGGCCACAGAAAATCCGCCCGCTGAGATGATGGTCAGGACAGCGCACGTGGCTTTTGACCATGGTGGGGCTGCGGTGCATGGGCTAGCCAACCCTGAGCTGCAGCAGTTGATCCAGTCCGAGGCGGATCCCGAGGTGGCAGGTGCTATGGATAAAGTTGTGGAGGAGGTGAGTCCGCCACAGACTGGCGGCATGGGTCCAGAGGATCCCGAGGCTGCAGAGGCTTCGAGGGGGATCGTGAGTTTGTTTTCGGCCAATCAGGGCGCGCCGGTGGGACAGGAGGCGGGCCGGCCGTTTGGGGCTGCGCCAACCCAGGATGGCACAAGGGCCGAGGAAGAGGCCACGCGGCTGTCGTTAGTGGTGCCCGACAAAACAGCAGATGGATGGGCCCCGGTCAAGGATATGCTACAGACTTCGATGGAGACAGGAGAGGTGGAGAGGCATGCTGATTCGCCGGGGGTGGGTCCCGTGCTACAGGAGTTGCAACCCTCTGCTGCATGCACCGATGTGACTATGTACGTTGCATGCGGGGAGGGGATTTCGAGTGTTTCTGCTGCTGTTACTATCGAGACGGTGGCTCGCGCGGATGGTTCACTACAGCGCCAGGACGGAAATCTCTCGGCCAAGGAGATCGCCGCGTTGGGTAACATCAAAGCATTCTGCGCCGGGTTGTTGAAGAAACTTGCGCCACCTCTCCTTAAGGAGTTTGAAGGACTTAGAGGAGTACGGACTGGACAAGACCCATTCACACCTCGACGCACGACTCGGTCTGTCTGTTACGGTGGATCCAGGAAGACAAAGGCATCTGCTGCTGAAACAGTGCTGCTCAAGACGTTAGGCTTTGACTGTGAGGATCTGGCCGTCTCTGAGGATGCACTAGGTCAGCTTCGTACGATGTTCGATTCACCACTTCAGGAGCCACAACTGAGGGCCATCGCGGCCATCTTTGGGAAGGCTATACCACTCAATCTAGAAGGGGAGGCAGGGATGGATGTGCATGTTATGGCACAGTAGGTGCGAGGGCTGTGATGGTGTTGGAGTCATCCTAGTCTGATGTCTGTCAACGACTTGGAGTTGGTGTGTTGGAATGTCAGAGGCCTTAACAACCCGGCCAAGAGGAAGGCACTAAGAGGCTTTGTAGACTCTGTGTGTGCTGCGATTGTATGTATTTTAGAAACTAAGCTAGAGGATGTGAACATCTATGTAATCTTGCAATGCATGGGACCAAACTATGATGGTTTTACTTACTTACCAGCGTCGGAGACGAGAGGTGGTATTTTTGTGGCCTGGGACACCACTCGGGTGATGGTGACGAACTTTGTCAATGATTCGCATTGCATCACAGGGTTTGTCTCGCCTAAGGAAGGGACACCTTGGTGGTTAACCGTAGTCTATGGGCCACAGGAGGATGAGCATAAGATTAATTTCCTGAATGAACTTTCGGAGAGAATATCACTATGCCCGGGCCCATGGCTAGTGATTGGTGACTTCAATCTTATCCTATACGCGGTCGATAAAAATAACTCTAATCTAGATCGGAGAATGATGGGGAAGTTCAAGCGTTTTGTGGATAATAATGCGCTCAAGGAGCTCTTTTTGCATGGGCGCAAGTTCACGTGGAGTAATGAAAGGGAGACGCCCACGCTTACCAAGATTGATCGGGCGTTCGTTTCAGTTGATTGGGAGATTGATCACCCGGACTGTTTATTGCAAGCTTTGTCCACTGAGCACTCCGATCATTGCCCCTTGCATCTCACTCTCCATGAACCTATGCATTATAAAAGGAGGTTCCGTTTTGAGAAGTTTTGGGTTAAAATGGAGGGATTATTGGATATCGTGAAGGAGGCGTGGGCATGTGATCTAGGCATTACGGATCCTTTCTTGCGGCTTGATATTATGCTACGCAACACGGCTAGAGCTCTTGCCGCTTGTGGGCAAAGAGAGATTGGAAATATCAAGTTGCAGATTGCCATAGCGAATATTGTTATCTTGTGGTTCGACTATGCTATGGAAAATCGTAGGCTTACGGAGGAGGAAAGATGGCTCAGAAGAACGCTGAAGCAACTGGTGCTAGGGCTGGCATCCCTAGAGAGAACCATTGCTAGACAAAGGTCCAGAATATCGTGGCTTCAAGAAGGGGATGCTAACACGTAATTGTTTCATTTGGTGGCTAATGGGAGGCGTATGAAGAACTACATACCTTCCTTGAGCATGGAAGGGTGTACTATCACTGATCAGAAAGGCAAGGAGGAAGTCTTCTACAATGCTTACAAGAATTTGTTGGGTAAGGACGTTGCTAGAGAGTTTACGCTCAATTTGGAGGATCTTGGAGTCGCTCACGTGGATCTCTCGGAGCAAGACCGGGTGTTTACAGAGGAGGAGGTGTGGGCAGTCATCAAGGATCTTCCCTCCGAAAAAGCTCCGGGTCCGGACGGGTTCATTGGCTTGTTCTTTCAAAAATCTTGGGAAGTGATCAAGGAAGATCTTATGGCGGCCATTCATAAGTTTTTTCTTGGAAATGGTAGGGGTTTTGGGAGGCTAAACCAAGCCTTGATCAGCCTATTGCCGAAGTCCCCAGATGCATCTTCGGTGTTTGATTTTCGGCCGATTAGCCTTGTGCATAGCATGCCCAAGATTGCTTTGAAGCTCCTTACTTCGAGACTTAGACCGCGCATGGGGGACCTTGTCCAGGTGAATTAGTTCGCTTTCATTAAAGGGAGATGCTTGCATGATAATTTCCTTCTTGTGAGACAAGTGGCGCGGATGATGCATAGAAGGAAAGCTAAAGGAGTATTGCTCAAGCTCGACATTACTAAAGCCTTTGACTCGTTGGCATGGCCGTTCTTGTTTGAAGTGTTAAGAGCCAAAGGTTTTTCGGAGCGGTGGATTTCTTGGATCGCTACTCTGCTTACTACGGCTAGTTCCAGAGTGATCGTAAATGGTTGTGCGGGAGAAAAGTTTATGCATGCTAAAGGCCTGATGCAAGGGGATTCGATCTCCCCCTTACTCTTTGTTATTTCCATGGATGTCCTCATGCATATCATCATCAAGGCACATGAGGCTGGAGTCATGAGTACCATCAATGGATGTAGCCCCGTGCAGCGACTGTCTTTGTATGCAGATGATGTGGTTCTTTTCATCAAACCCACTCGGCCGGATCTCTTGTTAGTCAAAGAAACTCTTACCATCTTTGGAGTTGCTTCTGGACTGAAAGTAAATTTTGCTAAATCGGAGGCCATCATGATTCGGGCTGAGCCGGAGGATGAGGATATTGTGAAGGCGGCGCTGCCCTGGAAGCTTGCCACCTTTCCATGCAAGTACCTTGGACTGCAGTTAATCATTTGGCAGTTGAAAAGATCGGAGTGGCAGCCAATGGTGGATGCTGCACTCCACATACTGCCAGGATGGCAAAGGGGTCTGGTGACCAGACTCGACAGGCTGGTTCTTGTCAACCAGGTCATGAGAGCACGGGCTACTCACCACCTTATGGTTGCGGAGGCGCCAAAATGGGCTCTGGATAAAGTAGACAAAGGTTGTAGGGCCTTCTTCTGGGTTGGGACTGAGGAAGTCAAGGGAGGCAAATGTGTAGTATCTTGGGCGAGAGTTTGCAGGCCTAAGCACATGGGAGGGCTAGGCGTCATTGATCTACACAAGCATGGTATTTCTCTAAGGTTGAGGTGGGAATGGCTTAGACGCACAGATGCTTCCAAGCCGTGGCAAGGGCTCTGCCTGGCCGCGGACAAATCGGTAGTGCAAGCGTTTGGAAGCTTGGTGAAATGGAGAGTTGGAGCTGGTGACAAAACCCTGTTCTGGAAGGATAGGTGGCTCCATGGTGCTACCATCGCGGAGGTCGCTCCTCTGGTGGCGACGTCAGTCCGTACGCAAGTTGCTAACAGGAGACTTGTCCGAGAGGCCCTGGGTATGCATTCTTGGATGAATGATGTGGTGGGCGACCTGTGCACGGAAGGCCTAACCCAGTTTATAGGCCTTTGGGAGATCCTTGAGGAGGTTCAGCTGGATGCTCAGTCCGAGGACAGTCCCATTTGGGCTTGGAATGCGTCAGGAACATACACCGCATCTTCTGCTTACAAGATGCTATGTGAGGGAGGAGTTAGATTCCACTCTTTTGGAGCTATTTGGAAATGCTGGGGCCCCGTGGCATGCAAAATTTTCATGTGGTTGGCTGTCCAATATCGGCTATGGACTTCTGACAAAAGAGCTAGGCATAACTTGCAAGACCAAACATCAAAATGCTTTTTATGTGATCAAGAGGAGGACACGGTGGATCACATTCTGCAGCAATGTGTGTTCCCGAGGCAAGTTTGGTTCTGTTGCATCACTAGGATGGGGTTGTCGATGGAGCTTTTCCCAACCTATGACTCAAGATTGGTGCAATGGTGGTCGGACGCTAGAATGCGTTTTCTTAAGCACTCTCGGAAAGGTTTTGACACTTTCATCATGCTTATCTGCTGGACGTTATGGAAACAAAGGAACGCGAGGGTGTTTGGTTCGGGCCAGATCAAGAATGAGCACGACACGGTGGACATGATCTTCGACGAGCTGAGGATGTGGGCCATGGCAGGAGCTTTTGGAGATCAATGTGTGTTAGAGTAGTAGAGTAGCGTGTGTGTGGAGTGGAGGCTTGGTAAGGCTGGTTGTGGCCTAACCGGCAATATTGTAATCTCTTGTACATATTTTTCTCCCTTCTATAAAGCTAAGGTACGCCTTTGGCGTACCCTCGAAAAAAATGACAAGTAATTCCGAACGGAGGGAGTAGCATTTAACAACTCACCTTCCTCTTCATAACCATTTATTGGTTTTTTAGAGTCAGCTTTACGATCAAAGGCACGAATGAATTGTTCATGTAAAACAAACATTTTTTTTCACTCGTCCAGGAGGCGATTGACCTGACGATTTAGGTTGGTGTGTCGCCACCGCCCAGAACATATCCAGTGAAACGGGTCAACTCATGCACCAGGTGCACCACAACATTCTAGACCATTAGATTTAAAAGCTACGGACGAGATGCAGATATGAGAGAGGCTGATGGTAAATTTGCGAAACGGACCTTGAAGTGCACCTGAATTCTTCACCCATCATCTTCTCCTCCGTTCGCCGTCTTCTATCCTGTGCCGCCGCTCAAATCGCCCATGTGACTGCCGTATCTTTTCTTCTCCTCCCTCTCCTGTACGGAGGCAGGGATCCCCATCCCGCCGCTTTATTCTACCTAGGGTGGTTGTCCGCCATAGAAGATTAAGGGCCTGTTCGGTAACGTCCCACAGCCACCAACTCCTCAAATCCTCAGCCAGCAGCCAGCTCCCAACCCTGCGTACAAATAACTGGAAGTTGCGTTTGGTTCGTCACGGCAGCTTCCAACTCTTGTGCGTTTTCTCCAACTCAAAGCTCATTTATTGTTTTGTGGCCCAGTGGACAACAGTTGTTGGGCTGCTAGCTGAAGGAATGGTAACGAGCTCAAGTGCAGAAAGGGACCGGGAGGGAATTAGATAGCGAACCGGTATGCTAGCCTTCACTTGGCGGTGGCAAGGGGCTTGTAATTTGTATGAACTCTAGCTTCTCTGATTTTGGAGAGATGGAAAAGGCCAGCTCCTCAACTCCAGCAAAATTACACGCAGGTGGGCTGCCAGCTTGTCCTTCTCAGCTTCTTGGAGTTGCCCCGTTTGGCTCGACTCCAACCACGGAGTTGGAGAAGCTAGCAGCTGGAGAGCTGCCGAACAGGCCCTAAGCGCCCCTCGTTCCTCTGAAGCTACTTTGCATGTCGAGGTACTGGGAGTGATGGCTCATCGACGTTGAATCTTTAGAGGAACATGAGTTGATAGTTTGATGCAGTTCAAGGATCAAAGGTATGGTTTCTCCTGTTCTCCTTCCATTGACCAACAGTCATACTGTATTTTGTTCTTCCAAATTGCGCATAATTTTCACTAATTCATTTCAAATCAACTGTATTGGGATACGGAAATTATGTGAAATAAATTGATGTATGATCTGCAATTATAAGGGTTAAGTTTACCCACAGCTGGAGCGGTAAGATTTGAAAATAGACAAACGATGTCCTCACTTTTCTGACCTTTCATGATTATAAACACTTTCCATGTTTGCCAAGTGAAAAGAAGTTTCCACATGACTGCTACTACTTGATATGAAGAAATTAGTACATGGGAATTATGGTACAGGTCAACAGTACATTATTTGGTACACATCTCTTGTGAGGTACCTTTTTTTATGTCCAACTGAGGAAGGCCTCACTAATTTTCATATCTCAGATTTTGCTCCGAAGACTCTGAAGGTATCATACTTGCTGTATACTGCTTGTGAGTCATCCAAACCTTAAATAGTTTTTTCATGGAAAGTTGGCTTAAAAAAATTATAAGATGGAAAATACTACAAAAAACCTGCTTATCTGTGACGGATTTCTGATGACAGTCCGGGATTCTGTCACAGACTATGACGGCCCTTCGCACACTGTCATGGAAACCGTCACGGGTTAGCAAGCCGCCGATGGGCCTACGAAGGGCTGCAACTGAATGACGGCCGTGCAGAACTGCCACACAAATCGTCAAGGATTGAACAACAAGGCCAAATCGGGCTTAGTATTTATTTTATATGGAATAGACATACCGTCATGGATTACCTAGTTGGTTAACCCGTGCATGCACGCGTGCACACTACAGGAATCGGAATCGGAACGGGAATCGCGTTGCTGTGTGTGTCCGGGGGCCCGAGTTGATACGGGGACACGCGTAAGCCGCTTTGCCTTGTTTACACAGCAGGAACCTCGCACCAATAATACTAAACATACAAAGAGTTATACACAATTACACGCTGACTAGAATTTTTTTCATTTACTAACCAATCACAAACTTGCCCTCCCTGATTTTCAGGAGGGTGGGCCGCCTCCCCATCTATTGACCAATCAAATTAACTCTTTTTGTAAAACCTTATAACTCGTTTGTACTTGTAGCATTACTCGTCTTGCACCGGGATGCTGCTGCGTGCTTGCCTCTTGCCGCACGGCCGGATAGGAAATATTTGCCTCTTGCCACTGGGATGATCATCGACGACTAATCGGTGAGCAGTCGCAGAAAAAGCATATTGTTAATTGCAGGTCTGGGAATCAGTCTGGTGTCCATATATGCAGCTCGTGTGGGAACATCTATGAAAAAACATGAAGTGAGGAACAAAGAAAATCGGCATGTTCTCCTTGCTTGAGACAAGAGGATCATCAGGCGTCAACGTAGAATAGATAGCTAGAGAGATCAACACGCACGCAAAGATGTGTCCCGGACCACATTATCTAAGGATGCGGGAGGCCCGTCGAATATTTCTTTTCTAGAGAAGTCCCGTCGAATAATTAGGCTGTGTTCGGGAAACCACCGCTCCGTCACCAGGGAGCGGAGCGCACGGAGCGGCCTGTTTGCCGCTCTCCGTATTTGTACTGTATGCCGCTCCGCTTCGCGTCGGAGTTATGGAGCGGAGTGATTCCGAACGGAGCCTTAGTGTCTCGAATTCTAAAAAGGACCAAATTGGGATTGTAAATTTATCTGCAAAAAAACAATGATTGCAAATCTGGTTAGGAAACAAGAGTTTTAGTTTGTATGTCGACATGTCTATATCTCCCTGTGGATATGGAGAACGAGGAAGCACGAAGCGTGGACTTCGGCTCCTACAAACAAAGAAGAGCCATGTCAGAACGGAGCTAATACTTGTTGAGATCCCTAAAAAAAAATTTACTCTTGGCATGATCAACTAATTCTCAACACTATAATTATCTGATTTATGTAGAGATACGTGTGAAATTTCCGGGTTTTTGTTTCTTGGTGCACGCTTCGCATCTTTTCATTGGGTTTCCATTTTTCTTTTCAGTGTGCAACTGTAAATGCGCATGTGATCGGCAATGCGTAATTACAATTCCATACCCCTCATCAGCCTTACGCGAAAAATGGAAATGAAAGAAGAAAAGGAAAAATGAAATGAAAGAAAATGGAAATACATAACGGCGTATGTTGATGTCACTTGAGTGAGATTTAGGTTAACAAAGTAGAGCTCAGAACATATAAAATACTTACCGTATAATAATTTACAACTGGGATGATCAACATGAACAATTTTCTGAATAAGTCAATAATTACTTAAATCATGTGAACATTTAAAAATAAGTGGATTTTTTTAGAAGTGCATTTTTTCAAAAAAATTGTAAATACAGTTAGATTCTGGAATATTTTCTAAATTCATGGAACTTCTACAAATTGGTACAAAAAAGTAAATTCCTGAGAAATTATTTCAAATTCAATGAATATTTTTAATTTTCAGGGATATTTTCTAAAACCCATCAATATTTCCTTTTTAAGATATTAAAATTAAAATATATTTTACATTTTATTTCAAATTTATTTTGAAGTGATGAAATAAAAGTTCCAACTGAAAAAGAAGAGCAAAAAAAGGGAAATTAAGGTACAAATAAAAAAATGAAAAAAAGATGAAAAACCAAAAAAGAAGAAGGAAATACAAAAGAAAACGAAAAGTAGCCGATAAAAGAATGTAAACTATTCTAAAAAAACACTAACCTTTTAGCACTTAAAAAAATATTTGCCTCTAATTTCCCTGCCCGTGGTGCTCCCATGTTCGGCGACATTTTATTGCAGTGAGCGCCTAATATGGATTTACCACCATCAGACGAGATCATGGGCCGACACAATATGGGTTATGGGAAGCAGTTTTACAAAACTTCTAAGACCTCGTTTTGAACTGGTTTAAATGATGTAATGGACAAGACCCAATCCTAAGCTCATAATTCAATCGTATCACTTGAGTTTACTGCTATAGCTTTCTTCATGTCAAGTTTCTATTCCTAAGACCATGAGATAATGCATCTCCCGGATACCTGAGGAATACCTTTTTCGTTGATGCAAGAAACAAGCTACAAACATTGAAGACTTTGAGGATACAGGATTTCTATATATGTACATCGTTAGATGCGTTTTGTGAGCTGTCATTGAGCTCAACACTATATATTATTTCCCAATGATGTATGGCTATCCTTCACTAAAACGATCATAACTTTGTCATTCGGAGTCGTTTTGGGACCCACAAGTACTCAAAATACTCGTGACGAGAGTTGAAATCTAGAAAATACTCCCCGCTTGTGACAGGAGGACCGGAGGACCCTCAAATTTGGCCCATAAGAGACTAAAGGGCTAACCGAGTGAGGGTAGATCAGAGGGTACTTCAAGATCTGGTATTGATCGCTGATTAAAGGCCTGCATGAAGCGGCATGGCCCATGTTCAGCATTATGGCGTTCGCATGCATTGGTTCAGCCTTCGAAGGCGCATGTTTGGGACTTGGGTGGGAGAGGACCTGCGAAGAAACCTACCATATTGTTGGGAAACATAGCATGCAATTTCAAAAAAATTCATATGCTCACGCAAGATCTATCTAGAAGATGCATATCAACCAGA
This sequence comes from Triticum aestivum, assembly GCF_018294505.1. Lineage (NCBI taxonomy): Eukaryota > Viridiplantae > Streptophyta > Magnoliopsida > Poales > Poaceae > Triticum > Triticum aestivum. The sequence continues at coordinate 585,173,396 of NC_057798.1, forward strand.
AGGGGGAGAGTGTGTCTACCTACCCTCGTAGACTGAAAGCGGAAGCGTTTGACAACACGGTTGATGTATCGAACTTCTTCTTGTCCCGAACGATCAAGCACCGAACGTATGACACCTTCGAGTTCTGCACACGTTCAGCTCGATAACGTCCCTCGAACTCTTGATCCAGCAGAGTGTCGAGGAAGTAGATGAGTTCCGTCAGCACGACGGCATGGTGACGATGATGGTGAAGTGATCCATGCAGTGCTTTTCCTAAGCACTACGAGAATATGACCGGAGACGTAAACTGTGGAAGGGGGCGCTACACACGGCTAACAATAGTTGATGTATGTTGTAGGCGCCTCCCCCTTCATATATATAGGTGGGAGGGAGAGGGAGCAGCCCTAGGGCCGCCCCAAGTAGGAGGGATCCTACTGGGCTCCTGCCCTAGGCCGGCGCCCCGCTTTCCTTCTTTTGGCGATGAGGGGAAGGAAGGAGGAGGTGGCGCCCCCCTTTCCTTTCTCTCACCAAGGGGGAAAGGCAGGAGGAGGTGGCACCTCCTCCTTTCATTCCTCTAGGGCCTGCGGCCAGTGAAAGGGGTGCACCAGCCCCTTGTGGGCTGGTCTGTCCCTCCCTCGGCCCATTAAGCCCATATCTTTGCCGGTGTTGCCCAAAACTCATTTCCGGCGACCGATATGTACCCGGTATCCTCCGGAACACTTCCGATGTCCGAATACTATCGTCCTATATATCAATCTTTACCTATCGACCATATCGAGACTCCTTTTCATGTCCGTGATCTCATCCAGGACTTTGAACAACATTCGGTCACCAAATCACATAACTCATATAATACAATATCGTCATCGAACGTTAAGCGTGCGGACCCTACGGGTTCGAGAACTATGTAGAAATGACCGACTCTCCGGTCAATAACCAATAGAGGAACCTGGATGCTCATATTGGCTCTTACATATTCTACGAAGATCTTTATCGGTCTAACTGTTATGACAACATACGCTATTCCCTTTGCCATCGGTATGTTACTTGCCTGCGATTCAATTGTCGGTATCTTCATACATAGTTCAATCTCGTTACCGAAAGTCTCTTTACTCGTTCTGTAATGCATCATCCTGCAACTAACTCATTAGTCACTTTGCTTGCAAGGCTTCTTATGATGTGCATTACCGAGAGGGCCCAGAGATACCTCTCTGATACTCGGAGTGACAAATCCTAATCTTGTTCTATGCCAACCCAACATACACCTTCGGAGATACCTGTATAGCATCTTTATAGTCACCCAATTATGTTGTGACGTTTGATATCACGCAAGGTATTCCTCCGGTATCCGGGAGTTGCATAATCTCATAGTCGAAGGAATATGTATATGACATGAAGAAAGCAATAGCAATAAAACTGAACGATCATAATGCTAAGCTAACAAATGGGTCTTGTCCATCACATCATTCTCCTAATGATGTGATCCCGTTCATCAAATGACAACACGTGTCTATGGTTAGGAAACTTAACCATCTTTGATTAACGAGCTAGTCTAGTAGAGGCCTACTAGGGAAACATTGTTTTTTCTATGTATCCACACATGTATCAAGTTTCTGGTTAATACAATTCTAGCATGAGTAATAAACATTTATCATGGTACAAGGAAATATAAAAAAATAACTTTATTATTGCCTCTAGGGCATATTTTCTTCAATCTCCCACTTGCACTAGAGTTAATAATCTCGTTCACATCGCCATGTGATTTAACACCAATAGTTCACATCTTTATGTGATTAACACCCATAGTTCACATCGCCATGTGAACAACACCCAAGGGGTTTACTAGAGTCAAAAATCTAGTTCACATCGCTACGTGATTAACACCCAAAGAGTACTTAGGTGTGATCATGTTTTGCTTGTGAGAGAGGTTTAGTCAATGGGTCTACCACATTCAGATCCGTATATATGTATTTTGCAAATTTCTATGTCTACAATGCTCTGCATGTAGCTACTCTAGATAATTGCTCCCACTTTCAATATTTATCCAGATTGAGACTCGGAGTCATCTAGATCAGTGTAAAAGCTTGCATCAATGTAACTCTTTACGACGAACTCTTTATCGCCTTCATAACTGAGAAACATTTCCTTAGTCCTCTCTAAGGATAATTTTGACCGCCATCCAACAATCTATTCCTAGATCACTATTGTACCCCTTTGCCAAACTCATGGCAAGGTACACAACAGGTTTGATACACGGTATGACATACTTTATAGAACCTATGGCTGATGCATAGGGAATGACTTTCATTATTTCTCTATCTTCTGTCGTGGTCAGGCTTTGAGTCTTACTCAACTTACACCTTGTTATACAGGCAAGAACTCCTTCTTTGACTGATCCATTTTGAACTCCTTCAAAATCTTGTCAAGATTGTACTCATTGAAAATCTTACCAAGCGTCTTGATCTATCTCTATAGATCTTGATGCACAATGTGTAAGCAACTTCACCGAGGTTTTTCATTGAAAAAATTATTTTTCAAGTATCCTTTGATGCTATCCAGAAATTCTATATCATTTCCAATCAACAATATGTCATCCACATATAATATCAGAAATGCTACAGAGCTCCCATTCACTTTGTTGTAAATACAGGCTGCACTGTAAGTCTGTATAAAACCGTATGCTTTGATCACCTCATCAAAGCATATATTCCAACTCTGAAATGCTTGCACTAGTCCATTGATGGATCGCTAGAGCTTGCACACTTTATTAGCACCTTTAGGATCGACAAAACCTTCTATTTGCATCATATACAACTCTTCTTAGAGATATCCATTTAAGGAATCCATTTTTGACATCCATTTGCCAGATTTCATAAAATGTGGCAATTGCCACTACTGCAGGATGCTTCTAACGCGACACTATGACCAGAGACCCTTCGAGAAACTGTGTGCGATGCAATAATCGCAAATGGTGGTGTAAGAGAACCGTAAAAAATGTGAAAAATGTTTGCGATGACGGATGCATCAAACATGGTTCAAATTTTTGTTGCGTGTGCGATGCAGGGCATACGGTTTAGTTCAGTTAACTATTTGCGATGAGGAGGAACAAAAGAAACGGGCAGCTAGATGAAGGTGTGTGCGATACATAGCATACGGTTCACTCGGATGAACTGTTTGTGATCAGGCAACACAGAAGAAACAATCATCTAGATCAAGGTGTGTGCGATATACATCATGCGGTTCACTCGGATGAACTATTTGTGTTGAGACAGGAGAACAAAAACAGTTCAATATAACAAGATGTGTGTGATACGCGGCAAACAGATCTGTAATCAGAAATGTGTGGGAAGACCGATAACAACACAAACGATTCCTATTGACAAGCCGTGTGTGTTGTGAGCAAACGATTGTTGGTATACAATTGTCAGTGATTGATGAAATCATCACCGACGGGTTCCCTTGTTTACTCCATGTGCGATGTGATTTGCTCTGTCTATAGAGCATCAACATATATACTTAAAAAATAGCATTGTATAGCCAAATTAAACATACAATTACACAAGTGACTACACAGATAACATTTTCACACACCAAAGTAAGCAATTACACGCATACTAAACTAGGAGAAACGAGGATCTAATCATCTACTTCTTGTTGCGATGATGCTTGCCATTGCTCTGCTTCCGGCTGGATCCCTGGTCGTTTTGGGGAAGGAGGCACTTCCTCATGTCAATGATCCGCCTGTACATGTCGTAGCACGTGTATGCCTCCTTGGCCGCGTACACGACGTGAGCTTTGTCGAGTTCCTCCATCCAGACAGAGTGCCAGGCACGCTTGTCGTTGTTGCAGGAATCCTTCATGTCTCTGTAGTAGGGGTCGATGATGGCCTCGGCGAGGTGAACCAGTGAGTCCTTCTCATGCTCCTTGCTACCCAGATCTTGTATTGGCCCTGGATGTCAACAAGATTCTGGCAGGCGATGCCTGAATTCTTGAGCACCTTTGACATTGTTGGTGATGTCGACGAAGCAAACATGTAGTGGGGGCTGTTGACAAACCTGGTGAAATGCTCGCAAGGCCTTGTGGCCAGACAGTAGTGGTAGACGAGGACGTGGTGGCACATGCACATCTGGGCAACGGCGACCCTGGGATGAGACCCAACACGAGTGCGGGTGTGCTCGATGTCGAACCCGACCACCTTGTACTTCTCGTCGGCAAGCAAGAGCTCCATGATGCGGATGGAGTGCTCCACCCAGACCGGGTGGTTGGTGTACACCACCGAGATCTCCTCGAACCTTTGGTGGGTGTCCACCACGGCATGGATGGTGAACCGCTGCTCATCGTCGACAGCCACTCGGAGCGCCATTGGAGCCGCGCAGGATACTCTGTAAGAATTTGTCGTGGTGGGTATGCTTCTTGCAATGGTGGGGCGTGATCGAAAGGTTGAAGAGACACAAGGGTTAAATAGCCACTGTAGCAAATGGGGGCCAGCCGCCCTATAATTGTCACGTCTTGTCACAGCATTCATAGCGGAGGATTCCAGTGCACGCTTGACAACACCGCACTGCATTGAGAATTCCAGTGCACGCTTGACAACACCGCACCGCATTGAGGATTCCAGTGCATGCTTGACAACACCGCACCACAGTTTGACCACGCGTGGGCTCAAAGAGGCGCCAAATGTATCGTTGGTGAGCCTGTTTCCGTGCTACCACGCAGTTTACCGCGCAAGCTTCCCGCCCGGCTTGGTTTGCCACACGTCAGCTAGAAGAGGGACAAATCATGGGTGTTTATTAGCAAAATCTTTGTAAAAACAAAGTGTGTGGAATGACTTCAGTCGTAAGTTTACCCGTGGGTGATGAGGTCAAAGTTACACAGAAGGGTGATGAGGTCAAAGTTACACAGAAGGGTGATGATGGACACTCGAGTGCGATAATTATTTCTATGCACTACAGAGCACACGGTGGAAGAAACCAACTGTGTGCAATAATGTCCAAGATCGCACTCGAGTTAGCTATACAGATCATGTGCTGTGAGATCGACAAGGTAAACATATTCGAGAATAGTTAATTAAATCAAATCTAAGACCATTGCATATTAGGTTCAAAATAGTGCTACCAATATACAAGTCTCATATGATGCCATTTCAACGATTGTACCACAAAGGCTCGAAATATTACAATGTTCAAATTCTAGAGTTATATGGCTCAAATTCAAAGATTACAAGGTTCAAACTGATATTAGAAATGAAATTCATCTCATTAGCTGCAAATGCTCATGCTGATCCACTGAATATGGATATCAGAGAGGTTCAAACTAATATTACCACTTCTAAGTCTGGTTTAGAAACCTCGCAACTTTTGCAAAGGGGTTAGCCACTGAGAAGTCATGTATGGGGTTGACATGAAGAGTTCCGATTACTCTATCATCTGAAGTTCCAAAATGAAATTCAACATTTTTGGAGCCTATTCCATTCTGCCACAGGCGCCGACGCTGATCAACAAACCATTCATTTTTCCGAAATAAATGTAGGGCAAACCTCATTACCTTCAGCACCTATAGGACCTTGAAGTATGTCTAGAGGGGGGTGATTAGACTACTTGACCAATTAAAAACTTAACCTTTTCCCAATTTTAGAGTTTGGAAGATTTTAGCAATCTTTGGACAAGTCAAGCAATCATCACACAATTCAAGCAAGCTTGCAAAGATTATATAGGTAGCAGAAATTAAAGCATGCAACTTGCAAGAAAGTAAAGGGAAGGGTTTGGAGGATTCAAACGCAATTGGAGAGACGGATGTTTTTGTCGTGGTTCCGATAGGTGGTGCTATCGTACATCCACGTTGATGGAGACTTCAACCCACGAAGGGTAACGGTTGCGCGAGTCCACTTAGGGCTCCACCCACGAAGGGTCCACGAAGAAGCAACCTTGTCTATCCCACCATGGCCGTCGCCCACGAAGGACTTGCCTCACTAGCGGTAGATCTTCACGAAGTAGGCGATCTCCTTGCCCTTACAAACTCCTTGGTTCAACTCCACAATCTTGTCGGAGGCTCTCAAGTGACACCTAGCCAATCTAGGAGACACCACTCTCCAAGAAGTAACAAATGGTGCGTTGATGATGAACTCCTTGCTCTTATGCTTCAAATGATAGTCTCCCCAACACTCAACTCTCTCTCATAGGATTTGGATCTGGTGGAAAGAAGATTTGAGTGGAAAGCAACTTGGGGAAGGCTAGAGATCAAGATTCATATGGTAGGAATGGAATATCTTGGCCTCAACACATGAGTAGGTGGTTCTCTCTCAGAACTGGTAAGTTGGAAGTGTAGGTTTGTTCTGATGGCTCTCTCCATGAATGAAGAGGAGGTGGAGGGGTATATATAGCCTCCACACAAAATCTAACCGTTACACACAATTTACCAATCTCGGTGGGACCGAATCAACAAACTCGGTCAGACCGATTTAGTAAACCTAGTGACCGTTAGGATTTTCGGTGGGACTGACATGCAACTCGGTAGAACCGATATGGTTAGGGTTAGGGCATAACGTAATCTCAGTGAGACTGATTACACAAACTCGGTGAGACCAATTTTGGTAATTAGCTAACTAGGGAGTTGGTCAGGTGAACTCGGTGAGACCAAAATGTTACGAAAAGGAAACAGAGAGTTTACATTGCAATCTCGGTGGGACCGATCGCTCACTTCGGTTATACCGAAACTTTACGAAGGGAAACAGAGAGATTACAATCCCATCTTGGTGAGACCGAGATCCCTATCGGTGAGACCGATTTGCCTAGGGTTTGTGGCAGTGGCTATGACATTTGAACTCAGTGGCGCCGGATAGAAAGAATCGGTGGGACCGATTTTGACTTTAGGTTTAGGTCATATGAGGATGTGAGAAAGTAGTTGAGGGTATTTGGAGCATATCACTAAGCACATGAAGCAAGAGGCTCATTAAGCAATACCTCATCCCTCCTTGATATTATTGGCTTTTCCTATAGACTCAATGTGATCTTGGATCACTAAAATGTAAAATGAAGAGTCTTGAGCTTTTGAGCTTGAGCCAATCCTTTGTCCTTGATATTTTGAGGGATCCACTTTCATCATCCATGCCATGCCATTCATTGAGCTTTCCTGAAATAATAGTCTTGGAATAGCATTATCTCAATGAGCTATATGTTGTTATGAATTACCAAAACCACCTAAGGATAGTTGCACTTTCAATCTCCCCCTTTTTGGTAATTGATGACAACATATAGATCAAAGCTTCGACAAATGATAATAAGATTGAAAAACATCGTCGCTTTGAGAAGTATGTGATAAACAAGAGGTCCCCCTAAATTTGTGCATATTTTAAGATTTGCTTTGGACTGCAAATGCACAAGGAATTAGGCTCATGGGTTACTCTTCCATGTCACATACATCTTGGTGGAGCGCTCAAAATAATAAAGATTGAATACATGCACTCATCACCAAGCAAAGTGAATGATCATATAAGGATAGGTAAGATAATATCATCAAACATGCATAAGTGTAGCTTATGATCAAACACATGATCATCAATGTCTCACAGGTAATTGCATAGTATCTCAAGCAATCAAAAGCAAACAAAGTTTAACCAAGAAGACAAGAGAGAACAAAAGCAACACTCTCTCTCTCGAAGCCTATGATCTATACATTTTTCTCCCCCTTTGGCAACAAGTTACCAAAAAGTTCATAGAAAATGCATAGTGCTAGATCGACTCTCAGGCTTGGTCTTCTGTTGGTGGTGTCCGGATAACTCCAAGAACGAAGGCTTCAGTTGATGTAGATGGAGCTGGAGGAGCTGGTTGCACTGGAGCTGTAGGAGCTATAGCTGGTGCAGATGATATGGCTCTAGTGTCTGTCACAGGCACTGCAGCTGACCTCTGAGCTCTAGGCACTTTGGCAAATGCATCAGTGGTAGTATTGCCCTTCCTCTCCTGCACGTCATCCTGAAGCTGTTCCACAACTGACTGAATCTCAGTTACTTTGACATCTAGATCATAGAATTTTTGTTCCATGATTCTTTCCAGGCTCTCCTGGTTTTGAGTTAGGGTGGCCAACTCCTTCTCAATCCTCAGTGTTGATGATATCAAGTAACCAAGCTGCTCTTGCTTGTTCTTCAAAAAGTACTCAGATGCCATCTCTTGAGTTGGCATCTTGGCAGCCTTCTCTTTCCTTGCTTTCTCCTTCTTCTCTTGAGCTTGCACTGATGATGGTTCATTTTCATTCATGACAACTTGATTGTCCTCAAAGTCTGGATAGAGAGAAAAATGTTCTTTATCCAATTGATATTTCCTGTGCCCATCTTTGAGTTAATCAACTCCTGAATCTGTGGGGCATATCCACAACTCCTCTTCTGGTCTGCTGCAGTCCTCTTGGTAGTTTCAACCATAAGGCTCATGACCTTGAATTTCTGTGGCACATCAAAAATGTGAAGCAAGTTAATTGCATGCCCTCTAATCATGTTGTGGTCACCTGATTTGGGCAAAAGTGTGTGCCTTAAGATCCAGTTGATCGTAGGCAGCCCTGACAGAAGAAAATGAACCGATCCAAACTTGAAAATCTCAAGTGCATCATCAGGGATCTCCTTGTAGATATGTGACATTGAGTTATGATCCATTTTCTTCTTGGCATAAATGTCCAAGTCATCTTCACTCTCCTTTGGGGCATTGATCAGATTGTCCCATTCCTCTATGGTTGACTGGTATCTTGTTCCTTCAGACATCCAAACTATCCTGCCATCTGGATAGAAATGTGTTGTGGAGTAGAATTGCATAATGAGCTCGTCATTCCAGTTGGTGAGCTTCTGCCCAACAAAATCTGCAACTCCACAAGCAACAAAATTGTCTTGCACTCCAGGATAGTGTTCCTCATTTTCCTTCATGTAGGTCCAGTCGACCCACCTCATATCACATACTATGGGCTTCTTGTCCAACAAGATTGTCTCATAGAAGTCCTGCTGCTCCTTGGTATGGAACCTGTAATCAACAGCAGTCCTTCTCCTGGTGGCATATGGATCTGTCATTCTCCACTGCCTGAGCCCTCATCCTTCCTTAGCTTCATATTTTCAGCCATTGGATGAGCATCGTTGTGGTCTGGAATCTTGGGTTTGAGCTTCCTTAAAATCTGCCCTTCTTCATCTTCCTCAGCAGCAACTTCATGCATTGGGGCCTTGTTCTTCTCAGCTGCTGGTATACTCCTGGTATTCCTCTTTGGTGCAATCTTGGGCTTGGGGGCAGCTTTGGGTGCTTCTTTGGGCTTTGATGTTGCAGTCCCTAACTTTATAGCATCACCCATCAACTTTTGTGCCTTGGGTGCTGGTTCAGCAACCTCTTCTCCCGCTTCCATCATGGAAGGTTGACCAACAACTCTGTCCATGGTCTTCTTGACCCTTTCCTTCCTTTTCTTTCCTTCAACAGGAGGCTCTTTGGGATCAGGCTTTTTAGGTACTTGTGTTGATCCTCTGGCTTTGGACATTGGTTGTCTTCCTGCAGGCCTTTTGATCTTCATGCCTGGCTTTACTACAGTTGAGCTGTACTCCCTCTTGAGCACTACCTTCTTGGAAGTAGCCTCATCTTCAGCTGCCACATAGTCCTCATCCTCTGAGTCTGAGGTTCTCTTCCTTCTTGCTCTTGTGGCTGCTTTGAGCAAATTGCTTGGAGTACTTCTGCTGCCTTCATCTGAAGAACTTGAGGGACTAGTGCCCTCACTCATGTGAATCTGCTCTGCTGACTTGTTCTGACTATCACTTTGGTTTGACATGCTGCAAATTACTGATTGCTGACCCTGTGAATAGTTATAGATGAGATAGAGTGGATGAGCATCACAAAATGCAGAGATTTTTGCAAAAGGATGATTCAAAAAAACTTAGTTTTAGTTTTCCACAGAAAGCATTTCGGATCTACCGATTTTCAAACTTGGTGATACCGAAGCAGTTTTGGAACCTAAACTAGTGAACTCGGTCAGACCGACTCACAGTTCGGTGGCACCAAGACTGCTAGGGTTTCACAAAGTTCTAAAATCGGTCACACTGATTTGTAATTCTCGGTCAGACCGAGACTTACTAGTGCAATGGTGTTAGCCAAATCGGTGGGACCGAGTTTTTCAACTCAGTGGGTCCAAGATGGTTTCGGCGGAAACCTAACCCTAAATTTTCGAATCACATCTATTCTAAGGATTGTATTGACTGGATATGAGTCTTTCAATCGTGGCAAGATGCATTACGAACACAATGTGATGAGAATCAGACGAGTATAGCACTGTGATCGAGTTCATACCATAGTTCAGCGATGAACTCGCTACGGCGGCAACGACGGAGAAGAATTCCGTTGACGGCGGCGGAGACCAGCGACAGGAGGCGACTGGCGACGAAGTCGACGATCCGTAAACCTAGTAGGTAGAGCGAGCTATGCGCGGGCGAGGAGTTTCGGAGAAAGTTTTCCAAAATTTGCCCGTGAGTATATATAGCCCGACACTATTGGTGTGACCGAGTGGAACAACTCGGTGGCACCGAGATGCATAATTGTTAACAGTTACAGCAACTCGGTGTGACCGGAAAGTTCAAATCGGTTGCACCGAGATTGAAAACCTAGATCGACTTAGTGATCTCGGTAGGACCGAAATGGAGGATTCGGCTAGACCGAAAATCACAAAGAAGTTTTGGAAATTTAAGTCTATGACGAATCGGGGACTCCGAGTGCTCCTCACACATAGTGGTTCGAATCTGACTTGATCAAATTTTGTGATGCAGCATGAATAGAGTTTGAGATGAGAAAAGCATAGATAGCTAGAGAAGGTTCTTAGGCATTCTTGTCCATCCACTTGGCCAAAGAAAAAGAAGCCAATATATCAAAACAACAAGTGGATGTCCTCGAATGAGTAAAATATGCTTCCAACATGCTCACACAATAAAATGACAAATGAAATATGTGGCAAAGCATTCACAACCAATTATAGCATCTATCAAACAATTGGCGATGACTAGGTCATCTATATATGAGTATATTGACTTAGGAGTCAAATGAGAACATTTGATCATAGGTCATACTCATCGTTTAAGATCAAGTGGGGTTACCACTTTTACATAGTGCATTGATGTGTTCACACCATTAGACTTGCTTTGACTCAATTCTTAGAGTTAAGCTCCCCTAGATGTGAGATCCCCCCTTAGAGGAATAAACTAACCTTGGGTTTTGTCAATGATGACTTCATGTAGGTGTTGAAGATGTGGATGCCCAATGTTGATGTAGACCTTTTGGAGCAATCCTTTGGAGTGAGTTGCACTTTCAATATACCTACATGGGTTAGTCCCACAAGGAACAAACAAGAATATCCATAGACATAGATTGATACACACACAAAATGATGTCCATGAAATCATTAGGTTACCTTGTCCCTTGCCTTACCAACATGAGGGTTTGTGACTCCTTGAACTAGTGCAAGATGTGGAAGTTGATTGCACTTGTCCTTGCCATAATGATATGAGTGAAGAATGTTGGCGGAGTCACCCTCAAGAACTCTCTAGTTCTTCTTCTTCGGGATCCACATCATCTTGATGGGAATCCTTGGTGTAGTAGTTGTGCTTGATGAAGTAGAACTTGACGTAGTCTTGGGAACCCACTTGACCAAGGCCTTAGGTGCTTCTTCAAATGCATCAATCTCCTCTTGAAGCTTGTCCTTGCCTTTGTTCTTGTGGTCTTGTGGTGGAAGATCATCTTGTGCTTGTGTTCCCTTGAAGGAAGTAGGATCATACTTCTCTTGTTGAGGAACAAACTTAGTCTTGGGGTATTGATCTTCTTCCCACTCAACTCCATTGGCATTGAACTTTCGTTCAAAACCAACACCTTGATTCTTCCGGTGCCTTCCTTGCTTGCGTACAATTTCCTCGAATTGCTTACTCCCGGCAAGGCTCTTGTATACACCTTTCTCTATAATTCCCTTCAATAAGCTATTTTCTTGCTCAAGTGTAACTTGGCTAAGAGAATCATTAGTGGAATCAAGAGAACTACTAGAAGCAACAATATTGGATTTAGCATTGTTATTGCTACTACTAGAGGAAGAATCTTTCTTGTTCTTGTTACTAGACTTGACTTGAGGCATGTAAGTAGATAAGAGTAAACGCTTGGCAATATAAGAAGAACTTTTCTTATGGAGATCATCATTGATTGCTTTTAAGAACTCATGCTCTTGCTCAAGATTGAGCTTTTCAAAGCGTAACTTCTCATGAGCCCTTAAAAGTTCTCGATGATCTTCGAAGATAGTTTCATGAGCTAACTTAAGAGTGTTTAGTTCTTTAGTTAGAAGCTCAATCTTCTCCTTATCATTGTCATTCGTTTTATCTTGATTAGCATGATTAATTGACGTTTCATCATAGTATTCATCACTGGAGTTGTCAATAAGTAAATCATCATCACCTAGCAAGTCATCTTCATCACTATTGAAATCAACATACTCGGGATGAGTTACCTTAGGGCCTTTAGCCATGAAGCATCTTCCAATTCCTTCATTTGGTAATTCAAATATGTCATAGGAGTTGGTTGACACAAGTGCTAGACCGGCAACACCTTCATCTTGAGTATGTTCGGAGTCGGAGTGATAGCTTCTCTCGGAGTGATGTTCAGAGTCGGAACCGGATACCCATTCGCCAACATGAGCTTGATGTCTTCGTTTTGTGTAGCTCTTTGATGACTTGTCCTTCCTTTCTGAATCCTTGCTTCTCCGTGAGGTTCTTCGTTCATAACGATCATCTCTAATCCTCCTCTCTCTTGGTGGTGATTCTTCTCTTCTACTTCTTCTTTTTGGAGAATCTTCTCTTCTTTTGTATGGTGCCGTACACTCATTGGAATAGTGTCCGGGTCTCCCACAATTGTAGCAATTGCGCTCTCGACTAGAAGATCTTTTGTCATTGTAGGACCTTGACTTAGAGCTTCTTTCTTTGCTTCTACTCTTGTAGAATTTGTTGAAATTCTTCACCATTAAGCTCAATTCTTCATTGAATGTTTGTGTCTCACTTGATGATGTGGGGGCTTCACATGAGGCTTTGTAAGCACCACTTGACTTGTTGTGAAGTTCCTCCTTATCCTTGAGTGACATCTCATGAGCAACAATTCTACCAATGACCTGCGTTGGCTTGAGATTCTTGTAATTGGGCATCATTTGAATCAATGTGCACACGGTATCATATTTTCCATCCAATGCTCTTAGGATTTTCTTGATGATGAATCTGTCGGTCATCTCTTCACTTCCTAAGCCGGCAATCTCATTTGTGATAAGAGCAAGCCTAGAGTACATTTCAGTGACACCTTCACCATCCTTCATTTTGAACTTGTCAAGCTGACTTTGGAGCACATCCAACTTGGATTCCTTGACGGAGTCGGTACCTTCATGCATATCAATCAAAGTGTCCCAAATTTCCTTTACAGTCTCAAGACGGCTGATTTTGTTGAATTCTTCAGGGCATAAACCGTTGAAGAGGATATCACAAGCTTGAGCATTGTATTGCAGCATCTTCAATTCATCCGTGCTAGCTTCACGGTTCGGCTCTCTCCCATCAAATAATTCACCTTGCAAGCCAATATACACAATAGCCCAAACGGAGGGGTTATGTCCGAGAATATGCATTTTCATCTTATGCTTCCAACTAGCAAAATTAGTACCATCAAAGTAAGGACCTCTACGGTGATAATTTCCCTCGCTAGACGCCATACTCTCCTAGGTTGTGAAACCAAGGCTATGACCACCAAAAGCTATGGAAATTAAAGAAAATGGAGACCAAAGCTCTGATACCACTTGTAGGACCTTGAAGTATGTCTAGAGGGGGGGGGTGATTAGACTACTTGACCAATTAAAAACTTAACCTTTTCCCAGTTTTAGAGTTTGGCAAATTTTAGCAATCTTTGGACAAGTCAAGCAATCATCACACAATTCAAGCAAGCATGCAAAGAGTATATAGGCAGCGGAAATTAAAGCATGCATTGCAAGAAAGTAAAGGGAAGGGTTTGGAGGATTCAAACGCAATTGGAGACACAGATGTTTTTGTCGTGGTTCCGATAGGTGGTGCTATCGTACATCCACGTTGATGGAGACTTCAACCCACGAAGGGTAACGGTTGCGCGAGTCCACGGAGGGCTCCACCCACGAAGGGTCCACGAAGAAGCAACCTTGTCTATCCCACCATCGCCGTCGCCCATGAAGGACTTGCCTCACTAGCGGTAGATCTTGACGAAGTAGGCGATCTCCTTGCCCTTACAAACTCCTTGGTTCAACTCCACAATCTTGTCGGAGGCTCCCAAGTGACACCTAGCCAATCTAGGTGACACCACTCTCCAAGAAGTAACAAATGGTGCGTTGATGATGAACTCCTTGCTCTTGTGCTTCAAATGATAGTCTCCCCAACACTCAACTCTCTCTCATAGGATTTGGATCTGGTGGAAAGAAGATTTGAGTGGAAAGCAACTTGGGGAAGGCTAGAGATCAAGATTCATATGGTAGGAATGGAATATCTTGGCCTCAACACATGAGTAGGTGGTTCTCTCTCAGAACTAGTAAGTTGGAAGTGTAGGTTTGTTCTGATGGCTCTCTCCACGAATGAAGAGGAGGTGGAGGGGTATATATAGCCTCCACACAAAATCTAACCGTTACACACAATTTACCAATCTCGGTGGGACCGAATCAACAAACTCGGTCAGACCGATTTAGTAAACCTAGTGACCGTTAGGATTTTCGGTGGGATTGACATGCAACTCGGTAGAATCGATATGGTTAGGGTTAGGGCATAACATAATCTCGGTGAGACCGATTACACAAACTCGGTGAGACCGATTTTGGTAATTAGCTAACCAGAGAGTTGGTCAGGTGAACTTGGTGAGACTGAAATGTTACGAAAAGGAAACAAAGAGTTTACATTGCAATCTCAGTGGGACCGATCGCTCACTTCGGTTAGACCGAAAAGTTATGAAGGGAAACAAAGAGATTACAATCCCATCTCGGTGAGACCGAGATCCGTATCGGTGAGACCGATTTGCCTAGGGTTTGTGGCAGTGGCTATGACATTTGAACTCGGTGGCGCCGGATAGAAAGAATCGGTGGGACCGATTTTGACTTTAGGTTTAGGTCATATGAGGATGCGAGGAAGTAGTTGAGGGTATTTGGAGCATATCACTAAGCACATGAAGCAAGAGGCTCATTAAGCAATACCTCATCCCTCCTTGATAGTATTGGCTTTTCCTATAGACTCAACGTGATCTTGGATCACTAAAATGTGAAATGAAGAGTCTTGAGCTTTTAAGCTTGAGCCAATCCTTTGTCCTTGATATTTTGAGGGATCCACTTTCATCATCCATGCCATGCCATTCATTGAGCTTTCCTGAAATAATAGTCTTGTAATAGCATTAGCTCAATGAGCTATATGTTGTTATGAATTACCAAAACCACCTAGGGATAGTTGCACTTTTAGCACCCTTGCTCTGACAACACAGAATCTGGCGAATATAATCTCCGGTAAGGTCCCTCGATAGGAGTTCAAAGTAATTTCTGAGAGATGCAGATCTAGGCATTTGACGTGATTATTGTACTGTATCACATTATCCACCACTGGGCCTAATCTTATCTACAAATGAAGAAAACGTGTTAGTGCCTAGATGCAGTTTTGAACACTACTACAGGCCTATTTGGTTTTGCGGGATTTGTAAAATGCACTAACATGCCATCTTTGATCTGACATGATTAACATGGGCATTAACATGCCATCTTCCATCTTCACAAGATGTTGGAGTGGATGAAAAGTTCCCTAAGAAAACTAGTACAGATGAATCCAAAGGAGAAATGCATATGGATTGTAACCATATGGATCAAGCATTGTCATTGTAAACTTGGAAAAGGAGACATGTATGTACTGAAATCCTCCAAAAGAATCCTTCAAAAATCGTAGTACATTGTCATTGTAAACTTGGAAAAGGGTGTCACAAATTGAACTCCCTTATGTTTAACATTTAACGGGAAAGGAACATCACCTCGATATATAGCTTCTCTAGGCACGGAAAGCATCTCAGGAAAGTGACAACTTGCTCCAGGTTGGGGCCGATAGATTCTAGTGCCAAGACCCACTGTGCGCAGTTTCGCGGTCAGGCTTGTCGGAATCATTTTCTGAATGACACACGAACAAACATCTTCAAAATTAGAAATAATGTTAATTTGTAGAAGGAGAGGTAGAAGGAGGCTGTTGTACCTGGACGGGTGTGGATCCAATAACAAGTTCGGAGTATTTGTTAGACGAGTAGCCCAGCACTATCAATTTCGGCACAGAAATGACATTGATTCTTGTTGGACCTACTTGATCAAGTACAAGTAATCTCTCAAGTGAATGTGTGTCCTGAATGACCATACCATGGTACACATCTTGTGATGTCTTGCTACTGAACTAGCAACACACATAAATAGTTCAGAGAGTCATGAAGGTGATGTGGAATGTACTCAACCCATTGATCGCCTGAAGACGAAGGTACTCAAGTGCAGTACATCCACGGAGCAGGCGCTCCATGTCACCGTTTGAGAGGCAGACGGTGACGAGCTCGAGGTGCTTCAATTGTGGTAGAATAAGAGCGGGCACGTCATTAAGGGGGGGGGCAGTTCCTGAACTTGGCGACGTGCAGCGTGGGCGCGAGGCGGAGCACAGACATTAGCAACGAGCGCATATGCCCATCATCAAAAGTGAGCTCCTCGAGCTGATCTAGGGCAGGGGATCCGAACCAGTTAGGGCTGGAAAAAAAGCTCGAAGCTCGCAAGCTAAACAAGTAGCTCGTGACTCGGCTCGAATCGACTCGAACTCGAAGAATAACGAGTCGAGCCAAGCTTTAGTTTAAGATCGTTTATAGACCAAGTTAAATGAGCCAATCTCACGAGTACTCGTGTAACTCGTTAGGCTTGATACAATAGATCAGCCACTCCCAATACAAAGAAAGATCAGCCACTAAACAGCCTACGTCCTAGGTGCACAACGCAAGGCCGAGCAGTTGAAGGCCTAGCCACCTAGGAGACTCATGCGTTACAAGAAAATTACAATTGTTTAGTGATATGTATGTTTAATATACACATAATCATTTTTATCATATTTGAGGGCTTTATGTTTATATCTTAAACGAGCTTAACAAGCTAAACGAGCCAGCTCGCGAGTTATACGAGTCGAGCCAATCTTGGGTTTGAGCTCGTTATAGTAACGAGTCGAGTCGAGCTAGCTCGTTAACGAAATGAGCCCTAGCAAGTCGAGCCGAGCTGGCTCGACTCGGCTCGAATTCTAGCCCTAGAACCAGTCATCAAGCTTGGCTCGGTCCCCGCTGTTGGAATGGAACTTGCCCATTCTAAGGCCTCTGGTTGGGCCAGGGTGACTACCGAGGATCTTGGACAACACATCCAAGCTTTTGTGGTAGCGATGGCAGAGCTTGTGGGTGTCGATAAGGTTGAGAGGGGTGAAGTTCCATAGGGGCGCCACCGCCGGGAAAGGACGGTTATCCGCGCCCCACATTTGATTGGGAGGAGGGAGATGATGATTGTCAACATATCATCGAGGAGGTTGCTGATGAAGTCTATGCCTGCTGGAGTCGCTTGCGGTTCTATCTCGCCCCGCCCCCGCTTGTTGGCAGCCCTGTTCTCCACCTCTAGAGTCTCCTTGTCAGTGGCGCTTTCTGATAGAAATGAGAGTACAGGGAATATTTAGTTAAAACAGGGCAATAGAAAAGTGTATTAGTAACTAGAAGTTATTAGGTAGGAATATAGTAAGACAAGGGAATAACAATTGGTTGCTTAAATACTACACAATTCATTTAACATTGCTGGGTAAGTCAACATGTAGATAGTTGAAAAGAAAATTTACTTCGAACAAACTCAGGACGGATGATTTGTTGGGGAAGTTAGCATATATCTCATGACCAGGCCCTTTTATGTGCAGTCCAATTTTAGTGCCATCTTTCAGTACATAAAACTTAGACATTTATTTCCAAAAGCCAGCGCCAAAATAGTCAGCATGTTCATCAAGTCTTACAATAGCAACGATTGTAAATCTATGGTTTGTGTGCAGTATGACATCCGTGCAACCTTGATCTATGTAAAGGGAAAAATGTGCACTACATAATCTGTTGCATAGCAAGGGATACGCTGTAGAAAATGGTAGGATTGTTAAAGAAAATATGGTAACATGCAAATATGGGCCCAAATTGAAAGAACTGTACAGCAGTTGAAATCGAAGGACAAAAATCTACAATTAACCAGATAGGGTAAACATGATGTCATGGAAATATGCACTACAAAAAATACACTTCCGTGATGATACGTGTTTGTCACAGTAGGTTGCATTTTTTGTCATGCATGTATATCCATGACGATTTTATGACAGAATCAAGATAGTCATACCTGTGCTGTCATAGAAGTGTTCCATGACATTACCAAAATTATCATCACGGAAGTGTCCACTTCCATGACGATAAATCGCGCATCACAGAAATGCTTTCGTCAATGGTGACCGACACCTAGCATCCACCGTAACGGAATGCCATTAAGCTATCGGGTCGGGTTTTGGATCCGATAACCCGTTAATAGCCCCGACCAATGGGGATTTTCCACGTGTAAAATCATCATTGGCTGGAAGAAACATGTGTCGGCTCATCGTTGGGACAGATGTCATCCACTCATTGGACAGAAGGCGCCTATGATACGTCGACACGTGGCACGGCCCAATAGAGGCCCATTCCTGTTAAAAGGCCAGCCCATTTGACTTGGTCAAAAGGTGGCGGGCCGGCCCATGGAAAGCCTGTTAACATCCTGTTCGCATATAGCCCATTTACAACCCGCTAACCCAAGACCCGTTACGCCCTATCCGAATTAGGCCCAATAGCGTCATCCGGGACATCCAATATGATTCCAACCCGTTTTCACTTCTGGCCCATGTATGGCCCATGACGTCTTTTGGCCCATATGAGGCCATTTATAACTCTTGGCCCATTAACGGCCCGTGGTGAAACTGGCCCACAGTGAACAGTGTATCACTTTATACCCATTAACGACCTGTGGTGAAACTGGCCCGTAATGAACAATGTATCACTTTATACCCATTAACGACCCATTATTCCGTTGGGCCGTTTCCAGCCCATGTTATCTTTCGTCCTTCTCAGAGCCCATTTACTCTTGGGCTCATTTCCAGCATTCGTTTACTTACGGCCCGTTACTGTCATTTTCTGTTGTGGGCTAAATTCAGCCCGAGGTTACAGTCGGCCCGTTTTGTGGCCCGTTAATACGTTGGGCCATTTTCATAGCATCATCAAATACGGCTGATTAACGACGACCCGTTATGGTCGGCCCATGAATAGACGATTCCAACTCTAGCCCGTTTACGGCCATAATGCGGTCTGTTATTGGCCCATGTTTGGCCAACCGATCATACGGCCTGTACAAGGCCCATTGATGATACGACCCGTAGAAGGCCCATTGTGTCTACGACACATCGAAGGCCCATTGTTTCTACGACCCGTAGGAGGGAAATGGTAACTACAGTAAATATGTAGCCCATGGTTATTGTGGCCTAGTTTTAAAAAATAGGTTATTGCAACCACTAGCAAACCACGGAAAAAGAACTGCACTGATTACAAGCAAAGAAATAAACAAGACAATAAGGAAATAAATAAGCAAGCAACTTACGCTAGGCTATCACGGCTATTACACATATTACATCCACTAGGCATCAAAGTTTGCCACCAGTACAAATATAGGGAACACATCAGCATATAAACGCCACAGCAAAACAAGTCCAGAACTGAAACCACTTAAGAAGAGCTCAAGAAACAATATCCTGGGTACCCATAATGCTGGCAAGATGCTTAGAAAGCTTATTAACTTTCTCTTGTTTGGCGCTTAAGTCATCCAGCACTTGCTGTTGCACCAGAAAGTATGCATCTGAATTCTGCGGGGACTTCCTCAGTCCTTCGGCTTCCTGTCACATAACATATGATCGATGTCTTTCAACTTGAAGTTGAGACTCAAGAAGCCGAACTGATTCAGGCAACGAGTTTGAAGAGCTGGTGCCATCAGTGGTAGCTAGTAACTCGAACACTACATCAAGACAGGACTTTGGGGTTGTCTCAGTGTCTTCAATATAGTTTTTATCAGCTTTCTTGGAGACCAACAGGGATGTCTTACTATCTTGAACCTTATCTGCATTACTTCCTTTACCATCGCATAACGGGGTACTCTTCTCCAATATTTTATCCGCGTTCTAAAAGAGAAACAAACAAACACATCTCAGGTTTACAATGTAGTATATGAAACTCATTTTGGTAAACCAGTTCAGTAGTAAGGTGGACAGGATAACAGCATGAAACAAACATATATCTATGTAGTATGGTCACTGTATGGTCTATATCATTCTAGTTTATGTTGCCAAATCAAGATAGATACAGTTCGAATCATATCTATTTAAGACAAAGCAGCATAGACAGAATATAAGTGTGGGAAACTACACAACAATAACAACACTTGTATGTGCATGGCATGAGAACATAACTGTTTATTCAATTGAAACTGAAATCAACATAGAGCAAGTTACAACAGCAAACAGCCAAACACGTTGAAGAAATAGGTTTAAAACATACCTATTGCACAATTGGAGTTTCAATTGCATCCTTCAAATTTGAAATTTGTTGGTATCAGTAAATACAGTGATGCAAGAGCAAAGTAGTTTGAACCATCACTACGGAACCTGACCTGAGAACAATTCTTCTTCTGCTTTAAGTGTTGACTTCGGGTTCGGAGTGGTGGTCCTCGTGATTTGGGCACTACAGTTGCCTTACTAACTGCTCGTGTTTGGGTGCTCTGTGGTGGAGACGGTGTTGTGTCAACGGGAACTGGGTGTCTATCTACTGGGGTTGGGGTTAGAAGGGGTGTAGCTGGTTCTCTGTCCAAGTGGATAGGGGTACAATCTGCATGAGTGTGGGTTATGTGTGGTGGGGCTGGTTCTTGGGCAAGTACAACCCTGGTCCTATCTGCATCGATAGGTAGCACGATCTTTTCTGAAGACCGTGTTTTTACTCCCACAGATACTGCCATCACTCCCTCCAATTGAAATGGATGATAAACAAGAAAAGTAATTGAATGTATAGACATTGTAAGATAGACAGGTGCAATGGATAGTAGGGAAGAAAATAGGGCATGAAATAATTCACATTTATGTTGTCTAAGCAAACAAAATAGCAGGACATAATTTACATATATGATGGCTAATTAAACAGGATAGCATGACACAATTTCACATGTATGATGGCTAACTAAATAGGATAGAATGACATACTTCAAAATATGATGACTATGTAAACAAGATGACATGATATAACTATACGATGTGTCTATTAAAGTGGTTGGCATGCCATAAATCACAAACATGCCGTTGATGGAAACATGATGGCATGATATAATCCACGGATAGAATGACATAATTTAAAATATGATGACTATGTAAACAGGATGAGATGATATAACTATATTATGTATTTAGAAAATGGGTTGGCATGCCATAATTCAGATACATGCTATCTATGTAAACATCATGGCATGACATAATTCAAATATATGATTTATATACTAAGGAAGTGAGCAGAGGGCAATCACATATATGATGTGTCAACTAAGGAGATGGCATTCAATATTGTGTATATGATGTAAAAACTAAGCATTGCAATACAACATATGCATTATGTGAGTAATATAACCCTGCCAAGTTTGAGCATACACCTCAGGGGGATAATAGGACTGGTCATCTGCCTCTGAATCCTCCTCTAAAGAGCTATCTGTAACCAACAAGATATTTGCTTCAGACCTTGTTTTCACTCCAGATTTCTCCATCACCAATTCAAATGGCTGATGCACAGGAAGAGCAGTTGAATATACAATTATTGTCGACAAAAGCAATGTGAAATACAAAAAAGGACGGCATGATATAATTCACATATACGACGCTTGCCTAAACAACATGGCATTGCATAATTCACATACATAATGCCTTGCAACAAGATAGCATTGCATAATTCACATATATAATGTCTTGCAACAAGATGGCATTGCATAATTCACATATATAATGTCTTGCAACAAGATGGCATTGCATAATTCACATATATGGTAATTAGACACTAAACAGGTGGCATTCACACAAAGCATGTCTAAACTAAGTAAATGACATAGCAATGCAAGATACCATACGCACGATATGAGCAACATAACCCTGCCAAGTTAGGGCATGCACCTCAGGGGGGAAATATGACTGGTCATCTATCCGTGAATCCTCCTCTAAGGAGCTATTGGTATCCAGCAAGACATGCGCTTCGTCAGATAGCATTGTGTGCTCTGAAGACCTTGTTTCCACTCCATATTTTTCCATGACCGTGCCGAATGGCTGATGCATAGGAAGAGTAATTGAATGTACTAAAATTGTTGACAAATTTAACACGTAATAAAAAAAATGATGGCACGATATAATTCACATATAAGATGACTGGCTAACCAGGGTGGCATTGCAAAATTCACATATATGATGCCTGGCTAAAAAAGATGGCATTGCATGATTACATATACGATAAAGAAACTAAACAGATGGCATTGACACAAAGCATGTCTAAACTAAGCAGATGACATCTTTAATGTATACAGTAAGCAATGCAAGGCACCATATGCATGATATTACCAACATCAGCATGCCAAGTTAGAGCGAAGACCTCATGGGGTAAATAGGATTGGTCTTCTCCTTCTGAATCCCCCTTAGAACAGTTATCTTCCTCTCTTGATTACGATCCGAAATGGGTGGAGGGGAGGGGGGGGCTGCCTTTGCGCCCACCATGGAACGACGTCTGCATGAAATTTTATTGCCACGCAAGGCTCGTCTCTTTTGCTCTAGATGATCAGTTCCATTGTGTACAATAACTGGCATGCATAGGAATAAAACATAGTGAGATTATGTAAGGAGTGCATGCACAAATCCAGAGTGATGGTAGCAAACTGTGGATAGACCCAAAACCAATGATAGCAGGCAGATAATAGCTTTAGTTAAAAAATACAGATAATGGCTCCTTTAATGTTTGTTTGCACCCAACATGAAACTCATAGTAGACATCAGAGATTAACCAGATAGTAGACAGATAGTACTGATTGCTGCCCCAATATGTACCCTACAACCATTTAAAAACTCAAGTTTCAGCATTAGTTTGGACCTGACTCGGAGTCTAATAGGTGAACACGATGATAATGTAGCATGTCATCATATTAAGCGACACATAACGTAAGAAGACACGGAAGAGTGTGACCTCTCTTGCGGACCTGTGTAGTCCTCAAGGTCATCTGCTCAGTTGGTGATGGTAATGCAGTTGTCGTGGCTGCCGGCAGCGGGTAAGAAGATCTGAGGTGGCGAAAGACAGTCTAGAGAGCGGATCCCTGCTGTGGTGAACCCTTTCGTTGTTGGAGCAGCTGAGCTGGGGTGGAACACAGCACCACAGGAGCAGGACAAACCACACAAGGTTTTCTTTGACACATATCTGTAATAAAAGTAATTGAGTAAGGTCTTGTTTGAATTTGAGGATTCTAACAATGCAGGGATAGGAAATAGACATGAATAGGATAGGAATGCACGTGCAAAACAGAGAATTTAAAAACACAGGATTTCTGCCAATCTGGGTGTTTGATTCACAATAGTTGGAAGATCACATGATGCAAAAAAGCATGGTGAGATTAAGTCAAACCACAAGAAAATGTACGGTTATAATGCTATTATGCTACTATCTCTTAGTCTAGTGCTTGATGAATAGGAATATGAAAAGGAGGAGAAGTGGAAATTAGAATTCCTACGTTTTTTCTTTCAAGGAGACACTAAAGGAACAAATCCTACAATTTTCCTTTGCTCCATTCCTTTGCACCAAATTCATGAAAAGTAGTACCATAGGAAACTTTCCAATTCCTATGTTTTTCATTCACTTTTCCTTTCAAGCACTGGCGATTCTAGTAGGCAGGCTTGAGCAAGGAAAATCCTACACTAAAAAAATGTTTTTGTGCTACTTCTATTACTTTGGACCCAGGCCACTGCCATACTAGCTCAACTCCTAGGCCCATCGACAAATGCACAGCTCAAACGCGCAGAGATAAATAATGATGGCGTTCAAGAGAGTCCATCATGGATAGCTAAGTTGCCTGGTACCTCACTGCTTGTCATATAGTAGGATAAAATAATCGTATTTCCTGTTACTACGAGTGCTCGGTGGATAATATATATAACATGTAGAGTAAAAAGAGATGCAACAAGTGTACAACCTCTTTGGCGAAGCCATGTCGATCTCAGCGTGATTGAGTTAGCCGGTGAGGATGCTCCGGCTGACTTGGCTGTCGGAGGAGGGGAAGAAGATCTTAGTCGTCTGGAGATGGAGCCCGAGGTACTGCTCCGTTGTGATGGAGGGTTTCGTCGTTGGAGCAGCTCCGATGAGTTGTACGACGCCGAGGCTGAAGCAGGACAAGAGAGATAACGAACAATGTTAACCTGAGTGGAATTCTAATTGCATCTCCAATACATGACGTAAAATACATAATCACAAAGTGCTAGATGTAAAATACATCAGCCGCTCATCTCTGAACTTCACTGTCGAAATTGAATTTAACTATCGAAACTGAACTTAACTGTAGAAACTGAACTTAACTGTCGAAACTGAATTTGATGTCGAAACTGAATTTTGCTGTCGAAAATGAACGCACTAGCAAGGTGAGGCTACACATCGGTCGACTGACTTTTTCATCTCTGGTCATTCGATTTTGCAGCCGTTGGATACGAAATCAAGGGCTTGCGGTTCATCTTCAACCTCCACCCCCCCTGAGCCGCCAGCCACCACCGGCCAAACAGCAGCCCCCCCTCCGCCCGCGGCCGGCGGTGCGCCGCCCTGCCCGCCCTGAAAACACTCCCCACCGCCGGTCCACCGCCGCCCTGGCCATCCCTCTACCCCCCCCCCCCCCCGTGCCGAGCTTTTTCTTCGGCGATCCTCACGCCACCGCCCCGCCAATGCCCCGCTACCGCCCGCGACCACCGCCCCCACCCTGAACCCTAAGATAGATAGTGGGGTACCTCTCCGGTGATCCCCCCTCCCCATTGCGGCTGGTTCTTCCTCCACCCTGGTGAGCCCCCCACCCCCTAAAAATTGACTGACCCAAAAGTTGATTCAGTCGACTGAAGTGTAGCTAAATCGAAGCAGCATCGCAAGCAAGAGCAAGAGCGAGAGCAGCAGTGCAAGCAAGAGCAATAGGAAGAGCAGACCAGGCAGGGGACCAAGAGCAAGAGCAGAGAAGCAGCGCGAGCGAGAGCTAAAGTAGCAGCAGCTCCTACTGATGTGGACGTCGCCGCCGAGGGAGCGACGCCGTGGAGGAAGTGGCCGGCGACGCCGCCGTGGATGGAGTCGCGCCGTGTCGGCTCGGGATCGAGCGCCGGCAGCACCGTGAGATCAAATCAATAAGAAAATGCGGCGATTAGTGTACAACCTCTTTGGTGGTGCCGATTAGGCCACAGCTTCATCGGACGAAACGGTGATGATGATGCTCTTCCGGTGGTGCAGGTGAAGACGGTGGTGTGGGAATGGAGGTGGCGCGAAAGACGAGGGGAACATCGGCGCAGCTCCTTGGAGGTGGAGGACGGGGTGGCTGAACCGGCAGGACAACGAGATCGACGACGGATCCTCATCCGGTACAGTGGATGAGGGACGTCGAGGTGTTGCTGTGGACGACGTCATCGGGGAAGAGGCTCCGGCTGGGTGGTGGACGGAGCAGGGTGTGGGGTTTCGTCGCGGGTTTTCGCGGCCTCAGTGTATGAATGGGTGGGCGGATGGGATGGCAGTGGGGAACCATGGCTTAGGGACGCGCTTGTCCGAAATGTGGGGTAAGTTACGAATGTACCCCCACCAATTTGAGGCGGTTCTTTCAGTTCAGGGGTACCACAGGCATTTCGCGTGTCGGGATTTCACAGGAGGTGGGAGTTTTCACGCGCGTTGTTATTTCGGAATAGCAAGGCGCGGGTTGAGATGGAGAGAGTTGTCGGAGCACAACAAGACAAAGATATATCTTAAATATTTCGGGCTAACAAGGCGCGGGTTGAAGAGGCGGGAGTTTCGCAGCATGATAGACAGAGACGCTAGCTTGAATTTTCGGCATAACAAGGCGCGGCTTGAAATTTCGGAAGAACAAGCTTAACGTGTACGCAAAAAAAGACAATTTGCACCTCAACACGCACAACACACACACACACAAACACCATTTAGACTAGAGTAAGGTACACGTGCATTGCACGCATGAGATTTGGCAACCAAATTATGAATAAATACCACATTATAGCATGTAAGCTTTGAGTCATATATGCATGATGTAGATGTTTGTTTAATTCTTATAGTTCATTTCATTCAAACTCTTCTAGTTTTTATAAGAAAGCTAATCTATTTTAAGATTCATGGAATTGTGCGCTGTAAGACATAAAGTAAAAACAAATAATGGCAAATCATGTAGAAAAACATTTGGGCAATTCTGCTATGGAAGATTCTAGAACAAATAAGAAGTGCTTGTGTTTTGATGTTTGTGCATTATGCTTAAGTTCAACCATGGAGTCTTCTAGATTATACATGTGGCGAAATCTGGTGGAATCTAGATGATATCCAACGGCCAGTAGTGCTCAAATTTGCCAGCTTTGGACCATCGGATTTGCCTCATCCAATGACCATCTTTCAAAGTTAAAGTTACCTGCACACAATATAAAAATATATATAATATAATATATATAGGGGTATAGATATAGATATGTGATGCGAAAGCCGCCCATCATCTCCAATTAGAATAGTGTGTCCATGCACGGAAGCGACGTGGCCAAATGATGTCTGCCATCGGTATCTCAAATTCAAATCAGTCTGACCTTGTTCAATGTGTATAAATTACAACATGCTCGTTTCCAAACCACACCGTGCAGATCTCCGTTATATTCATGCATGCATGGGTTTCAAACATCAGGAACTCTTATTCAAATATTTAAATTCAACTTTACATTGATTATGACCTCACCTAGTCTTTTACACCCACACAGTTGTCTTATCTTTATAATTGTACCACTAACTTTCTCTCGTGCATGCATGCACACACACTACCAGTCGACATTATCCATCGCACACATGCAATCTTTTTCTTCAGGTCGGTCTCACATGAAGGCACACACCCACACACATCCCCCTCTCCATCATATCGAGCATTTTTTATCTCTCACGCATGCATGCGCAACGATCGATGTTCCTCTATGTATGTGTGTATATAGCTAGGTCTTTCATAGTTTTCCACACAAACCGATCAATCGATATATCCAGTGAGGTCTCACCCTCTTTCCCATGTCCACATCGATCAATTTATACCTCTCTATATAGGATTAACATATATAGCTAATACACCCACATTAATTATATATCCAATGTCCCTCTCTCATCATCCATGCCTTCCGCTTCATCTCTCATACGCATGCACAATGGCGAAGACAGGGGGCAGTAAGGGCCCTGCCCCCCTAACATCACTATATATCAAGGCTAATATGAATGTGATCATTAGACAATTGCTACTAAAAATGGTTTAAGTTCATGAATTGACCCTCCTCGTAAAGGATTAGCAATGCTTGTCCCCCTAGCTCATTTATTTTTCATGGCTCCGCCACTGCGTGCAACAGCGCACGTTCTCGCCCCCTCTCTCTAAATATCAATCTCGCACTTGTGCATTCCATCATAGTCTCCCTCCACTCGGCCCCTGGCAACATCTTCTAGCCCCCACCGGATTTTGCCACATGTACAATCTAGCAGACTCCATGGTTGAACTTAAGCATAATGCACAAACCTCAAAACAACAATGGTTCTCTTTTGTTCTAGAATCTTCCGTATCATAACCGCCCAAACTTTTTTCTAGTTGAATTGCCATTATTATTTTTACTTTATGCTTTACAACGCACAATTCCATGAATCATAAAATAGATTAAGGGCTTCTTTGATTCAAAGGATTCTTAAAGGAATTTTGGAGGATTCTAATCATTAGGAATTTTTCCTACCTTGGTTGTTTGATTCGTAGGATTGTAAACCATAGGAAATTTTCCATATGATTCATTTGCACTAGATTTCATAGGAAACATCCCATCCACTCAAACCTCTTTGAAAGAATTCTGCGTTTTTTCTATGCACAATCAAACACTCGTACAATCCTGTAGGACACAAGACGATATTACACTATAATCCCATGTTTTTCCTATTCCCGCGTTCTTAGCTTTTTTATAAAAACTAATTGATTTTGAATGAGATGAACTATAAGAATTAATCGAATGGCTACATCAGGCATATATGACTCAGAGCTTACATGCTATAGTGTGGCATTTACTCATAATTTGGTTACAAAATCTGATGCGTGCAATGCACGTGTACCTTACTAGTACTTCGAGTATGTGCAAAACACGTAAATTAGAATTCCAATGGCACGCTGCACAGTGTCTCTCTTACAGTTCATGAAGCCACGTGGCACATGTGGAGGCGTTGTCGTGACCTCCTTGCATGGATTGATCACAGTGACGTGCTGCTGGTTCCAGAAGAATGTACTCGTCCTCCCTGAGCCATACTGGCGGTACATGCACGAAGCGAAGATGTGCACGCACGCCACGCACACACTCATTCCCTCGCACGCACGCATGGGTACACGGGCAGATGCAATTTTGTACCAAGATCCACCCCATGTGATAATTTGACGCGTGTAAAGTCATTCACTTCATTGATGGTCAATTAATACAGCGCATGCAAATTGAGTGGACGTGAGGGCGGAAGAAAGATATTATTACTCCACTGCGCGCATGTGAGTAGTTAAATCATGGGTTGCTAGTAGTACTTCCATTGGTCTCCTTCATATTTTGTGCCAATTTTTGGCAGTAACATAATATTTACGCATTTGAGCAGTGTAGTACTTGAAATTTATGTTCCGCTAAACTCATCGGGAGCCGTTTTGGTCCTCGAAACCAAAACCATCAATTAATCTTTACCTTGTTCCCATCACATTCGAAAGCCTACTCACACCTACTAGTACGTACCAAACCTGAACGTGTTCCCACTATGCAGGTATTAGTACTAGTGCTAGTACTTAGGTTATAAAAAGGGGAACTACCTAACCAAAAATTACTCTACCTATCCTCCTCATAAGTGCTTCTTCTTCGTCCGTCGTTGCCATGGCCGGTGAGCAGAGCTCTAGGTCGAGAACTACTCATAACAAAGGAGTGGCAACCAAGGCTGTGGAAAAAAAGAAGGCTTGCCGCCACACAAAGACCTCGAAAGATGTCTCACGGGCAGGCAATAGCTCCCAGGAGCGCCCTAGCCGCGGAGGCGAACATGCCGATCCGGCGGCGCTGGAGTCATTATCCCTCGACAGCATGCCCGATCAGCTCAATAAGCACCTCAATAAGCAGAAGGAGTTCATCCAAGGATTGATGGAGTTGCTGAAGGAGAGCCTCGACGACATGCCCGCTAAGCTCAATAAGCAGGGGGAGTTCACCGCCGGCTTGGTGATGCTGCTGAAGAAGAGCATTGCCTCGGAGAAGAAGGCGACCGACAAAATCCTGCGATTTCAGGAGGACAAGGGGAAGCTCTGCCACGAGATCGACCTATTGAAGGAGAAGAACGCCGGCTGGAAGAAGCTGCATGAGAATAGTAGTTCCTTGATGAAGATGCTGCAGGCCCTCGTCATGGAACAGAAGAAGGAGTTGGCGAAGCTCCGCATCGAGCACCCCGGCTGCTGTCAAGGTACATAATGCGGCCGTGGAATAGATGATGAAGGCTCGCGTTGAGAAATCCCGCGTCATGGACAGAATGAGGAAGATGGCGGAGGAGACGCGTAAGGAGATGGAGGTCATGGAGGCGATGAAGAAGCAATTACGACTCCGCGGCGAATTAGATCATTTGGGTTGATAATATTCCTTCTTCTTTTGCTCACGTGTTTCATCTTTTGCTTCGGGTGTTTCGCCGCACGTGTCATGTTCTCTGTGAGGCATGAATAGAACAATGCTTTTTTAGGGAATGAATAGAATAATGCTAACAATGAGATGACTAGCAAATTAGATCATTTTTTATCGCCATATGGCACTGGGCTGCCGTGTTTCGTGCTCCTCCGTCACAGTACTACTCCAGTGGAAAACTTGAGTATACCGCACGGTTCTTTGCTCCTCCTTAGGTCGTCGGCACATTTATACGAGAAGTCAAATCACAAGGCCCCGCCTTCCAGCAGTAATGAGCCGTCAAATCACAAAGGACCTTGCCTCTCGTGAAACCGACCAAGCTAGACTGCCCCGCCCTCTAGCCTTTTAAAAAATGTATACTTTTGTATAGTAGTAGTATCGATGGATTGCGCCATGGAGCAAAACATGAAATTAAAAAAAAGGTGGTACATATAGAGAGCGCTCGTCGCCAAATTATGCATATAGTATTATTTAAAAGGCTAGTCACAATAATGGTGTCCAGCACAACTCACCCCTCAAATAAAACTAAGCATCCTAGAATTCTTTGACAAAACTAAGAACCCTGAAATTCGTTGACAGCTAAACTGCTGGCTATATGATGTTGGCCATATATATTGTACGTATATAATGTGAAGAAACGAGTGGTAGTACTATACCAACTAAAAGATGAAATGTAAGAAATACTAGTATGTACGTACTGAAGAGTTAAAGTAACGAGAAGAAACATAACATAGTTCTGCTGGGGGCTCAGCACAACACACCCCTCAAATTAAATTAAGCACACCTGAAATTAAACTTTGCAACTATTCCGGTAGACACTGCATTAGAACCACCATGAGCAACAACACTGCCACCTTACCCGGAGTCCTCGTCCACGTCCTCGACTTCGTCCTTGTCCCTCTTCCTCTTGGCCGATACTTCTTTGTTTGAACCGCACACTTGGCTGTTGCTCTTCATCCAACCCTTGTAGATATTTAAACAAAGGTAGCCATCCATTGCAGCGTAGTGGATGTGGTCTATATCTAGTACATTCCACTGCCATGCATAACGATGAAACGTGTATGGAGGTTTCTCCAGTTTACCGTACGAAGGATGAACTATGGCTCCTGTCAAGGTCAACATTGAAGGCTGACGAGAGGACACCAGCCTATTCTTCTGGAGTCGAAGGTGTTGCCTACAACGAGGCCTATCCGACCCAGGACTTCTTTGTCGTTACCAAAGTCTACAGTAACGAATTTGACTAGGTTGCTCTCGAGGAATTCCTTAAAATCCATGCATTCAACATCGGCATGGCATATGTGGTAGACAAAGCATAAGTCATGCATGCAAACCTGGATCACGGCGGGCTTCTTCCTCTCTTCGTCCTTTAGATCCTTCTCTCGTCCCAGGACTGTGGTGTACTCAACATCTAGCCCAACGACCCACTCATCATCTGAGTTTTGAACATGCATCTGAAGCGAGAAAGGCATCCTTTCACTGTCATGGAAGAACTAGTGTAGATGACGTCGAACTCATCGCCGGTGATGGTTCTAACCTTGTACTCACCGCCGATCGTGGAGATTTGGGATGCCATGGATTTGGGAGGAGGGTTAGGATTAGTGGAACTGCCGTAATGTGAAAGGACGGGACGACTAGGAGCGAACCGCTGTAGTATTAAAGGATGTGCAGGGACGAGTAGGAGCAAACTGCCAGCGTGCGAACAGCAGGGTAGTGGCTTTCCATTCTCCCATGATACCGGCTTCCGAGAGCCCTTGGATCTGAGATCGAACGGTTGCATGGCGTGATTCTAGACCTATGGGTGAATATCCTATCCTGGAGGGTTATTCTGCAAATTTTCAGCAACTTAGCATGCAACCGTTTGATCTCAGATCCAAGGGCTGCCAGCAGCCCGTATCATGGCCGCGCCCACCACGACGGTCACGTCGCCCGCGCGGTCGCGCCCTTGGAGATTTAACATGGTGTGTTAGGCTATCTGATGTTGGCATGTCATACATAGTCATCACTTAGTCACTCATACTACAACAAGGTTAGCTATAAGGTTGGCTATAAGTGTATTTTTTACTTCTCTCTATCTCTTTCTTCGTACTCCGTGTAGTGCCAAAAACGTTCTAATATTATGGGACACATGGAGTACTAGTATTTATTGCATTTGCCAAGGAGTGACCTCTTCCAATGAAATGGTGTGCTTATTAGTTTTTTGTTGCTAAGTTGGCTTCATTTAATTAGCTATAGACTCAAAATTGTCTTTTCACCTAGGTACACGCGCTTAGCACCGTTTCTTCCTTGGGTCACTAAACTAGTCTCTCTCTTCTTGATTAACTTGCCACATCAGACTTTATGCCTATGTGGCAAGCTTAGCACATGTAGGAGCAAGTAAGGCTGCTTGTAATAGGAGTAGTATCATGCATGCCAACTATGCAATCTTGATGAGGTGACGTCGAATTAAATGAAGAAAAGAGAGAGTTGAGTATCATAATATGATACTGTAGTATCATATTAAATGATGTGCTACTATGTGTCATGCATGACAGTAAATAAACTATCCTATGATACCAACACATGATACTTGCTACCTCTTGAGCACTGCGTTGGATTTCCCCGAAGAGGAGAGGATGATGCAGTAAAGTAGCGTAAGTATTTCCCTCAGTTTTTGAGAACCAAGGTATCAATCCAGTAGGAGATCACGCACGAGTCCCTCGTACCTACACAAAACGATAGCTACTCGCAACCAACGCGATTAGGGGTTGTTAATCCCTTCACGGTCACTTACGAGGGTGAGATCTGATAGAGATGATAAGTAATATTTTTGGTATTTTTGATATAGAGATGCAAAGTGAAAAGTAAAAACAAAGCAAGTAATAAAGTAATGGAGATTGATATGATGAGAATAGATCCGGGGGCCATAGGTTTCACTAGTGGCTTCTCTCAAGAGCATAAGTATTCTACGGTGGGTGAACAAATTACTGTTGAGCAATTGATAGAAAAGCGAATAATTATGTTGTTATCTAGGTATGATCATGTGTATAGGCATCACGTCCGAGACAAGTAGATCGAAACGATTCTGCATCTACTACTATTACTCCACTCATCGACCGCTATCCAGCATGCATCTAGAGTATTAAGTTAAAAACAGAGTAACGCTTTAAGCAAGATGACATGATGTTGAGGGATAAATTCATGCAATACGATAAAAACCCCATCTTGTTATCCTCGACGGCAACAATACAATACGTGCCTTGCTGCCCTTGCTGTCACTGGGAAAGGACACCGCAAGATTGAACCCAAAGCTAAACACTTCTCCCATTTCAAGAACTACCAATCTAGTTGGCCAAACCAAACGGATAATTCGAAGAGACTTGCAAAGATAACTCAATCATACATAAAAGAATTCAAAGAAGATTCAAATATTATTCATAGATAAGCTGGATCATAAACCCACAATTCATCGGTCTCAACAAACACACCACAAAAAAAGATTACATCGAATAGATCTCCACAAGAGAGGGGGAGAACATTGTATTGAGATCCAATAAGAGAGAAGAAGCCATCTAGCTACTAACTATGGACCCGAAGGTCTGAAGTAAACTACTCACACTTCATCGGAGAGGCTATGGTGTTGATGTAGAAGCCCTCCATGGTAGATGCCCCCTCCGGCGGAGCTTCGGAACAGGCCCCAAGATGGGATCTCGTGGATATAGAAGGTTACGGCGATGGAATTAGATTTTTGGCTCTGTATTAGATCTGACGGGGGTACGTAGGTATATATAGGAGGAAGGAGTACGTCGGTGGAGCAACAGGGGCCCACAAGGCAGGGGGCGCGCCCTAGGGGGAGGGGGCGCCCCCCACCCTCGTGACCGCCTCTTTTGTTCCTTGGAGCAGGGTCCAAGTCCCCTGGATCACGTTCGGTGAGAAAATCATGTTCCCGAAGGTTTCATTCCGTTTGGACTCCGTTTGATATTCTGTTTCTTCAAAATACTGAAATAGGCAAAAAAACAGTAATTCTGGGCTGGGCCTCCGGTTAATAGGTTAGTCCCAAAAATAATATAAAAGTGGAAAATAAAGCCCAATATAGTCCAAAATAGTAGATAAAGTAGCATGGAGCAATCAAATATTATAGATACATTGGAGACGTATCAAGCATCCCCAAGCTTAATTCCTGCTCGTCCTCGAGTAGGTAAATGATAAAAAAGAATTTTTGATGTGGAGTGATACTTTGGCATAATTTCAATGTAAATCTTCTTAATTGTGGCATGAATATTCAGATTTGAAAGATTCAAGACAAAAGTTCATATTAACATAAAAGTAATAATACTTCAAGCATAAAATTCAAAGCAATCATGTCTTCTCAAAATATCTTGGCCAAAAGAAAGTTATCCCTACAAAATCATATAGTCTGGCTAAGCTCTATCTTCATCACACAAAGTATTTAATCATGCACAACCTCGATGACGAGCCAAGCAATTGTTTCATACTTTAATAATCTCAAACTTTTTCAACTTTCACGCAATACATGAGCGTGAGCCATGGACATAGCACTATAGGTGGAATAGAATGGTGGTTGTGGAGAAGACAAAAAGGAGAAGATAGTCTCACATCAACTAGGCGTATCAACGGGCTATGGAGATGCCCATCAATAGATATCGATGTGAGTGAGTAGGGATTGCCATGCAACGGATGCACTAGAGCTATAAGTATATGAAAGCTCAACAAAAGAAACTAAGTGGGTGTGCATCCAACTTGCTTGCTCATGAAGACCTAGGGCACTTTTGAGGAAGCCCATCATTGGAATATACAAGCCAAGTTCTATAATGAAAAATTCCCACTAGTATGAAAGTGACAACATATGAGACTCTCTATCATGAAGATCATGGTGCTACTTTGAAGCACAAGTGTGGTAAAAGGATAGTAGCATTGTCCCTTCTCTCTTTTTCTATCTTTTTTTATTTGGGTCTTTTCTCTTTTTTTTATGGCCACTCTTTTTTTTCGTCCGGAGTCTCATCCCGACTTATGAGGGAATCTTACTCTCCATCATCCTTTCCTCACTAGGACAATGCTCTAATAATGATGATCATCACACTTTTATTTTTCTTACAACTCAACAATTACAACTCAATACTTAGAACAAAATATGACTCTATATGAATGCCTCCGGTGGTGTACCGGGATATGCAATGAATCAAGAGCGACATGTATGAAAATTATGAAGGTGGCCTTGCCACAAATACAATGTCAACTACATGTTCATGCACAAAGCAATATGACAAAAGTAATGTATGTCATATGAACGGAACAGTGGAAAGTTGCATGGCAATATACCTTGTAATGGCTATGGAAATTCCATGATAGGTAGGTATGGTGGCTGTTTTGAGGAAGATATATGGTG
This sequence comes from Triticum aestivum, assembly GCF_018294505.1. NCBI lineage: Eukaryota > Viridiplantae > Streptophyta > Magnoliopsida > Poales > Poaceae > Triticum > Triticum aestivum. The sequence continues at coordinate 585,208,831 of NC_057798.1, forward strand.
GGTGTATGATACCGGCGAAAAGTGCGCGGTATTAGAGAGGCTAGCAATGGTGGAAGGGTGAGAGTGCGTATAATCCATGGACTCAACATTAATCAAAAGAACTCATGCACTTGTTGCAAAAATTTAGAAGTCATCAAAAACCAAAGCATTACAGGCATACTCCTAGGGGGATAGATTGGTAGGAAAAGACCATCGCTCGTCCCCGACTGCCACTCATAAGGAAGACAATCAATAAATAAAATTGTGCTCCGACTTCATCACAAAGCGGTTCACCATACGTGGATACTACGGGAATCACAAACTTCAACACAAGAATTCTTTAAATTCATAATCACCCCAACTAGCATTGCTTTGATATTATCACCTCCACATCTCAAAACAATTATCAAGCATCAAACTTATCTTAGTATTCAACGCACTCAAAAGAAAGTTTCACATATCTTGAATACCAAGTATATTAACATTAAGAAAATTACTATGCTATTAACGACTCTCAAAATAATCTAAGTGAAGCATGAGAGATCAATAGTTTCTTTAAAACAAATCCATCACCGTGCTCTAAAAGATATAAGTGAAGCACTAGAGCAAAACTATCAAGCTCAAAAGATATAAGTGAAGCACTATGAGCATTCTAGCAAATTCCAAATCATGTATGGCTCTCTCAAAAGGTGTGTACAGCAAGGATGATTGTGGTAAACTAACAAGCAAAGACGTAAATAATACAAGACGCTCCAAGCAAAACACATAATATGTGGTGAATAAAAATATAGCTCCAAGTAAATTACCAATGGAAGTAGACGAAAGAGGGGATGCCTTCCGGGGCATCCCCAAGCTTTGACTTTTTGGTGTCCTTGGATTATCTTGGGGGTGCCATGGGGATCCCCAAGCTTAGGCTCTTGGCACTCTTTGTTCCATAATCCATCAAAAGAATTCACCCAAAACTTGAAAACTTCACAACACAAAACTCAATAGAAATCTCGTGAGCTCCGTTAGTGAAAGAAAACAAAAGACTACTTTAAGATACTGTAATGAACTCATTCTTTATTTATATTGGTGTTAAACCTACTGTATTCCAACTTTCTTATGGTTTATAAACTAATTTATTAGCCATAGATGCATTGAAATAAGCAAACAACACACAAAAAACAGAATCTGTCAAAAACAGAACAGTCTGTAGCAATATGTAACTAACGCAAACTTCTGGAACTGTAACAATTCTACCAAAATAGTACGTACTGGAAGATTTGTTTATTGATCAGCAGCAAAAAGAATCAATGCAAAAGCACGTTTCTGTGATTTATTGAAGTTTTTCTTGTGAGCGCAACGTTTCTGTTTTTCAGCAGAATCAAATCAACTATCATCATAGCTTATCCTATAGGTTCTACTTGGCACAAACACTAATTAAAAGATAAAAACACATCTAAACAGAAAGTATAAACAAAATTTAACACTAAAGAGGAACAAAAACAAAGAACAAAAAATAAAATTGGGTTGCCTCCCAACAAGCGCGATCGTTTAACGCCCCTAGCTAGGCATAAAAGCAAGGATAGATCTAGGTTTTGCCATATTTGGTAGGCAATTCTTTAATGAGGCATCTATCTTTCTTAGAAATTTCTTTCTTTCTAGTAATTATCAAATTCTTAGGCACAAAATAGAAAAATTCATTCATAGCAAATGGTTCCTTGATGATGGCAAAAAGATTGGGATGAACACTTATAGATTTGAGATCCACAGTTTCCTTACTAGATGATTCATCCTTACTCTTAGGAACATAAGTAAGCTTAGGTTTTTTAGTAGAAGAACTTGGAGTGTTTTGTATGGAAGAAAAAGGGGTCCCCAAGTTGGTAATTATACCCTCAAGTTTATCGATTCTTGTGGAATCTAGATTTATTTTCTCGTTAACTATGGGTTCTTTTTCTTTAATATTTTTCAAAGTCGTTCCTAGCTTAGATCCATATTGAGTAATTTGATTGTGGATCTTTTTATCAAGATTTTCAATTGGTTCAATGGTAGCAACTTTATTCTCAATAATTTCAAGTCTTTGCATAACATGCTCCAAAGTTGACATAGTTCCATTAATCAAAGGAGGTGGTGAGCCAAATAAATCTATTAAAGCATTGTAAGAATCAAAAGTATGGCTACCCAAGAAATTCCCTCCGGTAATGGTATCAAGGATATATCTAAACCAAGGATTAGCACCTACATAAAAATTACAAAGAAGAACTGAGGTAGATTGCTTCCTGGTAGATCTATTTTGAGCATTGCAAATTCTATACCAAGCGTCTTTTAGATTTTCTCCCTCCATTTGCTTAAAATTTAAAACTTCATTCTCGGGAGATAACGGAGAAGGTAAGAGACTAGTCATAACAAAAAGGCAAACGAGCAAACACACAGGCAACGGAAAAAGGTGAAAGGGAAAGAGAGGAGGAGATTGGGAAAGAGAGGGCGAATAAAACAACAAGGGTGAAGTGGGGGAGAGGAAAACGAGAGGCAAATAATGTAATGCAAGAGATAGGGATTGTGATGGGTACTTGGTATGGTTGACTTTTGCGCAAACTCCCCGGCAACAGCGCCAGAAATTCTTCTTGCTACCTCTTGAGCACTGCGTTGGATTTCCCCGAAGAGGAGAGGATGATGCAGTAAAGTAGCATAAGTATTTCCCTTAGTTTTTGAGAACCAAGGTATCAATCCAGTAGGAGATCACGCACGAGTCCCTCGTACCTACACAAAACGATAGCTACTCGCAACCAACGCGATTAGGGGTTGTCAATCCCTTCACGGTCACTTACGAGGGTGAGATCTGATAGAGATGATAAGTAATATTTTTGGTATTTTTGATATATAGATGCAAAGTGAAAAGTAAAAGGCAAAGTAAAAACAAAGCAAGTAATAAAGTAATGGAGATTGATATGATGAGAATAGACCCGGGGGCCATAGGTTTCACTAGTGGCTTCTCTCAAGAGCATAAGTATTCTACGGTGGGTGAACAAATTATTGTTGAGCAATTAATAGAAAAGTGAATAATTATGATTTTATCTAGGTATGATCATGTGTATAGGCATCACGTCCGAGACAAGTAGATCGAAACGATTCTGCATCTACTACTATTACTCCACTCATCGACCGCTATCTAGCATGCATCTAGGGTATTAAGTTAAAAACGGAGTAACACTTTAAGCAAGATGACATGATGTAGAGGGATAAATTCATGCAATATGATAAAAAACCCATCTTGTTACCCTCGATGGTAACAATACAATACGTGCCTTGCTGCCCCTGCTGTCACTGGGAAAGGACACCGCAAGATTGAACCCAAAGCTAAACACTTCTCCCATTGCAAGAACTACCAATCTAGTTGGCCAATCCAAACGGATAATTCGAAGAGACTTGCAAAGATAACTCAATCATACATAAAAGAACTCATAGAAGATTCAAATATTATTCATAGATAAGATGGATCATAAACCAACAATTCATCGGTCTCAACAAACACACCGCAAAAAAGAAAATTACATCGAATAGATCTCCACAAGAGAGGGGGAGAACATTGTATTGATATCCAAAAAGAGAGAAGAAGCCATCTAGCTACTAGCTATGGACCCGAAGGTCTGAAGTAAACTACTCACACTTCATCGGAGAGGCTATGGTGTTGATGTAGAAGCCCTCCGTGGTAGATGCCCCCTCCGGCGGAGCTCCGGAACAGGCCCGAAGATGGGATCTCGTGGATACAGAAGGTTGCAGCGGTGGAATTAGGTTTTTGGCTCCGTATTTGATCTGACGGGGGTACGTAGGTATATATAGGAGGAAGGAGTACGTCGGTGGAGCAACAGGGGGCCCATGAGGCAGGGGGCGCGCCCTAGGGGGGGTGTCCCCACCCTCGTGACCGCCTCTTTTGTTCCTTGGAGCAGGGTCCAAGTCTCCTGGATCACATTCGGTGAGAAAATCACGTTCCCGAAGGTTTCATTCCGTTTGGACTCCGTTTGATATTCTGTTTCTTTGAAATACTGAAATAGGCAAAAACAACAATTCTGGGCTGGGCCTCCGGTTAATAGGTTAGTCCCAAAAATAATATAAAAGTGGAAAATAAAGCCCAATATAGTCCAAAATAGTAGATAAAGTAGCATGGAGCAATCAAAAATTATAGATACGTTGGAGATGTTTCAATACTATGCATTACGGATGTAGTACCATAAAAAAGTATCATATGCATGATACTAGTATATGATACTCTCCATTATGACCAACCTAAGTACAATAGTGCGCTTTACATGGCATTTTTGCATATGTGGAGGAAAGAGAGGCAAGGAAAAAGTGGAGAAGTGGGATCTCATGCAAGAGCCAGCCTCTACTACAGTCTACATGCTGGAGCATTGGGAGAGGCACCTGTATGGAGGTGGTCAGGAATCGGGAGACTCACGCCAGTCGTAGCACCGTAGTTAAAATGATAATGGCAAGTCAAATCACGGGGCCCCACCTGTCCAGCAGTTACTTGCTGTCAAATCACACGGCCCTATGTTTGCAGCAGCCTACTCCCTTGTCTTCTCACGTCTGTGTCGAACCGACTAGGCGGAACTGCCCCGCCTACCGCGCAGGAAAAGCCCCGCCCTTGACTTTTAAATAGTACAGTATACTAATTTTGTATCCATGGATTGCGCCATGGAGCAAAGCCTCTAGAAAACGGCGGTACACATGTACGGAGTATACAGCACGCCCGTCGCGTTCGCGTCGCACCCCAGACGGTCGATCGGTTTGGCACACTGCTCTTTGAATGGAACACGCATCATATTGCGTTTGCACACACATGTGGGACCGCAATTGAGAACCGACCATAGGCACACTCCCCGACCCCCGCAAGTTGGGTGACTTAATAGAAGAGGGAGACGAGCGATAGTACTAGAGAAGTGTTGTACTACGTTGGTGCCTGGACGATCCCTGCAAGACACGGAAGATCAGTTCGTCCATGCATGTGACCAGACTCCAGCAAACACGCCTGGATTGTCTATCGTCTACATATCATGCAGGCTGTGTTGTACATGGCTGTAGTTGTGGTGAGAAATCTAAAAAAAGGTTTCTTGTCATCTCGCAAAGTTAGGTGTCATGTGCTTCAGATCACTATGAGGGTTAAACAGCGACAACTGAGTTGGGATAGTCATTGGGGGCACATGCACGAAGACTACTCGGCTGCCATCTAGGTCAAGCCGGCTATGTTAATTAGGACATCTATCGACGGACCCCTTTTCTACGAGTTTATCTTTAATTTGAGCTTTGTTCCTTGTCTAGTTTATCCGTCGAGATTCATGTTGTCTCCTTTGGCAGTGAGGTCATGATTTCTTTTCATGTGGCATTATTTCATGTTATATATTATAATCTGGCGCTTCAGATCAAAATGACGACAACTGCGCCTCCGGGCCACGTGCATGAAGACTTCTCGACAGTCATTGACGAGGTCAAGCCGGCTCCGGTAGACAAAAGAAAACTAGTACTACTCCACTATATAGGCAGGAGCCTCCGCGCTTGCTTGCTAGTGTTGCTCTCTTCACACTGTCTCGGCCTCTCCAGATCTAAACACGACAGCGGTGGCCACACTCTCTCTCTTTGCTCACCGCTGGTCACAGATCCAGCTGGATCCTCTCCGTCGGGGAAGGTGAGAAGGTGCAACGATCACGCAGTCGTCCTCGGCGATGGATCTTACCCACTGCTGGCGCGTCCCGACCATCCTGCCTTGCCGTTCTCTCCCAAGCACCGCTGGCGAGGGAGGGCCTCCGACCCCTTCTTCCTCGCTATCGTAGTGTGGGCAGATCCGGCCTCCCGCCGCCCAACTAGCAACATCCCGGTGACCATCAGGTATAACATCCTTGGAAATCGGCCTTGCTCTACTTCCCGAGCTCCTAACGTCGCTGCATTTGTATCTTTTACTATTTCTCAGGCCCCCTCGTAGATAGGATCGATCGACTGTTCGAAAACCACCTAATTTTTTTATGTTTAAGAGGTAAAACTAGTTCATGCACTCGAATCTAGTACTACTTGGTTCAAACAAGGAAGAAAGGGGGTGGGGATGGGGGAGGATTTGTTACCTGAATCTAGGACTTGGTCGAAAGAGGAAATAATGGGGGCGAAAAGTAGCAGAGACTGGCTATCCAACTGGTCTCTAGGTCTAATAGGGAAATAAAGGGAAATGCAGTACAAATTCAATATAAACCCGATCTATTGGTTGAAAAAGGAAAGAAAGTAGGGACTGGGGGACAAGTCAACAGAGTAAGTCCAGCACTAGATTTCTAGCCTCACACAGTATAAGGTGGCTATACCGAACAAAAATGGGACCAACCCAGATATCCTGTTCTGATGTTTGTTGCCCCGAGCCACTCTTATGTATGCCACTGGTAAAATGTAGCAGTCGCACTGTTAAAAGTAAGGACACGTTAAACCAATGTTGTTTTCAATGTAATGCCTCCAGTAATATGAATCAATGGCACTTTTTTACATGTCCTGCTAAATTTCCCATTAAGATAAGTTGGTTCTTTTCTTTAGAAATGCAACTGTCCTTATCCGCCTACTCTCCCGTGCCCAAAGTAATGTCGTATTTAATGGTTGTCATAGTTAATCCTAATGCCCACACTAATATCTAGCAATGCCACTGCTTTAGAAATTGCTACTGTCCTTGTAGGATTGCCATTCAGATAAGGAACATGCTTCGTTTCATTTGATGCATGTTTCATCACTTGTTAGTCACCCTCCTTTCCACCTTTTTTGTGCAAACAGAGGTATACATTTCACGCTCGATCTTAGTTGAGCTGCACAAATGATATCCAAATTATAGTTGAGCATTCCAGTAGCTTCACAACCAACCTTGATGTTGCTCAATTTTATTGCAACTAATGAAGAATAAGCTCTGTGGGTTTCGTTTTCTGATGGAAATGGAACCGGGGCTGGAGCCCTTTTCTTAAAAAAATTGAAGAGGAAGTTGCTAGCTCACGGGACATTGCTTCATTTTAGGTGAACTGCACCAGAAGGTCCCATGAATTGAATCATCCATGTTGGTGACTGAAAGAGCCAGCTTCAGCATCCCAGTCTAAGCACCCCCGGCCTCCATCCTTGCGACGCACGGTACACCTCGTTTGCCACCTGCTCGACCCTAGTGTCACTTATAAAATGAAGTAATAATACAGTTAAAATAGAGCGAGTGTCATCTCTATCATTTCATTTCCAATGTAGATAAAGAAAGTGCTTCTCTTTGTTAATGTATGTTTCATCAACTAGTCCCATTGTTAATGTTTAAGCATTTATGCAAACTAGGGTGCTTAATTTTAGTTGATCTATACAAAAAATAGAGATTTGAATGTCTCAAGGCGCCTCCTTGTACTACAGCTGTACACTGATGTTCATCACTGGCAGAAGGTGTATCTGGGAGACTTGGCGTCGTAGGGCCCATCTCGCCCTCGCAGCATGGCATACTATGATACTATCGCAATATTTTCTTCTATTTATTTTGTGTGTTTCATTAACTAGTGCCACTATAATGTAACCACGTTTTTTCATTATCTGTGCAAACAGGGTTATTCAGCTGCATTTTGGTGGAATTGCACAAATGTACGTATGGAACCGACATATATGTAGAGTGTGAGGTGTGCCAAGTAAAAATTACCGACACCAACCATGCTGCATGCACGCATTGGCATCCACCACCACCAGTGGGATGTGTGGCGCTCTCTGTGGACGGATCTTTCTTGGCAGCAAATCCTCTAACCAAATACTAGTAGCTTATATTGGCAATTTTCTAGGGAGTACTCTTTTCTGAAAGAATCACCAATCTATTTTTCTTTATTTGTACACTATGTCACAACTTTGACCCAAAGGTCCAGAGCTATTTTAGGGTGATTGGTGTAGTACTCGGAGACTAATTGTAAGCATGATTTTCATTAGTTGTCACACTAATTGTAAGCATGAGCAGGTGGAAGATTAGGTTAGTGTGAAGCTTACCTTAAACCCTACCGCCGCGGTTGAAATGAGGCGAGCGTCGAGGGAACCGTGGAGAATGGCGGGGAAGCGACGTCGCGCCATCCGGCCTCCTCTTGCGGCGGTAGAACGAATACTCCTGTGGCTCCGGCTGGCTCTGCACCCTCATGAACGGCACACCATACTCGATCGATTCATTATCCTCTTGGTGCTTGACCTTCGACCTGTATGCCCACCACCTCCGCCTGACTGTCGCCTCGGGCGAATGTGTCTGCTCCATCACCCAGAGGAGATACTCGATGAACTCAGAGGACTGGGGCATGATTGTCGCCGAGGAGTACATGTACATCGCCGCCCTCATCGCCGCCGTCTCACTCTTTCGCATACATTGCCACATGGCCCACACTGTCCTCGAAATCTCCCACTCATTGTGAAACCAAGTAAGGATCTCCTTCAACCTGGCCAACTTTGCATGGTCGCCGCCGATGATCTGCTTGATTCGCTGCTGCATCCTCTCCATAGATGTCCTTCTGAGTGGTCCGGTGTTAGCTTTGGAAGATGGGAGGAGAGACAGTGGTCTTGCAATAGAGAAGAGGGAGAGGCGAGACGGTGGTTTTGGAATGGAGATGATGGAGAGGAGAGGAGGTGGTTTTGCAATGGAGAAGATCAGAAGAGGGAGAGGTGAGACGGTGGTTTTGGGATGGAGATGATGGAGAGGAGAGGAGGTGTTTTGCAATGGAGAAGAGGGAGAGGAGCATGCGGCAGCGATTTAGGATTGGACGAGAGGGCCGACGCGCTATGATTGGATCAAAATCAAAATCAATTTACCCTTCAATTAAGAAAGCGACCCAACATTAACTAGTCTCCCTTTTATTCTGGGTCATAATTGACCATGATTTTTGCAAATAAAATATATGTTATATGTTGCAAAAACAATATAATTTGAAAGTACATTCAGATACAAACCAAATGATACAATTTTTGGTGACATGCATTCACATTTTGCTTGTTAAATACAGTACGTGGTCAAACTTTGACCCAAAATACGCAAAACAAAAAAAAATACTTCCATGACTAGCACCGCCCTTCCACTCTTCTCCTCTTAAACCACCGCCGCTCCTCTCCTGTTGCAATCTAAATCCAGCGCCGCTCCTCTCCTCTTCCATTTCAAAACCACCACCCCTCCTCTCATGTTCCAGTCCAAAACCAGTGTCGCTTCTCTCCCGTTCTAATCCAAAACCAGCGCTGCTCCTCTCCTCTTCCATTCAAAAACCACCACCGGCAAGTGAAGGTGCTGTGGAGAAGTAGATCGGTGGAGGAGTACAACCGACACGTGAGGATCGCAGATGGCGACCCTGTGAAGCTAGCTAGGATGTTGGAGATACAGTCTTGGTTTGACAACAAGGACCAACTAGCAGTGACGGCGACATCCATGGCCAAATATCTGCAACAGAGCGAAAAGGCGGCGATACTCCTGGAGGGAGTCGCGCCAGAGTACATAGAGCTGCTCCTCTGGGCCATAGAGCAAACAGATTCACCGAATCCAATCGTGAGGGAGCGGTAGCAGGAGTATCGATCCCAGATGGAGCATCCACCAGAGATTGAAGGATCGAGCATCTACAGGGTGCCGTTTGTGAGGGTGTCCTGCCAGAGCGAGCCGGTGGAGTCTTCGTCGACCAAACCCAACTGCAAGAGGAGAAAAGCAGTTGGCCCGACGACGCTTCCCCACCATCCTCTCCCTCGCCGTTCACATCATCTCACGGGGCGGCTTTCTGCCGCCGAGCAATAGGAGGGGACTGCCCCCCAGCCCAATAGTCGGGCAGGTTGTGAATTGTCAGGAGGAGCTTAGGGTTGTCAGTATTTGCAGGTTGTGAATTGTGTTTTGTGTTGTGCATTTTGAGAGTACTTTCAGATATGAATGTCCTTTGAATTTCAGATTTGCAGTATTGAGCATATGAGGTATTTTATGAATTCGAGAGATCTATTTTTAGCACTTAAAAAAAGGTAGTTTCATAGGAGTATAAAAGTGCAGACAATGTGATTCTCAAAGAAGAAACTGCAAGTTTTAGTTTCAGATAAGAAACTGCAAGTTCAGTTTCAGATAAGAAACTGCAAATTTCAGAGGCAGAGCATTTATATTAACACCGCCTTTTCAAACAGGGTTAACATCATGTTCGAAGTTTTATTCATGGTCGAAAATGGAACTACCAGCTAGTTAACATCATGCTGATCAACATTCATGCATAGCACATCTTCATATGATGCACAGTCAAAATTCCCACACAATGTCAAGTGTGCGAAACACAGAGAAACCGAGGGACGAAGTTTTGGCAAGTGTTGGACGTGGTGTGCGTAGATGACAATGGGGACCCACATGTCAATAAAGGCAGAGGCAAAAAAATGGAGATATTTTCCCTGCACAGGTGGAATCGAACCCGGGCGGAACAACTGTCGAGTAGTGTCACTTGGCCACTAGGCTAGTTCAGTACTTTTGTTAATAATAAGGCACTTCCTTAGGTGGTCAGATCCCCTCCTGCGCCTTTGTGCGCTCGCCGCGACGCCGCTGTCTGCCGTTGTGAACATGCTGAACAAACGAGAGGAATTTGGAGAGGACTGTACGTGGAGAGGTGGACAGTCGGGACCCACCAGGTCTATGGCCGTACGCAAGCAAGTGCCTCATCGAAAAAATACTTCCTCCTAATGCTATACTGACATTGGGGCCCACGGGTTTGTCAACATAGTTACATTTTTTAGGTGCTTCAACATAGTTACTATAGGAGATAAATTCACAACGAAGCTGGGGAGCTGGCAGGTATCATTTATTATCACTGGGGCAGCAAGTATCAGTTGGGTTTTGGGCTGCCCCGTCTAGGCTTTCATTTTTAACATGCGCAGACCACGACCTCGGATGGGAGGTCCATAGGCCTGTTTGTATTTTCTTAAGGGTTGTCATGTATCGACCAGCCTATGGACCTCCCGTCCGAGCTTTTATTTTTCCTGAATATCGGCAGCCCAATTTATGTATTTTTTTGAAGAAAACGCAGAGGTCTGTTCTACTTTTCTATATAAGAATAGGAACGCCAGGTCCAAATTATGTTTCCCTTCTAACTATATTATATATATTTAAATTATTTTATATGTTAATATATATTATTTTTATTGTCATCATATATTTAACAGATACTAACATATGTAAGAAAACAATATCCCACATCTTATTAACTTATAAAAATAATTTCTTAACAATAAAATCCTGGATTGTTTTGGCACGAAAATCCTAGTGATTGTGTACAAAAGCTTGGTAAGATTTAAGGGCGAATGTAATAATATCACTTATTATTTAAATATATTTATAACAAAATGTTGATCCCCTTTTTATTTTTTGATAACATTGCTGGCCCAACCCAACATTATAATTAGAGTCAACCCAGCAAAATTGTGTATTTCGAGAAAGTGCAAATGGCCTCTAATTTTTTAGGAAATAAAATAAATGGGCCGCATGGACGCTACATTATTTGTTCACCCAGCCCAGCTAATGGCTGTAATTCAAAAAAAGAAAGATCAAATTGACAGTAGATTCTACTGCGCAAAAAAAAGACTGTAAATTCTGAAAAAATGGGTTGAATACGTGCCACATTTTTGGAGGCTGAAATGTGGGCCAATAGGTCGAAGCCAACGCAAGTCGTTGTCAATTTAGTCAACAAATGATTCTAACATGTTAGACGTTGGATTTACATCCAATGACCGGCATCCATCTTCAATTTCTCGTCTTCTTCCTCCAGCGCCGCCGGGACCACCTCCCACCTCCTGCTGCTAGCAGCTCTGCTTAGCACGCTTCGCTATGCAAGTGTACGTATCGTTGTTATTCTGGTCGCGAACGTGTACGTACATACTGGTCGATGTAGAGGCGCGCACATGTCATAGTAGAGGCATGCACGTGTCTTAGTAGAGGCGCGCACGTCGCATGCACACGTACGTACAACGGCCAGGGTGCAAGAAAGAAAATACGGCCACGTACATACATACGGGCGGGGTCTCGAACGCCTACTCACACATACGTACGGCCAGGGCTCGTGTACATGGCTGGGTTAGAATGGAGAAACCGCGTCGTCACCCTGTTCATGGGAGGCAACGGAATGCGTCGTGTTCATCGGGAGGCAACGGAATGCGCCGTGTTCATCAGGAGGCAACGGAACGAGTGGGAGCCAACCGGCTTGGACGGAACAGGCGATGGAAACGAGGCCTGGCGTACCGCAGAACGGAGGAAACGGCCTTGTGTTCGACTGGCCACGTTCAAAACGGGATCCTGTTCATAGGGAGGGGTCTGGCGTACCGCAAAACGGAGGAAACAGACCTCCTACTGTCGAAACGGGGATCCTGTTGATCGAGAGGGGTGTGGCGTACCGCAAAACGGACGAAACGGACTTGTGTTGGAGCGCTATGGTCGAAACAGGGGTCATGTTCATCGGGAGGGGTGTGGCGTACCGCAAAATGGGACTCCACGGGATACTGTTCATCTCCATCGTCGACCTCCTCCAGCCTCCACGGGCTACCGTCGACTTCCTCTAGCCTCCACGGGCTCCTGTTCATCCAGCCTCCACTGCGCGCTACTCCACCGGCTACTGTTCAACCACCCCTCCACGGGCACCCCTCCACCCTCCACTATTCATGCAGCCCTCCACGGGGTCGTACTATTCATCCGGTCCTCCACGGGGTCCTGTTCATCCAGCCCCAACCGGCTCGATCGATCGGGGTCCTGTTCATCCCGAGGCAACGCCACCGCTCATTGTTCATCCACCCCCCCCCCCCCCCCCGCAACGCTCACTGTTCATCCCAGAGGCAGCATTGATCAGCTTCTGTTAGCAGCAGTAGCTAAGGAATCGCTCGATCGGGTTCAGTTAACAGCCATTGATCGATCGCCCGGGTTCAGTAACACGTAGCCTGCAGTGCAATTGCTCGGGTTCAGTTAGAGCCCAACGCCTCGCTCGGGTTCAGTTAGAGCCAATGCCTCGCACACACGCGCGTACGTGTATGAGATAAACACGCATCGCTCGACCCCCGACCGCCCACCGTAACCGGGAACTCCCTAAAATTTTCCTCGCCCTCGCTTCTACCATGGTTTTTTTCGTCATGGACGGCCCAAAGAATGTCATGCAGCTGCGTCTCCGGCCCGCCTAGGACGAAAATCCCATTTTCTGTCATGATTTTTTGTCACAGAAGTAGGAGCCCACCACATCTATGATGATACCGTGTTTTGTCACAATTATCGTCATAGAAGTGTCATATGTACGACAGAAAAAAAATTCGTTCGGCCCAAAATGTCATGGATGTGTCTTTTTTTGTAGTGATGAGAGTAACCGAAAGAACAATACATCATTAATTTGCCTAATATAGAAAGAAGAGGGGGGGGGAATCCCCTTTGACGTATATGGTGCATGTGGCACCTTTTATCCAAATCTAGTAATATTTAGAATATCTTCAGGAAAGTAGGTGATACGTCCATTTTGCATCATGCTTTTATATCAATGTTTATTGCATTATGGGCTGTTATTACACATTATATCTCAATACTTATGGCTATTCTCTCTTATTTTACAAGGTTTACCATGAAGATGGGGAATGCCGGCAGTTGGAATTCTGGCTGGAAAACGAGCAAACGTTGGAAACCTATTCTGCACAACTCCAAAAGTCTTGAAACTCCATGAAACAACTTTTTGGATTTATTAAGAATTTATGAGCGAAAGAAATAGGCCAGGGGGCCCACACCCTATCCAGGAGACAGGGGGCGCCCCCCCTATAGGGCGCGACCCCCTATCTCCTGGGCCCCCTGGTGGGGCTCCGGCGTCCATCTTCCCTTGGCGGAATCAATCTAGGGCTCTGGCGAAGCTGTTCTCCCGGGGACACTTCCCTCCGGGAGGGGGAAATCATCACCTACGTCATCACCAACGTCATTACCAATGATCCTCTCATCAGGAGGGGGTCAATCTCCATCAATATCTTCACCAGCACCATCTCCTCTCAAAACCCTACTTCATCTCTTGTATCCAATCTTGTATCAAAACCACAAATTGGTACCTGTGGGTTGCTAGTAGTGTTGATTACTCCTTGTAGTTGATGCTAATTGGTTTACTTGGTGGAAGATCATATGTTCAGATCCTTTATGCATATTATTACTCCTCTGATTATGAACATGAATATGCTTTGTGAGTAGTTACGTTTGTTCCTGAGGACATGGGTGAAGTCTTGCTATTAGTATTTAGTAGTCATGTGAATTTGGTATTCGTTTGATATTTTGATGAGATGTATGTTGTCTTTCCTCTAGTGGTGTTATGTGAACGTCGACTACATGACACTTCACCATTATTTGGGCCTAGAGGAAGGCATAGGGAAGTAATAAGTAGATGATGGGTTGCTAGAGTGACAGAAGCTTAAACCCTAGTTTATGCGTTGCTTCGTTAGGGGTTGATATGGACCCATATGTTTAATGTTGTGGTTAGGTTTACCTTAATACTCCTTTTTGTAGTTGCGGATGCTTGCAATAGGGGTTAATCATAAGTGGGATGCTTGTCCAAGTTAGGGCAGTACCCAAGTGCAGGTCCACCCACATATCAAATTATCAAAGTACCGAACGCGAATCTTATGAACATGATGAAAACTAGCTTGACGATAATTCCCAATGTGTCCTCGGGAGCTCCTTTCTCATTATTAGATTTGTCCAGGCTTATCCTTTTCTACATAAAGGATTGGGCCACCTTGCTGCAGTTTATTTACTTTATTTACTTTTTGCTCATTACTATTTATCTTATCACAAAACTATCTATCACCTACTATTTCAGTGCTTGCAGAGAAAACCTTACTGGAAACCGCTTATCATTTCCTTCTGCTCCTCGTTGGGTTCGACACTCTTACTTATCGAAAGTACTACGATAGATCCCCTACACTTGTGGGTCATCAAGACTCATTTCTGGCGCCGTTGCCGGGGAGTGTAGCGCTTTTGGTGAGTGGAACTTGGTAAGGAAACATTTATATAGTGTGCTGAAATTTTCTGTTACTTGTGACTATGGAAACTAATACTTTGAGGGGCTTGTTTGGGGTATCTTCACCCCAACCAGAAGAGCAAAGATATGCTCCTCAACCTACTGAACCTTATGAAAATATTCACTTTGAGATTCCTTCGGGTATGATAGAAAAACTGCTAGCTAATCCTTTTGCAGGAGACGGAACATTGCATCCTGACATACACCTTATATCTGTGGATGAAGTTTGTGGATTATTTAAGCTTGCAGGTATCCCCGATGATGTTGTCAAAAGGAAGGTCTTCCCTTTATCTTTGAAGGGAGATGCAATGACATGGTATAGGCTATGTGATGATACGAGATTTTGGAATTATAAGCGGCTGAAGTTGGAATTTCACCAGAAGTTCTATCCTATGCATCTTGTTCATCATGATCGTAATTACATATATAATTTCTAGCCTCGCGAAGGAGAAAGCATTGCTCAAGCTTGGGGGAGGCTTAAGTCAATGTTATATTCATGCCCCAATCATGAGCTCTCTCGGGAAATGATTATTCAGAATTTTTATGCTTGGCTTTCTCTTGATAATCGCAACCTGCTCGATACTTCCTCTGCTGGTTCCTATATGCTGAAGACTATTGATTTCAAATGGGACTTATTGGAAAGAATTAAACACAACTCTGAAGATTGGGGTTCCGACGATGGTAAGGAGTCAGGTATGACACCTAAGTTCGATTGTGTTAAATCTTTTATGGATACCGATGCTTTCCGTGGATTTAGCTCTAAGTATGGACTTGACTCTGAGATAGTAGCTACCTTTTGTGAAACTTTTTCTACTCACGTTGATCTCCCTAAGGAGAAGTGGTTTAAATATAATCCTCCTATTGAAGTGAAAGTAGTTGCACCTATTGCAGTCGAAGAAAAGACTATTACATATAGTGATCCTATTATTCCTACTGCTTATGTTGAAAAACCTCCTTTTCCTGTTAGTATAAAAGATCATGTTAAAGCTTCGACTGTTGTTCATCAGAGTAATACTAGGACCTATGCACCTCCTGAGCAAATTAACGTTGAACCTGGTATTGCTATGATTAAAGATCTCTTGGATGAGGACTTAGATGGGCATGTTATCTCTTTCTTTGGTGAAACTGCTAATATTGCTAGACCCGATACTAAGACACGTAGACCTGTTGTAGGCACGCCTGTTATTTCTGTTAAAATAGGAGATCATTGTTATCATGGCTTATGTGATATGGGTGCTAGTGCTAATGCGATACCTTATGATCTTTATAAAGAAATTATGCACGATATTGCACCTGTTGAATTAGAAGACATTGATGTTACTATTAAGCTTGCTAATAGGGACACCATTAAACCTATTGGGATTGTTAGAGATGTTGAAGTCTTGTGTGGGAAGATTAAATACCCTGCTGATTTTCTTGTTCTTGGTTCCCCACAAGATGATTTTTGTCCCATTATTTTTGGTAGACCCTTCTTGAATACTGCTAGTGCTAAGATTAATTGTGAAAAGAATATTGTCACTGTTGGCATAGATGGTATGTCTCATGAGTTTAATTTCGCTAAGTTTAGTAGACAACCTCGTGAAAGGGAACCACCTAGTAAGGATGAAATTATTGGTCTTGCTTCCATTGTTGTTCCTCCAACTGATCCGTTAGAACAATATTTGTTAGACCATGAAAACATATGTTTATGAAGGAAAGGGAAGAAATAGATGAAGTGTTCCTTAAACAAGAACCTATGCTAAAACATAACCTTCCCATTGAAATTCTTGGGGATCCCCCTCCACCCAAGGGTGATCCCGTGTTTGAACTCAAACCCTTACCTGATAATCTCAAGTATGCTTATCTTGATGAAAAAGAAATATATCCTATTATTATTAGTGCTAACCTTTCAGAGAAAGAAGAAGAAAGATTATTGAAAACTCTGAAGAAGCACCGAGCTGCTATTGGATATACTCTGGACGATCTTAAGGGCATTAGTCCCACATTATGTCAACACAAAATTTCAGTGGAGAAAGATGCTAAACCAGTTAGAGATCCTCAAAGACGATTAAATCCTAAAATGAAGGAAGTGGTAAGAAAGGAGATTCTAAAACTCCTTGAGGCAGGTATTATTTATACCGTTGCTAATAGTGAATGGGTAAGCCCTATCCATTGTGTCCCTAAAAAGGGAGGTATTACCGTTGTTCCTAATGATAAAGATGAATTGATCCCGCAAAGAATTATTATAGGCTATAGGATGGTAAATGATTTCCGTAAGTTAAATAAAGCTACTAAGAAAGATCATTACCCTTTACCTTTTATTGATCAAATGCTAGAAAGGCTATCCGAACACACACATTTTTGCTTTCTAGATGGTTATTCTGGCTTCTCTCAAATACCTGTGTCCATGAAGGATCAATCTAAAACTACTTTTACTTGCCCTTTTGGTACTTTTGCTTATAGACGTATGCCTTTTGGTTTATGTAATGCACCTGCTACCTTTCAAAGATGCATGATGGCTATATTCTCTGATTTTTGTGAAAAGATTTGTGAGGTATTCATGGATGACTTCTCCGTCTATGGGTCCTCTTTTGATGATTGTTTGAGAAACCTTGATCGAGTTTTGCAGAGATGCGAACACACTAGTCTCGTCCTGAATTGGGAAAAGTGTCACTTTATGGTTAATGAAGGCATTGTCTTGGGTCACAAGATCTCCGAGAGAGGTATTGAAGTTGATAAAGCTAAAGTTGATGCTATTGAAAAGATTCCATGTCCCAAGGACATAAAAGGTATAAGAAGTTTCCTTGGTCATGGCGGTTTTTATAGGAGGTTCATTAAGGAATTTTCTAAAATCTCTAGGCCTCTGACTAATTTATTGCAAAAAGATATTCCTTTTGTCTTTGATGATGATTGTGTGGAAGCATTTGAAACACTTAAGAAAGCTTTGATCACAACACCTATTGTTAAGCCACCTGATTGGAATTTACCTTTGGAAATTATGTGTGAAGCTAGTGATTATGCTGTAGGTGCTGCTTTAGGGCAAAGAGTCGATAAGAAATTAAATGTTATCCAGTATGCTAGTAAGACTCTTGATTCTGCCTAGAGAAATTATGCTACTACTGAAAAAGAGTTCTTAGCAGTTGTATTTGCATGTGATAAGTTTAGACCTTATATTGTTGATTCCAAAGTTACTATTCACATTGATCATGCTGCTATCACTACAAAAAAATACACTTCCGTGATGATACGTGTTTGTCACAGTAGGTCACGTTTTTTGTCATGCATGTACATCCATGACAAATTTATGACAGAATCAAGATAGTCATACCTGTGCTGTCATAGAAGTGTTCCATGACATTACCAAAATTATCATCAGGGAAGTTTCCACTTCCATGATGATAAATTGTGCGTCACAGAAGTGCTTTCGTCAAGGGTGACCGACACGTGGCATCCACCGTAACGGAACGTCGTTAAGCTATTGGGTCGGGTTTTGGATCCGATAACCCGTTAACAGCCCCGACCAATGGGGATTTTCCACGTGTAAAATCATCATTGGCTGGAGGAGACACGTGTCAGGTCCGCGCTGGCACGGGTGTCACTCATCGAATGAGCGAGACGCGCCTATGATATGTTGACACGTGGACCGGCCCATCAAGTTTAAATGGGCCGGCCCAACTAAAGGCCCACAAGATTTTGCGGACCATAATGGGCCGGCCCAGCTAAGGGCCCACGAGATTTTGCGGGCCATAATGGGCTGGCCCAGCTAACGGCCCACAAGATTTCACGGGCCATAATGGGCCCGCCCAGGTAAAGGCCCACAAGATTTTTGTTTGCCATAATGGGCCGGCCCAGGTAAAGGCCCACAAGATTCTTGCGGATCATAATGGGCCGGCCCGGCTAAAGGCCCACGAGATTTCACTGACATTAACAGGCCGACCCAGCTGTAGGCTCACAAGAATTTGAGGGCCCTAGTAGGCTGACCCATTAACTGGCTGCCATGTTTTGGGCCAAATGTCGGCCCATATTTGATCCAGTCCATTAATGGTCTGCCACGTTCCGGGCCTAATAGTGGCCCATATGAGATCCGGCCCGTTAAAAGCCTACCACGTTCTGGGCCAAATTACGGCCCAGATCAGGTACGACCCTTTAAGAGGCTATGGGCTCAATTATGGCCCATATCAAATTCGGCCCGTCAATTGGACACTATGCTTTTGGGCCCACTTGCTAGAGGCCCACTTAGTAATTCGGCCTGACATTTGTTTTGGCCTCTTAAGGACCCGTTTAACATTTCGGCCTGTTAAATGCCCGTCATATAGTTGGGCCTAACTACGACCCGGTTTGCATCCGGCCTGCTCGCAGCCGATATCTGATCTGGCCAAACAAGGACCGAGACAATTTTGGCCTGTTAAAAGCCCGTGATTTGATTCGCACAATCATGGGTCGGGGTTCATTTCAGGCTGCTGCCGGCCCGTTAGCTGTTCGGCACGTTTCAGGCCCAACCTACATCGTGATTGCATGACGGCCCGATTATGTACCGTAATTTTATGGTTTGGCCAGTTTACTGCGAAGACAGTAAAATAACTGCAGCATCGTGAATAAGAAAAAACCTAGACTATACAATAAATAAATTACAACATATTACATCCACTGGGCATCAAAGTTCGCCACTATGATAATAAAGCACAAGCAGACAACAAATTACATACACTGGGCATCAAAGATTGCCACCAGTGCAAATAAACACGCCGACAAAATAATATACAAAACCGACATCACTTCAATAGAGTTCAAGAAAGGTTAGCCCTGCTGGGGAGCTGCAGCGCAAGCAGCTGAGCAAGATGATGAGACTATGCTTGTTCAACACTTAAATCTTCCTCACTCTGAAAGATAAATAAGCAGACAGATGACAGGTTTTGCACATAAAAGTATCAGTGCTCACAATTCATCACATTTCTTACTGACGAATAAAGTGACACAGTTTAAAATTGCATTAACACAATATGGTATTGTTCAGGTCAAGACATGGCAAGAAATGACATTGTGAAGGAGTTGGCAGCTTCACGACACCACTGGATTACAGATCAAGAACTCATAAGTATCAATGGTTAGTGTGCTGTCAATTTATCCCATTTCAGATTGGCAAATAAAGAGACGGTTTAAATAATACTCCCTCCGTCCGGAATTACTTGTCATCAAAATGGATGTGTCTAGAACTAAAATACATCTAGATACATCCATTTCAATGACAAGTATTTTCGGACGGAGGGAGTAGTAGAATGATATGACATTGTTCATAGTTAAGACATTGCAGAATATGACATTGTGCTGTAGTGGGTAGGTTCACCACACCACTGGATTACGGATGAAGAACAGAAGCATACATGCAGTGCAAAAGAAGATCACTTGCTCTGTATACTTTAATTTACATGGTATGAATAAGGAACTTGGTTGTACAACTGAAAACTTAAATTGAGAAAGGACAAACTTTTGTTTATGAACTACTCCCTCCGTTCTAAAATAGATGACCCAACTTTATACTAACTTCAGTACAAAATTGGGTCATCTATTTTGGAACGGAGGGAGTACATAATAAACTTTAAACATGCAATTTGATGCAAACACCAAAAATAAACAGCTGTTGCAGTCATGCCTAACCAAATATATACAACAAAGTTTGAAGGCTTGAGATGGACAAACTTACATTATTGGTGAAGACAGGCTCTATAAAGGCCTTGTCCATGCTGATGGGGGGGGCAATTCAAGAAGTTTACCACAGAATCTTCTTCATAAGCATTGCCTTTATTCTATATTTTGTTAAGAGTAAATATAGATGTGATAATATAGAAAAAATGGAGAATATTTAAGATAAGATGAAGAGTGATGCTACATAACCAAGTAGCTATAAATGTAAGTGCAGCGATACAGGCAAAAGGTACAGCCAAGAGCAATGCACAGCTAAACTTCTTCAGTACCAACCTTATGGTAAGAGTAAATATAGATCTGATGTGTAGAAAAATGGAGGGCAAAGGAAAATAAGTTGCAGAGTGATGGTACATGAACAACTACCTGTCATTATAAGTACACTGATAAAGGACAACATGTACTTACAAGAACAATGCAGAGCTAAAAAACATTGGCATTGGATACTAAAGAATTTGGAGCGAACAATTGATAAGCAAGCTATCATGCATACTGTTGTCACATAATGAACCAGGTATGTATGCAAGTACAGTGATACAGGACAACAGGTACTAACAAGAGCAAAGCAGCGGGCAACATATTTGCGATATCCTGTCGTTCTTTTCAAACCGGAATTCTTCTTCGAGCAGATTTCCTGCAAACAAGATCCGTAAGGCACATGCGAAAAAGTAGAAGTTCAAATTGTCATGTGATTTCATAGACAGTACCTCATCCTGGGAACGAGACCAGTGCATAACAATGTTTTTCCATTCAATGTCTTCTAAATTTAGCACAGGAGACTTCACCAGAAATTCGTTTATAGATTTGCCACCAAAGTGTGATTTCCTCAGGTAACACCGATACTGCTGCAATGCTTCCTTGAAAAGCACAAGCAAGCTTTCCTCGTCATGTCTATCCAGATTGACCCTCGCCTAGTTACAAAAATGTAATGTAAATCATTGATGTGTTCAATCAGCAGAAAACAGGAAAATAATAACCATGAATAATAGCACTTACACGTAAGTTGGACAGGAAGATGTGAAAATGGTGTTTGTCTTCACAATAATCTTCCCATGATGGGAATATATGCACGTAGTCCCTAACAACATTGAAAGCATTGTCTTTTAAACTGGGAATAAATGGAATGGGGTTCCAATCTGCAGGAATTGGCCGTCTCTGCAGTTGGGATAGGTCTTCGGCCGGTGGACTTGCTGTACTTTTTGCTGGAGTGGGATTTTTCTGTGGTACAGCTGGTGCTATGGCAAATGAAATCGGTATACCTTTTGCTGGAGTGCAGGTCCTGTGTGGTGGGGCTAGTGGTGTGGCCAGTGAAGTATGGGTACAGTCTGCTGGAGTCGGTCCTACGTTTTGTGTCACAGCTCTATCGAACATGGTAAAGAAGAGCAAGCAGATTTTGGATAATAAAATGTTGGTTGCACAGTGCCCACACATGATGAACCAGAGCGCATTAAGAATGCAACTCCCAGCTGTCTCTCGACCATTTCAGGCGGTTGGATGAAGATCCTACGTCTCCTAACCCTTCTTCTTCCTCGTCTGTGATTCTTCCCATACAAAACACCGCACGGGCCGCCGGCCGGACCACCGGCCCCCATCGCCTGTGTTCCTCCACCACCCCCACCCCCACCCGCGTCGAGTTTTCTTTGTTCGGCGAGGCCCCACAACCACCCGAGCCCCTTGGATCGCACCGGCGAACTCCGGCGAGCTCTGAAAAATCGACTGACCCAATTTTGAAATTTAGTCTACTATGATTTAACTAGTGTGGAATATAAAAGGGGAAAACCATAAGCATTGGGAGTATAGTGTTGAGCGTGCCATGGCGGATCTGAAGGTGCAAACGGGACAAAGGCAACTTCGCAACCAAGACAAGAAATTAGAGTAAAGCAGTGGCGATCTATTTTCTTGCTATGATAAATAAGTTGAGCAGATACGAAAGAGTACCGCCTCTGGTGCGGTGCCGTGTACGCATCTGGTGAGAGTTTGACGGTGTTGTGGTAGCGATGGCTGTCGACAGCATGGAAGCAGATCTATGAGGGTAGACGGTGGCGGCGGGGCGCGGTGGACGAGACAGTCGTAGGAGCGGCGCTGGCAAGGTGGACAACGGTGGGGATGAAGCGAGAGGACGGGATGCAAGGTTCTCGGTCCGAAGGCGTGGATGAGAGAGATCGATCTCTTGTAATGGACGACAGCATCGGGGTATCAGCTCCGGCATGGTGGAGGAGGACGGCGGTGGATGGGGTGGCAGACGGCGGCGGACGGAGGAGGGTGGGGTGGAGAGGGTGTTTTGGCGCCCACGGAGTACGAATGGGGAAAAGGGAGGTAGAGAGGAAGGGGGAACTATGTAGTCAGGGCACGCTTGTCTCAAATGCGACGAAAATTACAAACTTAGCCCCCGTTTCAAATTTCTACTACATCACAGCAACATTAGTCGGTTGGGGATAGGACGGTAATCTCGCATACACCGAATATTTGCCGACGAGAGTTTGTTTTTGGCGCCCACCATGTATGAATATGAATCGGGGAGGGAGTCGATTTCGGCCGAGGGCACACTGTGTTTTGGCGCCCACCGTGTATGAATCCGGGTGAGAGGTGGTTACGTCACGTTTGGGTGAAATTACAAACCTACCCCTATCGAAACCTATAGAAATCCAGCAGATAGGCTTTGCGCGGCAAGGATAGGCAGTAGTGATTTCCATCTCGCAGATTTTGGTTTCGGGCGGTTACTGCGACTTTCCCCGCTTCGTTCAAATTTTGCACAGTGCACGTTTACCGTGCCAACTCAATTCGAATCCCGTTTGTATTCTACTATTTTTTTCGGGCGGGATCCATTTTCAATTGGAATTACATTCTATATACATCATTTTTTTACATATATACTTTCAAAAGCACAACAAAGAATTCTGCTCCTTTATATGTATAATATGATTTACAAATACAACGATCTCGAAATCTTAAGGTTGAATTCGAAAAAATTTAACCAAATTATGTTCTACTAAAATGTATGGATCAGTAATATCTACATATTAAATAACATAGATGTGCGTGAATTCATATGAGTATGCATGTTTGATAGATCAATTTTGGTTCGAGTATGGATTACATGTATCATCATCTCGAATTCAAATATTTGAATCCCTTTTTTGTTCACTCCTTTCACGCCCATCTCTCTCGCATGCATGCTCCTTCAGGTAGCCATCACTCTCTTTTCTCCAGCTCACCCGCACGCTCACTTCATGTTTCTCCTATCCTCGCAAACATGGTCTCTCGACGTCTCCCTTGAGAAGTGTCACACTCTCCCTATCATTATACATTACACGGTTTTCATTATCTCTCACGTCTCTACTGTTCTCTGGTATCACTCGGTACCTAAGCTTTCTTTTTCACCGCCACACACACAGTCTCCACTCGTCTTTCACTTTGTCTTTCTCTCTATGGGATTCTCTCACACACCCTATATGTCTCTACATATGACTCATACCATTAAAATTACTCTCTCTCTCTCTCCTGTAGACACAACATTTGTTGCGGTCTCCTTTTCGTCTCCATCCCAGACTGACACCGATCAGACAACCCCGACTACCGTCTCCTCTCTCTCTCTCTCTCACAGACACACACACACAACTCCTGCTTCCACCCCCCTTCCCGACTACCGTCTCTCTCTCACACACACAAAACTCTCGCTTTCGCACCCCGACTCGTATTTCTCTCACAAGCATTTATCGACTAGCTAGCCTCTAGATAGGTTTATACACCCGCACACTCATGCTTCCACCATCGCATACATGTCTCTCTCTCGCTCCTTGTATCTATGTAGCTTTTTCTTCCCTTCTTGAGACACGCCCTCTCGATCGTGCACACACACACTATCGCCTCATTTTAAGCTGATACCTATCGCACACACACTACTTGTGTCTTTGTCACACATGCACTCCGTCCTCCTCCACTCTCCCTCTCTCTCACACACACATGGGCTTTTTGCAACAACTAGCAAGATGCCATGCGTTGCACGGAACATCAAGATGCATTTGTATGAGTAGTTTATCTTGTGGGGGAAAAGGATGAACGAGGGAAGACCTTATTTGCAAATATGGAGAGGGGTGTGGGTATCTTTTTGCAAAATTGCCATAGTTTCCTTCCTATCCGTCAGATATAGATCGGACGGCCTATATTGCAGGATGGCAGGCACACGATCATCACCGACAATGCTTTTTATAAGAGTAGGGATAAAAAATAGAGTTGGTGATGATGGTGGGCCTGCCATCCTGCAATGTAGGTCGTCCGATTTATATCTGACGGATAGGAAGGAAAATATGGCAATTTACCCACACTCTTCACCACATTTGCAGATAAGGCCTTCCCTCGTTCATCCTTTTCTCCCACGAGATTTTGATGTTCCGTGCAACGCACGGGCATCTTGCTAGTAAGAGTAGAAATTAGACATATACCACTTCTCGAATCTTGAAACCAACAACATGCCTCCCTTATCTCATCAAAACCGCCAAAGGAATATATTTTGAGTGAAACATAACATATTTTTAGTGATATACGTATTTCAAAACTAGACTTTTTTTCTATCAAATCGGTGAATATGTATTAATCTACTTTGATCGTGTGGCAACGCATTGGCACATTGCTAGTAGTTATTATAATTTTTTGGACACCAGACAAACGGTGGAGTACATATACGAAGAGAAGAGGCGCACGCACGCAGTCGGCCTCTCGCTGTCTCGCACACATGAGTGTTACGTAAAGGCGACGTTAACAAATAAACCCTAAAACCCTAGGTGCATGATTGCTGCATTCGCGGGTACCGGGTACGTGGTGGAGCACCTTTGTAGGAGTTGATGGTCGGGACCACAGGTGAACGACTTGGAGCGCGGTGGCTCGCCAGTTGCCACAGACCGAGTAGCCACGTTTAAAATATCGTTTTTTAGCGGGGTTAAGAGTTCCGATTTTAAATGGCACGTTATAAGTAGTAAGTAGTTTTTAGAACGATTGGTATGGAGCGAAAATGGAATTCATAGTACTACGTACCTCCTTGGCGTATGGTTGTATGGGTTTATGTTACGAGATGTTGAACCTGGTAGTTCTAGGGCAAATACTATGGTTTAGATTTAGATGCTGGTTTTCAGTAATCGGAAGGGGAAACCCTTCTTTGATTAAAAAAACTACTACCTCCATTCTGGTTTACTAGTCCCCATCGTACTTTGGGTCAAAGTTTGTCCACGAATTTTACTTGTAAAATGTGAATGGAAAACGAGATTTTGTTATACCCAAACAAAAAAGGACTGGAGGGAGTGATTGCTCTGACACGGACGCGACCTCTCATAGCGCAGGCATTGAACCGGCGCGCCGGCCAAGAGGGCCGCACTCGCTGCAGGCCCGGCTGAGCACGCCTCCTCGCCGCGTGCAACCAGCTTAAGACTGCCCCGCCTGCCTTCATTGAATCCGCGCGTGTGCCGGCAACACGTCCTTCCGCGAGCCGGCAGGCATTTTAGAACACAAAAAATGACTAAAATATAATTAATTTACGCATGGTCTTGACTTGTTGTGCTCGCACTGGTAGCAGGAACTAGTAGAGGTTTTTCTTTATTTATAACTCTCCTCACATTTTTTTGGCTTTGAAGTGAATCATGGTTGTGGACATTATGTATGAATGTGCAGATATCTGTGAACATGAGTTTGATGTGGAAGTTGGACTTGGAATGTCGGGCTTGCGCGTGAACTATACCATGTCCAATGCTTCGTCTGTTATTGTTTGGAAAGTAATTGCTGTTATTACATGACCCGAAAAAAACATTTTGTGCCACATCAGTAGATGCACAGACATCACAACAGGCATGCTGACTGGATAAACATTTGAACCTAGCTATTATGAAGGAAATTTTGTATTGACAACAGTTTTAGATAGCAGGAGACGCCTAGCCTGCTCTGCCTCTGCTAGCTTATTTCTGGCTTCTTCCATCTCTTCTTTGGCTTGGGTGAAGAGAGCATCTGATTGCTCTTTTCGCTTCTTCAGGAACTCAGCTACATTCTCAAGGGCTGCTGCACGCTTTCTTTCAGCCTTTACTAATGCCACGAGGACACGAACAGCTGACGACTCCACCTGGCTTGTGTGTAATCCAGCATCATCTGGGAATTTGCACCTTGTGTCTAATCCAGCATCATTAGGGAACTGGCACCTTGTGTGTAATCCAGCCTCATTTTGGAAACATGATCTCGAGGTTGACCATACTTCCCTCCTCGCAGGAACTGCATCCTGACATGAAGTTACTTCTTTTTTAGATCAATACTCAGAGAAACCTAGATCCATTTAGTAGAAGCCAGATAAACAGAACTCGGAGAAGTGAATTCAAAAGGAAAAGAAATATAAAAACAGACTACACGGTGAGAACACCCACTTCCTACATCAAGTTAAAAACGAAAGCATTAGGACGATTAAGACTCTTCTTATTACACATCGAAGAACACCACGCTTAAGAGAAACAGAAACTACAACATATACACATCGAAGAACACGAGGCTACACGAAAGTAATTGAAAGGGTGTTACTTACCAAAGCTCGTTTTACAGGTTCGGTGCAGCTCCTCTTTAACTTGCCACGCTCCTTGAAGATGTCCCGAATATCCCGTGTTTGGTCTTCATTGCTCCTCTGCATGTTCACACTCGTGGTTTCAAAATCTCAACATGGCAAGAAAAATACTACTAGTAATACTCGCGCATCTTGTGGGCAACATTAAAGCACTCGTCTGCCATGTTAGAGCATCTCCAACAGAATCGCAACGCGCGGCGCTTTAAAAAAAGCGTTTACAGTGCTGAGATCGAGAAGTAGATACTAGAGAGTAGAGGATAGTTCTCAGCATAGATAGATACAAAAAAGATAATTCAACTACTCCTCGTCGTCCGACTGCTCCTCGGTGATGTCCTCCTCCGACGTCTGACTGTAGGCGTGAAGATACCGATCGTCGTCGGATTCCCAGGGCGACGCTGCTCCTAGCCTCATGTTGAATTGAGCGTCCGCTTTTCGCCTACGCTTGTCCTCGCGATAGGCGGCTCGCTCCGCCCTCCTCTTATCCCTCTCCGCCCTCCTTTGCACGTAGAACTCGCGCTCGTTGATGATGTCCTGCGGGAAGTGTTGGCGCCACAGCGCAATGGCTTCCTCGTCCATCTCGGCGATGCCGAGACGGTGCTCCCGCCTCCGGTTGTCGCGACGATCCTCGTTGGTGCTAAGCCGCGGCAGAGGCGCGAGCTCCTGCGCCCGCTCCCGCGTCGGCATGTTGGGGAAGTTCAATGTTCTATGAGGCCACCGGAGGCGCCACGCCGCCGCGTCGTATGCGCGGGCGGCCTCGGTGGCGGTGTCGAAATGGCCGAGGCCGAGGCGCATCCTGTGGAACCGGATCTCGGCGGAGAAGCCGCCGGAGGGGCACGCGCGGACGCCGCGGTATCCCCAAGTTTCCCAGCGACGCGGCGGCATGGTGGCACGGCGGCAGCGATGCGAAAAAGTGCAGGGAGAGAGTGGTGGCGAGGCACAGAGCGGTGGCAAGGCACAGAGCGGTGGGTGGGCGTTGGATTTTATAAAGCGCGCCGGACGCCGCTCACCAAAACTAACGCACGCCCGGCCGCTTTTTCCCGCGCGCGCTCGATCCTTTCCCGACGTCTCTGCTATCTCTACTCTCTTCTCTACGGTGATATTTATTTTATATTTAATATTTAATATTTATCTCTACTTCCTTTATTGTCTACTTTTTTTCTCTATACTTTTTTCTTGCAATATAGGTCGTCCGATTTATATCTGACAGATAGGAAGGAAACAAATGAGAATTTTGCAAAAATATACCCATACCCCTCTCCAGATTTGCAAATAAGGCCTTCCCTCGTTCATCCTTTTCTCCCACAAGATAAACTACTCATACAAATGCATATTGATGCGTGCAACGCATGGGTATCTTGCTAGTTCTAAAAACATTTCCATCATTTGCCACACTGCTAGTTGCAGATGAAAAACCTACCCAAGCACAACGTGATACAAGAGCGATGCACAATTACAAGCTGATATTCTGTTGGACAATGGATGCTATAACCAATTACTTTTACGGGAACAATAGCACCCAGGAAAATTGAAGGGTAGGTATGAACAAAATTGGAACTGCACATGTACTGCTAAGTGATTCAATACACACATTACCAATCGAGGAGGAGAACGATGGTCGCGGCGGCCTCTGTGAGTCATGGTCGGCAACGGGAGTCAGTTCATTGTCCACGACGGTGGTACTTCTGTGCTTGGCGTCGGCTTCCGGGAAGCAGATCCGAGACCGTGGAAGACGATGCCGGGGAAGAGGCTCCGTCTACGATGACGACGGTGGACCGGCTCCAGTGCAGCGTACGAGGTCGTCGATGAGGCAGATGCAGTGCGGTGGACGAGTGCGCCGATGTAAAGGGGAGGAGCATGAAGGCTGCGGTGCCGTGGAGAAGTCTAGTTTGTGGTGGGGATAGAAAATGTGGAGTATTCAGGTGTACTACTCTGGGTGCCGGGGTGGGGCTGGCTGGGTAGGGTGAACCTGAAGTTATGAAAACAGCCCCTACAAAGTGTTGTACGTAGGCCTGTTCCGAAGGCTATGATGGTAACTTCCCACTGCTCGAATCAGGGTCGTAGGAGATTTTCCCGCCGACCTCAAAATTTTGTGACACTGGACTCCCCGTGTGGCGTGTTGAGTGAGTCGGCTAAGCAACTAGCGAGTAGTAGTAGTAAACTCTGCATATTAGGGTTGACCGAAGTCAAACTTCCTAAAGTTTGACCAAGTTTATATAAAAATATAAACATTTACCATAACAAATACTACCTCCGTCCAGGTTTATTGGTCCCCATTGTATTTCGTGCCAAATTTTGACCATAGATTAAACTAAGAAAACGTTCACGCATGTCACCAAACATTATATTTTTTTTAAACTATGTTCAAATACGAATTCAATGAGATAGTTTTTCTTGACATGCATTAACATTTTGTTAGTTAAATCTTTAGTCAAAATTTGGCACAACTTACAAAGGGGACCCATAAACCAGGACGGAAGTAGTATGTATGATGTGGAAGTACATTCAATAATGTATCTAATGGTATTTATTTGTTATTGTATATGTTAATATTTTTTGTTATATGCTTTTTGAGAGTTTACAAAACTTGACTTTGACCAATGCTAATACGCGGACTTAAATAAAAACGGAGGGAGTACACATTTGTTTTCTTAGTTTGTAGTGAACTAATCATTTGTTGAAATTGTGAAATAAATATATTAGGCTATTGACTTCGAATGTAATGGTCTATACAATTCAATAGTTACAATCATTGTCGAATCCCAAGATGTATACAAGGTCTATAGTACTTCACAACATGCTCAAACTCACATAATCCTAGTCAATGAGAATCTAAATGCATTTCATAGTTATTACTTTGTAGGATGCAACAAAAACAACCAAAACTCTACATCAACCATTATAGAAGCAACATTTTGACATATCCCATTGTGTGGATGAAACGTGCAGAGAGAGCTTTTGAAGATGGAGCAGATAGGGCGGGAAAGATTGTATGTATGTGGACGAGAGAGTAGGAGACAAACCTAACGAGACACACACACACACACACACACAGAGAGAGAGAGAGAGAGAGAGAGAGAGAGGAAGAAGTTAGGTCTGTGAGAAAGATGGAGACATGTAATATACGTGATTCTGTATACGTGGAAGGAGAAGAGACAACATGTTTGATGAGAGAGCTGGAAAAACATGGACGAGAGGGGAAGGATCTCATGGGTTGAGGGATTGACAATTTTGTGCGGGGGAGAGAGGGATTGGTAATTTTGTGCAAGAGAGAGATAGAGGGTATGGGGGAGGAGTCAGTCAGCCGTCGTCACATCACCCTGCTTCCAAATGACCCCGCATTCTCTAGCGCGGTGTGGTCGCCGTCTTCGATCTGCTGAGGTGTTGTGCATGTTGGGGTGCAAAGAAGCACAAGCGAGAGTGGTCGCCGTATAACCTTGGATGGGGATGAATTGTGTGCTCGGGGGAGTGTGTGTGTGTGTGTGTGTGTGCTGTGTGTGTGTGTGGCATGTGTGTGTGTGTGTGTCAGATATTGAGCGAAAACAAACCTAAGGAGAGAAATGGGTATTCACGAAGAGATTGCGCGGGCCTTGAGGTGGGCAGGGGCCGAGTGAGGGTGTCAAAATGTGCGCGTTGATGCATATGTTGCATGCGATCGTGTGAGGGACGGACGAATCGAGAGAGATGGTTGTTGTGTTACGGATGCTCCTCTCTCTCTCTCCCTCTCTCTCTCTCTCTCACACACACACACACAAGTAAACTAGAAGACCGTTCTCTCATGTATACACAACGTATCGGCATCTGTCTATGTCTCACTCATGCATGATCGTTTGCACATTCACACCTCTCTATGTCTGTGTCACACACACACCGTCTCCACATTGCCCTTCCGCCACAACACACATATGGACACATACACACGTTCTCTCTCAGTCACACACACAAAATAAGTATTAAAAAAACTAGGCCGCACCTAAAACGTCCAAATCCAAATAAACACAAACTGGAGCTAAATTCAAATATATGGAAATATTGCAGCGTCAAGAACTTTCCCAGGAAAAAAAGTTGAGTAATATTCGAGGATTGTTTTCACACACACAAAAAGGTTCGGTGGATGTCCTTCGAGCGCGACACGGTGACGCACTGTTCGATCGACCGCGTGGCCGCGGTTCACGCGCTTGCATAGGATTCCGTATCGTGGCTGTGGTATTAACTTAAAAAAAAGCGCTGCCTAAGTCTAATGTTTACGTGTACTAGTACGGTTTTCTTTTAGTTTGACGAACCTCATATAAAACTAAGTAAGCTCCCATAGCGCGCACTCATCTATATGCCGCCGCCGCCGTTGCGGCATGCCGGCGCCCACTTGCTCCGGCCAACAATTTCTTGCCCATCACCACCGTGTCGCCGCCATCCCTGTGCCATGATGCCGAAGGCTCGCCCGCTCACGCCGTCTGCAGTCCCTCCTTGCCATGCCGCCACACTGCCAAGCACGCGAGCAGCTGGTGGAGCTGTGTCTATGCACGTAGTGTACGAAGAGGAGGACGAGCGCGTGCTCCAGCACGCCGGCGAGGAGGAACTAGCGTGTCATTGTCATCTCCGCCCACGCGGAGGAGGCGCGCATGGTGGCTGTCGCGACGGAAGCCGGTCGCGCGCGCGTCGATCCCGCATACCGGGTGACGGAATCTACCTTCGAGACCTTGAATGCCACATGTATCCTGCAATCTGAAGGAGCAATTTGGGTCAGTCAACTCATGTGAGCCGTTTGATGCAACATGGATGGCTAGAAGGGCTTCTTCCACCTCTTCTGCCGTCTTCTTCCTTCGCTTCGTCGAACTTGTTTCACAAATCGACTGACCCAAATTATACTACTAGTACGAACGTATTAAGTACAGTGGGAACACGAAGGTACGAGCAGTAGTACCAACTGCAAGAAGAACAGTAGTAAGACATAGTACTAGTACTACTCTATGTACTAAACAGTTCAAATAACGAGAACGAACATAAACATAGTTCTGCTGGGGCCTCAGCACAACACACCCTTGAAAATAAACTAAGCAACTAGTCAGCTTGACACTGCAGTAGAACCAGCATGAGCGACGGCACTGCCACCTACTCGGAGTCCGAGTCCACGTCCTCGACTTCGTCCTCGTCCCTCTTCCTCTTCCTCTTCGCCGACGCTTCTTTGCTTGAACCGGACACTGGGCTCTGCTTCTTCATCCAACCCATGTAGATATTTAAACAAAGGTAGGCATCCATTGCTGCGTACAGGATGTGATGTTCATCTAATGTCTTCGACTCCCATGCATGATGAAACTCGTGATGAGGTTTCTTCAGTTTAGCGTACGAAGGATCAATCATGGCTGCTGCCAGGGTCAGCATTGAAGGTTGAGAGGAGGACACCAGGCTTGCCTTCTGGAGATCGAAGGGCTGGCCTACAACGAGACCTATCCGACGCAGGACTTCTTTGTCGTTCTTAAAGCCTACAGTAACGAATTTCACTCTTTTGTCCTTGAGGAAGTTCTTAAAATCCTGGCACTCAACGTCGGCATGGCATATGTGGTAGACCAAGCAAACGTTATGTACGCAAACCTGGATCACGGCGGGCTTCTTCCTCTCTTCGTCCTTTAGATCCTTCTCTCGTCCCAGGACTGTGGTGTACTCAACATCTAGCCCAGCGACCCACTCATCCGTTGAACTGTTGAACATGCGTAGGAAGCGAGCAAGCCATGCTTTCACCGTCGCGGATCCACGTGTGTAGATGACGATGAACTGATCGCCGGTGATGGCTCTAACCTGGTACTCAGCGGCGACCATGGAGATTTGGGAGGCCATGGATTTTGGAGGAGGGTTAGGAGAAGTTGAACTGTTGTACCCCGCAAAAACTGGGAGCGAACTAATGTGAAAGGACGGGACGACTGGGAGCGAACTGTTGTGAGGTAGAAGACGGGGACGAGTAGGGTGTGCGAACGGCGTGGGGTTGCTGGCTTGCCCGGTGGATAAACGGCTGCAAGCCCCCAAAGAGTTCTCGAGAACTATGCGGGACCCACTAGATGTCATGTCTACTAGACCCATATCGTAGGCCTGACGGTATAGCTTCTGCCTGTTCGCACGCCATGCCGGCGCGTGGATGTAACTTCACTTAATTCCGTCAACCGTCGCGCCTCCCACGACCTTCGCCTCCCTCGCGCGGTCGCGCCCTTTGAGACTTCGACCGGCTAAAAATGAGCAATTTTTTTGCCTACTCCGCATGCATGATACTCCCTCTGGTCCTTTTTACTCCCGTCAACCGTTTGCAAAGTGTTTGACCAAATATATACTTTTTTTAAACACCACCTTATATTAATTAACCAGCCACACCAGTACACTCATTCGATACAATATTCACCACACAGGGCGGTACGTTATTTACAAGAATACCATCTAATCTATTGTCAAAGCTATACTTAGCGATTAAGTGTGCCACCTTATTGGCCGAACGGCTAATCTTTGACAATTGAAGATTGTTGATCAACTTCGAGATGCTCAACGCTTTCATCTTCAGGTCACGCATAGCAGACCTGTCATAGTCCCCCGATGCAAGAGACGCTACCACAAAAGCGCAATCAGTCTCTAAAATTACAGGATTATGAAGAGAAATACCTATGTAGAGACCGGCAATGCAAGCCCTAAGCTCCGCTTCCTCCACGCTTTGACAGGCATCAATGAAATCCCACGACCAAATTTATACTAAAAATATCAATATCTACAATACTGATTATAATGAGTATAAGAACTACGTTTTATAATGAGTGTAAAAATATTGATTTGACATTGTGAATGTTGATACTCCCTCCGTCTAGGTGAGTAAGTCATCTTAGGCTGTGCACCGTGACCAAGGAGGAGGGGAAAACGAGAGACATTAATGTTTATTTGCTAATTAAATAGTATTGCATGCAATGAACTAACCACTGCATGTCATGTTTGATAGTCTCAGGTCATTAAAAGCATGCACACCCTCATCTCTTATTGGTTGATATGTCAAGAAACAAGAAACGAGGTAGAAGTTAATGCACCGCGCCTACGTGTTTTGGGATTATTTGGTTTTCGTAAGATGACTTACACACCTAGCTATTAGAGTACCACTACCTCCCTTCTAGTTTAAAGGGCTCGACTCAAAAATTTCACCTACTCTTAGCAAGATAGTAGAGGCGGTGGAATAGTTTTTGAAGTCTGCAAAAGTACTCAACTAATGCTGTCGTTCTTCACAAAAAAATGTGTTTACCAATGCATGCATGAACACTAGTTAGTCTAACCCCCCTCTCTTCTTTAATTCTTTGCCACATCAGCATGTTTGCTATTCCCGTGTACCAGCTAAGATACCACCATGATGGCCAGCCTTAATCATCGCATGCAATAATTTAGTGCACCTTGAAATATGAACATGTGTGGGGCGTGTATGTTTTTAATGACTTGAGACTATACCTAGCCCGGCATGCAAGATGACTTATTATGCACCGTTCCCCATACCTCCAGGAAGCCCATTCGTCTCCAAATCTTTTCCTCTCCATGTGTGGAAACAATATGCCTGCCAAACTCTCCTTCTCCCTCCGGCGGTCCCACCACTCCACCCCGTGTGAAAAAATCTGCATGCATGACTCTCCTCCCCCCACGCTCGTCCAATCCGTTGTGACCAGCAATATTTCCACCCCTTCGCTCCCCCGTAATTTACTCCAACAAATATGCCCACGTAGCTTTTATTGAATTTCAGGTGCATTGGGTCACTGACATACGGGCCTAGCAGTGTACTGGCCCACATGTCACTGACGCAACTGGACCTGCAGTTAAATCAGTGCAAGCTCAGTCCATATTTTATGTAGGTGTGCCCATTGCTCGCTTATAAATACTGCGCCTCCCACGACATCGCTATCTCCTCCCCCTCCCTCTCACGTCGACCACCATGGCATCTCCCCTCCCAAGCCTAGGAGCCCTCACTGCACCCGCGCGGATGGTCATCGCGTCGCCTTTCCGTTCCTCGCCGCCACTAGTCGAGGAGGACGCGTCGGTGTTTGTCGCTCCTCACCGCTACGCGACGCATCGTTGTTTTCCGTTCCTCGCCACCACTAGTCGAGGAGGACGCGTCGGCATTCCGCTCCTCGCTCGCGACGCGACTGCATCGCCGTCCGTTCCTCGCCGCCACTGTCGAAGGAGGACGCGTCGGTGTTTCCGCTCCTCGCCACGACGCGTCGAGGTGGATGGCGTCGGCATTCTCAATCTCGCCGGCACGTGCGTCGGAGGACGCGTCGGCTCCCCGCTACGAGGAGAACGCCGCGCCGCCCGCCGAGCCCCCCAGCCTTGAGGAGCTTTGGAAAGAAATGGATGTCGCCTTGTGGGAGGCTTTGCCTCCAGCAGAGCGCGCCAAAATAGAGGCGGAGAAGAAGGCCGAGGAAGAGAAGCGCACCGCGCAACAAGCTTTCTGGGAGATCTATGTCGCGTCCGAGAGAGTCAAGCAATTGGTTCTTTGGCAGAAGGCTCGTGCGAGGGCCGTGAGGGTGGTGGAGGACGCCCGTGCCGACGCCCTGAGTGCAGTCGGGCCCAAGCGCCTCATCTACGCTTGGCGGTACATGGACCGGGTGCACGCTTCCAGCCAGGAGGAGTACCTGTTGGCGCCGGATCACCACACCGGTGAGATCGCGCTCGCCCGCCGGCAAGCCGCCAATCATCACCTCGCGAGTTGCGAGGCTGAGGAAGAGGCGTTGTGTCGGCGCGCTGGGAAACGGCCGCGCACCAGGGCACTCGTGGCGCGCCGCAAGCGCTCCTGCGAGCGCCGTGGCTTTTAGGAGGAGTATAATTTTTGTTTCGTAAGGCAATCTCATTAGTTTTGGGACGCAAATGATAAATCCCGAACGTTCAGGAATTTTTAGCGTCCTTAATTAAGTATGTAAAAGGGAAAGTTTGGAAACGTTGTGTATTATTACGCATTTTGCAAGTACGTGCATATAGCACAAACTTTACTATATACTATCGGACTACACGTCTCTCTCGATATATGCTTGCAGACTGTGCTACTCCCTCCGTCCAGGTCAATAAGTCATCTTTGGTTGTGCACGGTGACCAAGAAGGAGGGAAGACTTGTACACCTAGACGGAGGGAGTACTACTATTACTTATGTACGTGCAAATGCACGTTTGAACATTACGATGCGGTTTTTGTAAAAGTGGAAAAACAACACTAGTCAAGCTTGTGAAACGATTCAATGCAAAACAAATGCAAAAATGCTCGTTTGATTGTTTACTTTTAGCTTCCTTCTCTGTGGTTATTTCTCTGTGCACCGTGACCAAGGAGGAGGAGAAAACGAGAAACGTTAATGTTTATTTGCTAATTAATAGTATTGCATGCAATGAACTAACCACTGCATGTCGTGTTTGATATCTCAAGTCATTAAAAGCATGCACACTCTTTATCTCTTATTGGTTGATATGTCAAGAAACAAGAAACGAGGTAGAAGTTAATGCACCGCGCCTAAGTGTTTTCGGATTATTTGGTTTTCGTAAGATGACTTACACACCTAGATGCACCGCGCCTAAGTGTTTTGAGTAACATTTTATCAGTTAAATCTTTGGTCAAAATTTAGCACAAATTACAATGGTGAGGAATAAACCAGGACGGAGTAGTAGTTTAGAAGCCCAAATAAATGAGTGAGGCGCCTTATTGTTACTCTCCACTGTGACTAGTCTTGTGGGAAAAGCTGGGGAAGCCGCCAAAAGAACTGGCCCTAGGAGTAGTAGCTAGGGATCGAGCGTGGGAGATGAACCGGAGAAAGTAAATGCAGAGAGATGAAATGCAAAAAAGACGGAGGGATGTGATGGTTGCTTGTCCGTTTATTTTACCAGGCCATTTATTACTGGGAGTGGTTGGGTTTTGTGATATGACGGCTTTACTGCCGCGCCACGAGCGGGGTGAGAGGTGAGACTCCCGTGCAGCGCCGCCCTCTACACTTGTACTACATCGGTCGTGGTTTATTAGTCCCCCATTGAATTTGACTGAAGATTTAACTGACAAAATGTTAGTGCATGTCAACAAAAACTATATCGTTGGATTCGTATTTGAACATAGTTTTGAATGATATAATTTTAGGTGACATGCATCAGTATTTATCGTACTATATATAATGTTAGTTCAATTTTTGGTCGTACTAATCTATAGTAGTAAGGTGCCCGTGCGTTGCACCGAAGAGTGAAATGCATTGATCGGGGAGTTGTTTATTTTGACAAAGGATGTGGGGGTCATCTCATGTGTAACGGGTATCGATAGGTTTCTTCGGATATTATCTCATCTCTAGAGCTCACAAACATCCGGGTGAAATAGATAAAAAGGTATCTTTTGCAAACAAAAGCGTTCAACTGTTCAACCTGCATCCAAAACTTGTGAAGAAATAACACTTATTGTGCTTTGCAAGAAATGATCTTTAAGAATTAGTTTTTGAGTATCGATTGTTATACATGTTGGCTACAGATGACATGGCACTTTCTTATAGTCAACA
The DNA here is from genome assembly GCF_018294505.1 of Triticum aestivum. Classification (NCBI taxonomy): domain Eukaryota; kingdom Viridiplantae; phylum Streptophyta; class Magnoliopsida; order Poales; family Poaceae; genus Triticum; species Triticum aestivum. Next base: position 585,246,605 of record NC_057798.1, read on the forward strand.
GTTGGCTATACTATTAAGTAATATTAACCATGCCCTTATACACCTAGACGGAGGGATTAAATCAGGATGACTTGCAAGGGGGCAGAGGAGATGTAAGAAATGGTTCATCGTAAGTCTTTCACCAGTACTGTAGTAAAAATTCATACATGGAAGATTCTAGACTAAACCATAAACGGATACACTTTTATTCATGCGCGATACTCCAATAGAGCAAGATCCTGCATGGAAGTCTCCACATGCTTAGACAGCGGATTACATTGAGCGAAGACTAATGATCAACATTTAACTTGATAATGCGTATTTTTTTAGAAGAACAGGGAGGCTCCTCCCCGGTTCCATTATCAAATGAAACCCAAAGTGTCTTACATCAGCTCACTGAGAGGAGCAGTTCAAAGGAAGGACTGCGGCGAAAGCCACTCAAGTTTAACGACAAGCTTACAGAATCAAAAGCGGCAAAGACACGGGCCATAAGCGCCCACACACACACTACATGTTTTCTAAGTGCACTTGATAATGCGTATGTCCAGGTGAACCTCCTTGGAGTCCCCGTGCACCGAGTCGGCGGGTAAAGGATAGAACGGATGCCATGGGTTTTCCAAGTCCACATTGGCGGGATAGTCCCAGCTCCTCAGATTCCAAGTCTGTCCGATGAGGCCGGTTTCGCCGCCCACGTGACCCGGAGGGGTAGTAACATTGACCTTGCACCCGTACATCTGCCTCGTGTCAGTGTCAGCGTCAGCGGCGACGCCCCTGACGCACGCTACAAAGACGGGGCGGCGGCCTGCGCGGGCCTCGCCGGTGCCCACGATCAAGAGGAAGACGCTGCCGTCCTCCTCCGAGACTAGCAGGCGGCGGTGATCCTCCAGCGACTCCGGCATGGTGAACCGGTAGCACGTGTCGTACTTGATGTTCTCCGCCAAGGGCCAGCAGTGACCGCTGCACGCATCCGTGAGGTGATGCACCATGTCCGCCGGCGAGCCACAAAACGGCATCGGGCACTCATAGCAGTGGACGAAGGGCTCCTTGGAGGCATCGACCAGGCCGTCCATGAAACGGGAGTGGCTGTAGGGGACGTTGCGCCAGTTGAATATGTGAGCAAGTTACTACGAGATTTAATCCGAATAAGCACAAAATAAATCATGACGGCTATAACAGAGATGAAACTAATCATGTGGACTAGCGTAGTAGTAGGATACAGAGTAGAAACATGAATTCTACCACGATTTCGAACAGGAAGGACAGAAACACATACGGTGCAACGGGAGCAGCACCGTTGGGGTTGAGGTTGTCGCCCATGTCGTTGAGGAAGAGGTTGCCGAGGTTGGGGAAGAAGTCATCGTCGGTGAAGTCGTGGCTGCCAGCAGTCGCGAGAGTGCGCTCCCCAGATTTCAACAGCGCCCGCCGAATGGAGCGCGGGAGGGAGTGGCTGTAGGGGACGTTGCGGCCGCCGAATGGAGCGCAGGAGTAGCACACGAAGCAGTAGATGGTGTCCTTACTAGTACTCCCTACTCTCTATCTATCTATATCTATCTATATCTACTCTTATAGAAAACTGAGTTGGTGATGATGGTTTGCCTGCCATCTTGTAATATAGACTGTCCGATCTATATCTGACGGATATAAAGCCAACTATGACAATTTTACAAAAGATACCCGCACCTCTCTCCACATTTATAGATAAGGCCTTACCTCGTGCTCCTCCCTATGCCTCTATCTCTACAAGTACTTTTTTATAACAAATCGAGTAGTGATGCGTCGTCCGCTGCACGCCCGGCTGAACGCGCCTCCTCGCCTCCATCATCACCAACTGAGTCTTTTATAGGAGTAGGAGTAGAGAAAAAACCGAGTTGGTGATGATGGTTTGCCTACCATCTTGTAATATAGACCGTCCGATCTATATCTGACGGATATAAAGGCAACTATGAAAATTTTACAAAAGATACCCGCACCTCTCTCCACATTTACAGATAAGGCCTTACCTCGTGCTCCTCCCTATGCATCTATCTCTACAAGTACTTTTTTATAACAAATCGAATAGTGCTACGCCGTCGCTGCACGCCCGGCTGAACACGCCTCCTCGCCTCCATCATCACCAACTGAGTATTTTATAGGAGTAGGAGTAGAGAAAAAACCGAGTTGGTGATGATGGTGTGCCGTGCAATGCACGGGCATCTTGCTATTTTTTTGCATATAAGTCCAAACACCACGTAGACACGGTCTTTGAGCACGGTTCGTAGTCGTTCCACGATTGGGCATCGAAGTTTGTAACTATTTTAGATTAGAATATACTACTCCTCCGGTGCTAGTAGTAGAGCAGAGTCCTACTCTACTACTCTACTCTAGCAAGCTAGGGCATAGTACTGTAGTAGGTACTGTAGGGAGTACCAGTACTGTGATCACTCAAGCAAGTTGTCTGGCATCGATATGACCCTACGCTGCTGGTATGTGTCTCGTAAGTCAAGCGGCGTGCTGTAGTCATCATCACCTGTCCACTTCCCGCAGCACATATTCGCTTCTCCATCTTTGTCCGCACATAATCTCGTCCAAGCTTCCATCCCCGCTAAGGCGCCTCCCCCCCTCGTCCGAAACCCAAGCACTAACAATGGCAGAACCGAGCAGCGTCCGCCGAAAGAGTGGCTGGAATTCGCTCCCCACAGAGGTAATCAAGCTCATTGTTTCGCGTGTGGACAATCTCAGTACCATGCCGCTCGCCGCGTGCTCGTCGGGGCTGTACCGTTTACTCAAAGCCCTCAGGCCGGAGCTTTTTAAGCCAGCTCCTTGCTTGCTGATGCCGCCTGATCTTCAGAAACGGCGTGTCACGCAGCATAACGATCGTAGGGTGGCGAGCATCAACCCCCTTCACTGCGATCCGATCCCCGTCAGCCTCAGCTACATTAACGGTATGTACTGGGTCGGCATGAACACGTCTTGGATGGTGCTCGTCGACGGTCGCGGCAGCTGGATGCTCGTGGAGGTCTACACCCGGCGATTGATCCCCCTTCCTTCGATTAACACTGCACTGCTTTGGCACCGCGGCCCAGAATACTCGGAATCTTACAGTAGCCAACATGATACCAAGTTTGATTTGCTCAAGGTTGTAATCTGCCAAGTGCCCACAAGATCTGGGAATTATAAAGATTTCAGGCTAATTGCGTTCTTCAACCGCGGTCTCGCCTATCTGACAGGTCACTGCGGTAAGTGGATAAATCTGCACGTCCATCGCAGGATCATACATCCTCCATGGTTCTCTGATGCCATTGAACACAAGGGCTTCATTTACGCTGTCGACTCCTTCTATGGCTGGACGTATTGCTGGCCTACTCCAGTCATCGCTACAAACGGCTGTTACAGCAGTATGTTACTTTCCTATGATATCATGATGGCTTGCTTATATTACTGTCAACATTTACTGAAAAAATATTCATGCTCATAACATGTTGTTCTTAAGATTGACTAAATCAAGAGCCCTTTTTTATTTGACTCCAACTTGATATGATGTTGTAGGCCGCCTGGTGTCCCTACCCTTCCTAATCCCAGAACCTTTCAAAGAAAAGCGGCATGGCAGTTGCAGGTGGTTCCTGGCTCGATCAGACGACGGCGAAAGATTGATGATCGTTCGCACGTACCGGACGTGTTGTTTCGCGGAATACAATCACAGTCACTGCAAGGTCTTTGAGCAGGATCCCAACTTCTCTGGGCCTTCAGGAATTTTTGACTGGAGGCTGGTAAGTAGCCTTGGCACACGCTCTCTGTTTGTCGGACTGAATTATCCGATTAACCAGGAGATAACCGACGGCAAGGATCATGATGGCAGCGCGGTTTCGTTCATCAGGCAAAACTGTGTGTACACAGCGTACCATGCGTCTCTGCATGCACCATACCCTGATATGTGCCGCCACGCTCTGCAGCCCAAAGTAGGAGAGAGGGTCACAAGTATCAGACTTCGACCTGCTGGCTGGAGTTTCCCCCGTCAGGCACCCATCTGGTTGAAGCCGTCAACCAATCTCCACAGCTTAATAAATAGTAACGTCTAACTGAGCTAGTTAGTTAGATGCGTACACTTGGTGTAGTAGGATCTTTATTTAGTTTGATGCATACACTTGTTCTTTTTTGGTAGCCCTTTTGTAATGATGGCTGATGTTTGGTTTGGAAGAGAGAGCTGCGTCTTCACTCTTCTGGCCTGCTTACTGCTTCTGTTGCACCCCCAGCCCTGGTTGCTGCTGCTGCTGTTTTCAATGTACAATCAGTAGTATATTTCGTCTGTTGGTTGAATATAAATGTGTTGTTAGAACGACAAACACAATGTTTTGGAAGTCGTTGCACGGTTCGATCCTTTAGTGCCCCGTACCGTACGTAGCTCATACTATTTTTCGTACGGAACACATTTTCCACTTGTTGATAACATGCAGCCCACTGATGAAGGCCCAATAGAGAAGCCCATAATTAACTGGAAGGGACGCTCTCACATGAATCCGGCCCAGGTACATGCTCATGGTCCCCTAAACATAAATAAGTAAATAAATAAATAAAGCTAAATGCTCATGCACCAGTTCTTTGGGAAAATAGGTAGCCCAGTATTTCTTTTTGAAGAATACCCAAGCTAGGCCTATTTGTTTTCTCCGAATTACTGGGCTGCAAATCTTTCAAGACGAGCAAATGGGATATTAGTTTTTTTTGAATTTTGTTCTTCACTGATATCTTATACGTATTTCATTGGATTTAACATGACATAGTACTAACTTATTTTTAAATTTGTTTTAGTATGGCTATTAATTTTTGGATTAAGAATATTTCGTTCCCCAGCAAAAATTTCCCACATATTTAGTTAATTTTTTGACCCTGGTACTGACCAGAAAATGGCCGGCAATTCTAAAAATGGAAAACGGGCTGCAATAAATTCCATATGAATTAGAAAATGAGTAAAAATTATAAAAATAATAGCAAATGGGTTGTACACGCCACAGATTTCGAGGCTGACTTGTTTACGCAAGGCTTTGTCAGTGAACACACGATTCTAGCCGTCGTGCTTCTTCAATCTCTGATCTTCCTGCTCCAGCCGCCTAAACTAGCGCCGGCGGGACTGCCTGCTCCCTCCTCTTGTGGCCCGCTGTGATGCCGCGCAGGCTTCCCCGGCCCACCCTACTCCCTCCGCTGGCCTGGCCGCACGCAATCAACTGCCTCCTTATTACGCGAAAAAAATGATTCCTCCCACTGACATCTGGGGCGCACCGGTTGGGAGGCTGACCTGTGGGCCTACTATGTTGACGCGTACGCAGGGCTTGTCAACTTAGTCAACAAACGATTCTAGCAGCAGTAACCATTGGATTTGAATCGAACGGTCCTGCTGCTTCTTCAATCGCTGCTCTTCTTGCACCAGCCGCCCAAACCAGCGCCGGGGAGACCGCCTGCTCCTGCCTCCAGTGGCCGGCTGTGCTGCCGTTGAGGCCTCATCGCCCCCTACTACTCTCACCGCTAGCCAGGCCCTGCGGTGACGGCAGCCTCACACCGCAGCCGAACCACTGGACCCTGGTACTCCTCTCCGCATGGGCATCCACTGCCGCATCTTCCCCGGCTCCGCATCGTCTCCTTCCTAGGCCTCGCCGTCGTCCACCGCCTTGGTGCTCTCGGCACGGCGTGGTCAATGTGGTCAACGACATTCCATCGGGAGAGTACTGTACGTGTAGAGGCTGACAGCTGGGTCCATGGTGACAGCCCAGTTTTGTTGTGATTTGCCAAGTAAGTCGCTTTGTCAGGCCTGTTGGGCTGCAAATCTTTCAAGACGAGGAGAGCTTTCATTCGGCTGGCCGAGAAAATGGCCCATCAGTAATGAGAAATGGGATGTACATATTTAAAACACATCAAACCGGTAGTTAGTTTCAAATATCTTTTTTTCATTTCTAGATTTTAAATTACATTAATTTTTATGTGTGGAGAATTTGTTGGATTTTATATTGATATACATTTATTTTTAAAATCAGTTTGAATGTGAGTCGAAATTTCGGGATTAAAAACAGTTCGGACCGCACTGAAATATGCAAATTTTCGTATAAGTTTTTAACCGTGGCCACAATATGGACTGTAATGCTAACAAAAAGAATATGGGCTCCAAAAAAACCTTAAGAATTAGCAAATGGGTTGTAAATTATTAAAAATAATGGCAGATGGGTTGTATGCTGTTTTCCACAGATTTGAGGATTTCCTAAAAAAAGGTTAACGCACAAGCAGTGACTGTTGGATGGCCATCCAACGGCCGTCGTGCTTCTTCAATCTCTGCTCTTCCTGCTCCAGCCGCTCAAACAAGCGCCGACGGGACTACCTGCTCCCTCCTCCCCGCGGTCGACTCTGATAGCTCAGACCCACCAGTTATATCTTTGTACGCAAGGAAGTACCTCCTTATTACGCACAAAAAAATGAATACTCCCCCTGTTAGCTGGGACCCACTATAGTGGCAGGCTGACTTGTGGGACTACTAAGTTGATGGGGACGGAGGGCTTTGTCAACTTAGTCAATATGCACAATTCTAGCTCAAGTGACCGTACGATGTCCATCCAACGGCCGTAGTGCTTCTTCAACATCTGGTCTTCTTGCTCCAGCCGCCCAAACCAGCGCCGATCGTGCCTCATGCTCCTGCCTCCCGTGGCCGGCTGCGATGCGGCGGAGGCATCACCGCCTCCTACTACTCCCACCGCTGGCCAGGCCATCCCTCTACACACCCACACCCCCTGTTATTCTGCGACGATGGCAGCCTCACACCGTAGCGAACCAGTGAACCCTCATACTCCTCTACGCGTGGGCATCCACTGTCGCGTCTTCCCCGGCTCTGTGTCGTCCCCTTCCTAGGCCTCACCGTCGTCCACCGCCCTGGTGCTCTCGGTGCGGCGTGGTCAACATGGTCAAGGAACGGCTTCCATCAGACATGGACTGTACGTGGAGAGGCTGACAGCTGGGTCCACGGCCGCAGCAAGGAAGTGCCTCCTTATTACGCGCAAAATAATTATTCCTCCACCTGACAGCGGGGACCCACCGGAGGGGCCACCATATTTAGCGAAAAAAACGTTCCCCCCTGACTGCTGGGACCCACCAGCTACACCTTCGCACGCAAGGAAGTGCGTCTGGGCAAAAACAAAGATTCACCCCCCTGACTGCTGGGACCCACCAGCTACATCTTCGCACGCAAAGGAAGTGCGTCCGGGAAAAAAAACGATTCGCCCCTCTGACTGCTGGGACCCACCAGCTACATTTTCGCACGCAAGGAACTGCTTGACAGTCGGGACCCACCTGGTCGAAGCGTACGTAGCATTGTCATTCTGGTCGCGAACTTGTACGTACATATATACTGGTCGATGTAGAGGCGCGCACGTAGCATGTACACGTACGTACAGCGGCCAGGGTGCAAGAAAGAAAATATGGCCACGTATGTGTACATACGGGCAGGGTCTCGAACGCCTAGTCGCGCATACGTACGGCGGGGGCTCGTGTTCATGGGGAGGCAACGGAATGCGTCGTGTTCATGGGAAGGCAACGGAATGCGTCGTGTTCATGGGGAGGCAACGGAATGCGTCGTGTTCATGGGGAGGCAACGGAATGCGTCATGTTCATCGAGAGGCAACGGAACGCGTGGGAGCCAACCGGCTTGGATGGAACAGGCGATGGAAACGAGGCCTGGCGTACCACAGAACGGAGGAAACGGACCTCCTACGGTCGAAACGGGGGTCCTGTTGATCGGGAGGGGTGTGGCGTACCGCAAAACGGACAAAACGGACCTCCTACGGTCGAAATGGGGGTCCTGTTGATCGGGAGGGGTGTGGCGTACCACAAAACGGATGAAACGGACTTGTGTTGGAGCGCTACGATCGAAACGGGGGTCCTGTTCATCGGGGGGGGGGTGTGGCGTACCGCAAAACGGAAGAAACAGAGTTGTGTTGGATCTCTACGGTCAAAACGGGAGGGGGGAGGGGTGTGGCGTACCGCAAAACGAGACTCCATGGGATACTGTTCATCTCCACCGTCGACCTCCTCCAGCCTCCATGGGCTCCTGTTCATCCAGCCTCCACCGCGCGCTACTCCACTGGCTACTGTTCAACCACCCCTCCACGGGCACCCCTCCACCGTCTACTGTTCATCCAGCCCTCCACACCACGGGGTCATGTTCAACCACCCCTCCACGGCCACCCCTCCACCCTCTACAGTTCATCCAGCCCTCCACACCACGGGTTCCTGTCCATCCAGAGGCAACGCCACCGCTCACTGTTTATCCAACCCCCCCCCCCCCCCCCCGCAACCTTCACTGTTCATCCCAGAGGCAGCATCGATCGGCTTCAGTTAGCAGCACAAGTGAAGGAATTGCTCCATCGGGTTCAATTATGTCACATCCCTAGTTCTGGTTTGCCTAGTGCTAGCATCTGGTGTTGCATCATGTTTAAATCTCCCAGAAAGATGAAATGGGGATGACAGAACCCCCAGCACCCCCCTTTCAACCAACTAGGGTTTACCAAAAATAATTTCAATGAACCTGAAATGCCCTTCTAAAAAGTCCACCCTTTTTGTCTTGGGTTAGAACCTTTGACAAAATGGGTTCACATTTTTCTAGGACAACATTGGGTCACTCAATTAAATCATACTCTATTTGCATTTGGGCATTTAAATGCTATATAATATTTTAAACGTCCAAATAATCCCAAACTGAAATGTTCCATGTTTGATATGTTCTAAACAATGGGCATGTGCAGTTTGGTGATTTTTGAAAATGCCTAAGTATTTTTAATAAAGCCCTACAGACTACAGAACAATAGAAAAACAAAAACAATTAAGAAGAGAGAGAGAAGGACTTACCTGGCACCACTAACCGGCCCAGCTCCTGTGCTAGCCCACCTGCGGCCCAGCCCACCACCAGCCTCCTCTGTCGTCTTCCTCCCCCATGCCCCGAAGCAGCTATGTGCTGGACGCACGTGCGTCGACGCCGGCCACCTCCTGCTTCATGCTGGAGGCCGCTCCTTCGTCCTAATCTGCGTCTAGAGACGCCCGAGGCCCCCCTCTCACTTTCCCCTCACTCTCTCGCTCTCCCTCGCCCTCATCCTCTCCCCTGGACCCCTCTCTCTCACCACCGAACGGAGCCGCCGCCACCATCGCCGTTGCCGCTGCGCCCACCGCCGTTCCCTTGCACCATGGCCGTGACCCCGAGCTCCGCCCGGACCCCAAGCCCCTCTACACCGACCCACTGAAGCCCGGATTCCCCCAAGACGATGTCGCGACGTTTCTTCCCTGTCCATGGCCACCGGATGCCGTCGCCGATTCATCCAATCCCGCCCGTCCTCGAGCCCTCTGAGCATCCCCTTCCACTCTAGGTGAGCTCCTCGTCGTTTCTCCCCAATCTCTGTCGTCCCGCTCGTCTCCTATCTCTAAAGCCACCCTGGCCGAAAGCTTGCTCGCTGCCGGCCATGTCGCCACTGCCACTCCAGCCACTGAAGCTTGCGCCTAAGCATCGCCCCGTGCTCAGCACACTTCCAGGAGCCGGGCGCGTCCACCCGTTCGTCCTGCTGTGCCCCCTAGCGCCAAACCAAACCTGTCCGAACTCCGATCGTCGCTGTTCTGGTCGCCGTCGTTGATCCTAGCCACCACAGCTCCGGCCACCACCACTGGTCGACGCAGCTCACTCCCAGGAACACGTAGGAGCAAACCCCGCCTCAAACCGTGGGCTGTAGCAAAATCCCGACGATCTCCGCCGTGCGAAATGGTTGTCGCCGGCGAAACTCCGGCGACTGATGACATGGACATCATTAGACGCTAACCCCGCCACCTAAGCAACCCTAACAGCCACTGACAGTGGGCCCTACAGCATGGTCAAACCCATTCAGCATCGGGTTTGACTGGGTCAAACCCCTGTGTCACTGACGTGTGGACCCCACACGTCAGGTTGGACCTGGTCGATGCCCGTTAACCTGCTGATGTCACTAATGCGTCATGCTGATGCAGTAATTGTTTCTGGGATTTTAATAAATCAGAAATGATTTATTATTTTCAGAAAATGCCCAAAACTTCTAAAAATCATATCAAATCAACCGTAACTCCAAATTAAATAATTTATATATGAAAAATTAGCAGAAAAATCCAATCTATCCATCTGTAACAGTTTAATGCATGTTAGAACAACTTATAGCTACTGTTCAGGACAAATCATGTAAATGGCATTTGAATTTCCACATATGGGGTTTGAATTTGAACCTAGGGTTCAAACCAACCCCATTTAACGTGCTGCTAGTTGCATTAGCTCAAATCACAGCATATTGACATGTCATGATCATGCATCATATTGTGCATTGCATTGATGGTGTTTCCTTCTGTGTTGCCGGTATTTGTCCCCTCTCGATAGACGTGATACCTACGATGTGATCAATGACACCGATGAAGAAATATACTATCTTCAGAAGTGCCAGGCAAGCAAAACCTCCTTGTTCATTCCGATACAATCCCACTCTCTCGCCCCTGCTCTATTTTACTGCATTAGGACAAACAATGATTCATCTGTTACTTGCTGCGGTAGCTGAGCCCCTTTATCCTCTGCATGACCTGTCATTGCCACAGTAAATAGATGAAACCCACTAGCATGAGTAGGAGTTGTTTGAGCCTTGTTGTGCCTACTCATTCATGCGTGTTTGTCATGCCTGCTATTGCTTAGAGTTGTGTCAGGTCTAATTCATCGGGGATGAATTGGAATGTGGTGAACATGTCCTACTGTTGAGAGCTAAGTGTGTGAACACGATTTGGTAAAGGTAGCGGTGAGAGGCCATGTATGAGTACATGGTGGGTTGTCTCATTGAAACCGTCCTCAGCAACTGAGTTCTATGTTTGTGATCCATGAACAGTTACTACCACACATTGGGTTCTGGTAACTCGGCCCCTCTCGACTTATTAATCAACCTGATCTCTGTCCAGGAGTTGCAACTAGTTTCTGGTGTTTGTAGGTAGTGTTAGTAGTCTACCAAGTGGCACCCGGTACAGGTGGGTTTGGGACAGACTAGGCACAGTGGCACGGTGTACCAAGTGGCACCCGGATAGTGGGCTTGGGAACCCTTCTCACATCGTTTGGGGCCGTGAGCGACACCCCGGCCGGATCTCCTTGCGGATGGAACCCGAATAGGCGATAAACCTGGATGAGAGACTTGTGTGGTTAGTCAGGTCGTGGCCGACACCCTCGTTGGGCTTCCGCTTGAAGGTTGCCGAGTACATGTCGTGTAAACGGCGGTAAGTGGTGAGAGCGTGTGTGAAGAAGTACACCCCTGCAGGGTTAATATGATCTATTCAAATAGCCGTGTCCGCGGTAAAGGACTTCTGGGTTGCCTGTACAGTTCATAGACAACTGAAAGTGGATACTTTAAAATACGCAAGATAAGCGTGAGTGCTATGGATGGCGTTCTCGTAGGGAGATGGGAGCGGATCCATAGTGGTGTATTGATATGGTGAATATGTGGACTCGTGTGCGCCACCTCAAAAGAGTTACTTGCAGTCGTAGTTCAGGATAGCCACCGAGTCAAAGCTGGCTTGCTTCAGTTAAACCCCATCACCCCTTTGTTGATAATGGTGCATATGTAGTTAGTTCTGATGTAAGTCTTGCTAGGTACATTTGTACTCATGTTTGCCTATTTTATGTTTTTGCAGAGAGATTTCAGTCTCACTAGTAGTACCGCATGGACTTCGACGTTTAGCTTGTTACCTCGGCTACGATCTTGTGCCCTCGGCAGGATCTGGTAGATAGTCAGGCTTCTCAGCCTTTTTCATTTGTAGATGTCTGTACTCAGACATGTTAAGCTTCCGCTTGTGCTTTGACTTGTATGCTCTGAATGTTGGGTCATGAGACCCATGTTTGTACTATCTCGCTCCTCGGAGCCTATTGAATAAATACTTTGAGTCGTAGAGTTATGTTGTGATGCCATGTTGTATTTGCGCATATCGAGCATATTGTGTGTATGATTTGAAACGCTTGATATGTGTGGGATATGACTATCTAGTTGTTTATCCTTGGTAGCCTCTCTTATCGGGAAATGTCTCCTAGCGCTTCCACTGGGCCTTGGTAGCTTGCTACTGCTCCGGAACACTTAGGCTGGCCGGCATGTGTCCTTCTTCGTTCCTATGTCTGTCCCTTCGGGGAAATGTCACGCGGTGTCTACCAGAGTCCTGTTAGCCTGCTACAGCTCGGTTTACCGGAGTCCTGCTAGCCCAGTTGCTACAGCCCGGATTCACTCGCTGATGACCGACACGTTCATTGTTGTGTCATGTATGCCTGTCCCTGTAAGTTAGTGCCACTTTGGGTTCACGACTAGCCATGTCAGCCCGGGTTCTTTGTCATATGGATGCTAGCGGCACTATCATATACGTGAGCCAAAAGGCGCAAACGGTCCCGGGCCAGGTAAGGTGGCACCCGTGGGAATACCGTGCGTGAGGCCGCAAAGTGATATGATGTGTTACATGCTAGATCGGTGTGACTTAGGATCAGGGTCCTGACAGCTTTGGTATCAGAGCTTGACTGCCTGTAGGATTACCAAGCCAAAATGGTCGAAGTTGAGTCTAGAAATTCTTTAGTTATGTAGGGGAATTGATTGTGGGCGGGAACGTAAGTCTCTTTTTACTCCTTATACCTTATGCCCTTCTGATCTGAGTCAACCTCTTCTCTTCTACGGGGATTAAGAACTAGGCTTCTCATCTTTCTATCAGGATCACGTGTTACTAATCCGTAGACCTATAGGATTGATGGTTCTAAGCTTGAGTTAAGTTCCTACTATCTTCTGTATGTTCATAGTTGATCTCAGAACCTTGATATTATGATGATCGAGTGGTTATGCCACCATTTTGTAGGATGTCTCAAATCATTTTGAGCATTTACAGCCGTTATGCTGTCCGAGTCATCCCAGGTTTCTACATAGTCTGATGCATTTGCAAATCCTTTCCCTCTGGTTTCGATGTTCCTTTGGGCCAGATTAACCACACTAATCAGTGAGTTGAGGTGCTCTATTGCCTCGACATATATGTTGGAGTTATTATTATGACCCTAGATGTCTAGAGTATCACCTAGTAATCTAGCCATGTTCTGTGTCCCAGTTTGATGATTCTGGCCATTATTCTCGATAGCATCCCATGATGCCATTTAGTTAGTAGGTATTCTACCCCTGGGTTTTGAACCCGAGATTCACCCTACTTCATGATATTAGTATTTGCTAGTTCCCTTAAGATGTTAGTAACCTTTGCGGTAGCCCTCGAGGTCCATGGTATATCCTTCTTCCAATACCATGAACCAATATGGCAGAAGCTCTTTGAACCAGATGATCACAATAAAAGTGCTCTTAATGGGTTCTCCCTTCAAGAATTGTGAATCTGCCAATCTTACCTTTCTGCATGGGTTATCCGGAAGAAACCTGTTGAACTTTGTTCGACATGCAAATCCATACATCCACAACTCAGTAAATCGTATGTTCTTTTGAGTTGTCCCTCTTTAGTTGTCTTCTGACCTTCTTCTATCAATTGATAGTCAAGAGTATGCGTGCACTCATTCATCGATGCCTATTACCCTTGTGGTCCGTCAAGCCATTCTATCCGGAATGACTAGGAGAAACAAACTCCAGTACCTCTTCCATATCTGGGATTGGGTCAAAGTAGTTGTATTCCTTAGATCAAAATGCCAATCCAGCTTCTGCTCTGTTCTACCCTGAAGTATTACCCACTTTATGTCAGGAACGTCATGAGAATTGCACCTTCTCTTATTAATTCTTGACGTAGTGATACTTCTCGCTGTCATTATTCATTCATCGGTGTCGTGTTGTTGCAACCAGAATGCCGACAAATGAATCGTGATGTGTGAAATCTATACTCCTAGCAACTTGGATGCTTGGTAGTTAAATGGAAAATAACCTCATTCTTAGCGTGTTGGTTGTTGAATCATCACCCTATGGTTGATCGTGCCCCCTAATCCTTAATTTTGGTACACTCTTTGATCAATGAGTTAGGACTATGCCAATCCCTTTCTTATTTGATCATCTCGTCTTGCCCTGAAAAGCAAGATTGTTCTCGAGCTTAATAGCATATCGGTGGTTCGTGATTTTATGAATATCTTCTCGGAAGTATCACCAGGTTGTCACCTGACCGCTATGTTGAGCTCGTGACCAAGTTGGTTTTCGAAACCACCCTTTCTCCAAGAATCCGTGTTGGATACCCTGAGCTAGTTGGATAAGCTAAACAACAACTTGGAGAGTTGGAAGATAAAAGCTTGTCCGACTCAGTTCATTCCAAAGGGATATCCTTGTGTATGTGTGTTGAAGAAAGATGATATCTTCAAAGATTGATCCTCGTGATTAGTTGTTGGACCTATTGTCTTGTCAAAACTTTGATTTGAATGTGGGATATCCTCAAATCAAATCAGAACCAACAATGTTCGTAATGTTGTCTTACCCATGGATTTTCCTCGAGCATACACCGTTATATCTTTTGGTTCTGACCAATGCTATCAGTTGATCTCATAATTATGGAATTCCATCTTCATGGAAATCTGGATGACCTGTTGTTGAGCCCATCGACAACATTTTTATCTTTCCCATGATTCATGTTAAACATCCAGCTAGTATTGGAAACTTTTATAAGCATTATCTTCATGACTCGTTCGTGAAGCATATGTTTGGACGAAAGAAGTGAGTCCCTCTAATTCATGTGCACTTGATGCAAGTTGCCGCCATGAATTTGAGAAGGCTTGTTTTACCTCCTTTGGAATCATCCCAAGTCAGTCATGCACATGCAAAGTATTATGTGGTCTGTTAGACTGGTCATCTTCAACTCATATGAACTCTGTAGCACACTAAGCCACTGATTGACTTGTTCAAGGAAAAGGAGTTAAGTGCTAATCCATGGTAATGCACAAGACTTCGATATCCCCGATGATGGTTCCCTACCAGAACTCGGTAGTGTTTTATTGTAAGACTACCATGTGATCATGTTTGTCTGGGACAGCATGTTCACATGTGTGTAGCAGAACCAGCTCATGTTTTGGAGCTTGCTATCGTAGTTCATTTCCCGAGAATCTCGCAACATCATCTCGTCGATTTGTGTTGCAAACTTTCATTTTTCTTCCTAGACTCGATGAGTCTGGATTATTCTGACACCAACCAGATCTGAATCTCAGGCATATATGTTGGTTAGAACATTTCCCAAGAACTATAATAATGGTCTCTCTGTAACCGTTTAAGTGGATGTCGTGGCCAACACACCCAGACGGAAGACCTATTATTGTAGTATCTTGATTGAAGGAGTTGGCCACCTTCCCATAAGGATTTTGCAGAATTTACTTTCGTAGTTATTTCTTATGGATTCTTGAGCTTCCGAAGTCTGAACTGTTACTTGATGTTCCGGATACCAGACCATTTCAATAAATGGGTATGCTAGCACATCAAGGAGAACATTAGAAGCGGAGTGCTAAATGTCTCTCGGTCGATCATCCAGATTTTGTTTCCTTGGCCCCGCCAAGGTGAAATCTGAGACGGTGTTATCTTCCTTTGCATCTGCATCTCTTCCATCGGTATTCATCATGGTAGTACGTTGTGTTGCTAGGATCCTTGACACGGATATTGGTAAAACCTTGATGGATATGGAAATGCTCAAGTTCTTGAGAGCACGCACACGGGCTAGGTGTTATCATCGGCACTAACTGGGATTGCTCTCAGTTTCCTCAGTTATGCTATAACTTTTCAAACAGTGGACTCACTCTCCACTGTTGAGCTTCTCCCCAGTTACTAAAATCATCCCTTGTGTTGTTTTCAACAAGGTAATCCAAATCATCCATTCTAATCCGGGTATGCCATTCTACCGAACTCCTCCAAATGATCGATTGTGTTTTGCCATAGGTTGGTATAAAGAGTTTCAATGATATCTATATCAAAAGTAATTCTTTTTGCCACTTAAGGGAATATTTCCACGAGTCACCTCCTCCAAAATGTCTCGTTATGGTATCATGGCAATTCAACTCCTCGCTAAGTTGACAACCATTCACCACCCTCCTAAGTATGGAATTGTTGTCTACCTAGTGAACCCTCGTCATCTGTTTTACCCCATCCCTTTGGATGTGTGTTTCGCGTCCCAGCTCGAGAGATGTGCTATGTCTTACTTTGTGAGTTGATCCTGAGTAGCTTGATCTCCGAGAAGATCAATTCTTTTAGAGTTTTCCCTTCCCTCTCATTGTCATGTTAGTTAGAGTTCTCAGAGCAAGACGACGAGACAAAGATGGTGACTGAATTAATGCCCTTATGAAGTGCCACCTGGATCGTGAAGATTGTGTTAGTTTGCGTCCCCCTTCATCTTACCCTATGCTTGAATCTCGGGACGAGATTCTTGTTTAGTGGGGGTGAGCTGTCACATCCCTAGTTCTGGTTTGCCTAGTGCGAGCATCTGGTGTTGCATCATGTTTAAATCTCCCAGAAAGATGAAATGGGGATGACAGAACCCCCAGCACCCCCCTTTCAACCAACTAGGGTTTACCAAAAATAATTTCAATGAACCTGAAATGCCCTTCTAAAAAGTCCACCCTTTTTGTCTTGGGTTAGAACCTTTGACAAAATGGGTTCACATTTTTCTAGGACAACATTGGGTCACTGAATTAAATCATACTCTATTTGCATTTGGGCATTTAAATGCTATATAATATTTTAAACGTCCAAATAATCTCAAACTGAAATGTTCCATGTTTGATATGTTCTAAACAATGGGCATGTGCAGTTTGGTGATTTTTGAAAATGCCTAAGTATTTTTAATAAAGCCCTACAGACTACAGAATAATAGAAAAACAAAAACAATTAAGAAGAGAGAGAGAAGGACTTACCTGGCGCCACTAACCGGCCCAGCTCCTGTGCTAGCCCACCTGCGGTCCAGCCCACCACCAACCTCCTCTGTCGTCTTCCTCCCCCATGCCCCGAAGCAGCTGTGTGCTGGACGCACGCGCGTCGACGCCGGCCACCTCCTGCTTCGTGCTGGAGGCCGCTCCTTCATCCTAATCTGCGTCTGGAGACGCCCGAGGCCCCCCTCTCACTTTCCCCTCACTCTCTCGCTCTCCCTCGCCCTCATCCTCTCCCCTGGACCCCTCTCTCTCACCACCGAACGGAGCCGCCGCCACCATCGCCGTTGCCGCTGCGCCCACCGCCATTCCCTTGCACCATGGCCGTGACCCCGAGCTCCGCCCGGACCCCAAGCCCCTCTACACCGACCCACTGAAGCCCGGATGCCCCCAAGACGACGCCGCGATGTTTCTTACCCGTCCATGGCCGCCGGATGCCGTCGCCGATTCGTCCAATCCCGCCCGTCCTCGAGCCCTCTGAGCATCCCCTTCCACTCTAGGTGAGCTCCTCGTCGTTTCTCCCCAATCTCTATCGTCCCGCTCGTCCCCTAGCTCTAGCGCCACCCTGGCCGAAAGCTTGCTCGCCGCCGGCCATGTCGCCACTGCCGCTCCAGCCACTGAAGCTTGCGCTTGAGCATCGCCCCGTGCTCAGCACGCTTCCAGGAGCCGGGCGCGTCCACCCGTTCATCCTATTGTGCCCCCTAGCACCAAACCAAACCTGTCCGAACTCCGGCCGCCGCCGTTCTGGTCGCCGCCGTTGATCCTAGGCACCGCAGCTCCGGCCACCACCACTGGTCGACGCAGCTCGCTCCCTGGAACACGTAGGAGCAAACCCCGCCTCAAACCGTGGGCTGTAGCGAAATCCCGAAGATCTCTGCCACGCGAAATGGTCGTCGCTGGCAAAACTCCGGCGACTGATGACGTGGACGTCATTAGACGCTAACCCCGCCACCTAAGCAACCCTAACAGCCACTGAAAATGGGCCCTACAGCATGGTCAAACCCAGTCAGCATCGGGTTTGACCAGGTCCAACCCCTGTGTCACTAACGTGTGGACCCCACACGTCAGGTTGGACCTGGTCGACGCCCGTTGACCTGCTGACGTCACTAATACGTCATGCTGATGCAGTAATTGTTTCTGGGATTTTAATAAATCAGAAATGATTTATTATTTTCAAAAATGCCCAAAACTTCTAAAAATCATATCAAATCAACCGTAGCTCCAAATTAAATAATTTATATATGAAAAATTATCAGAAAAATCTAATCTATCCATCTATACCATTTTCTGCATGTTAGAACAACTTATAGCTACTGTTTAGGACAAATCATGTAAATGGCATTTGAATTTCCACATATGGAGTTTGAATTTGAACCTAGGGTTCAAACCAACCCCATTTAACCTGCTGCTAGTTGCATTAGCTCAAATCACAGCATATTGACATGTCATGATCATGCATCATATTGTGCATTGCATTGATGGCGTTTCCTTCTGTGTTGCCGGTATTTGTCCCCTCTTGATAGACGTGATATCGACGATGTGATCAATGACACTGATGAAGAAATATACTATCTTCATAAGTGCCAGGCAAGCAAAACCTCCTTGTTCATTCCGATACAATCCCACTCTCTTGCTCCTGGTCTATTTTACTGCATTAGGACAAACAACGATTCATCTGTTACTTGCTCCGGTAGCTGAACCCCTTTATCCTCTGCATGACTTGTCATTGCCACAGTAAATAGATGAAACCCACTAGCATGAGTAGGAGTTGTTTGAGCCCTGTTGTGCCTACTCATTCATGCTTGTTTGTCATGCTTGCTATTGCTTAGAGTTGTGTCAGGTCTAATTCATCGGGGATGAACTGGAATGTGGTGAACATGTCCTACTGTTGAGAGCTAAGTGTGTGAACACGATTTGGTAAAGGTAGTGGTGAGAGGCCATGTAGGAGTACATGGTGGGTTGTCTCATTGAAACCGTCCTCAGGAACTGAGTTCTGTGTTTGTGATCCATGAACAGTTACTACCACACATTGGGTTCCGGTAACTCGGCCCCTCTCGACTTATTAATCAACCTGATCTCTGTCCAGGAGTTGCAACTAGTTTCTGGTGTTTGTAGGTAGTGTTAGTAGTCTACCAAGTGGCACCCGGTACAGGTGGGCTTGGGACAGACTAGGCACATTGGCACGGTGTACCAAGTGGCACCCAGATGGTGGGCTTGGGAACCCTGCTCACATCGTTTGGGGCCGTGAGCGACACCCCAGCCGGATCTCCTTGCGGAACGAACCCGAATAGGCGAAAAACCTGGATGAGAGACTTGTGTGGTTAGTCAGGTCGTGGCCGACACCCTCGCTAGGCTTCCGCTTGAAGGTTGCTGAGTACATGCCGTGTAAACGGCGGTAAGTGATGAGAGCGTGTGTGAAGAAGTACACCCCTGCAGGGTTAATATGATCTATTCGAATAGCCGTGTCCATGGTAAAGGACTTCTGGGTTGCATGTACAGTTCATAAACAATGAAAGTGGATACTTTAAAATACGCAAGATAAGCGTGAGTGCTATGGATGGCGTTCTCATAGGGAGACGGGAGCAGATCCATAGTGGTGTATTGATATGGTGAATATGTGGACTCGTGTGCGCCACCTCAAAAGAGTTACTTGCAGTCATAGTTCAGGATAGCCACCGCGTCAAAGCTAGCTTGCTGCAGTTAAACCCCACGACCCCTTTGTTGATAATGGTGCATATGTAGTTAGTTCTGATGTAAGTCTTGTTGGGTACATTTGTACTCACGTTTGCCTATTTTATGTTTTTGCAGCGAGACTTCAGTCTCACTAGTAGTACCGCATGGACTTCGATGTTTAGCTTGTTACCTCAGCTACGATCTTGTGCCCTCGGCAGGATCTGGTAGATAGTCAGGCTTCTCAGCCTTTTTCATTTGTAGATGTATGTACTCAGACATGTTAAGCTTCCGCTTGTGCTTTGACTTGTATGCTCTGAATGTTGGGTCATGAGACCCATGTTGGTAATATCTCGCTCCTCGGAGCCTATTGAATAAATACTTTGAGTCATAGAGTTATGTTGTGATGCCATGTTGTATTTGCACATATCGAGCATATTGCGTGTATGATTTGAAATGCTTGATATGTGTGGGATCTGACTATCTAGTTGTTTATCCTTAGTAGCCTCTCTTACCGGGAAATGTCTCCTAGTGCTTCCACTGAGCCTTGGTAGCTTGCTACTGCTCCGGAACACTTAGGCTGGCCGGCATGTGTCCTTCTTCGTTCCTGTGTCTGTTCCTTCGAGGAAATGTCACGCGGTGTCTACCGGAGTCCTGTTAGCCTGCTACAGCCCGGTTTACGGGAGTCCTGCTAGCCCAGTTGATACAGCCCGGATTCACTCGCTGATGACCGACACGTTCATTGTTGGGTCATGTATGCCTGTCCCTATAAGTTAGTGCCACTTTGGGTTCACGACTAGCCATGTCAGCCTGGGTTCTTTGTCATATGGATGCTAGCAGCACTATCATATACGTGAGCCAAAAGGCGCAAACGGTCCCGGGCCAGGTAAGGTGGCACCCGTGGGAATACCGTGCGTGAGGCCGCAAAGTGATATGATGTGTTACATGCTAGATCGGTGTGACTTAGGATCAGGGTCCTGACAAATTAACAGCCATCGATCGATCACTTGGGTTCAGTAACGCGTAGCCTGCAGTGCAATTGCTCGGGTTCAGTTAGAGCCCAACGCATCACTCGGCTTCAGTTAGAGCCAACACCTCGCACACACGCGCGTACGTACGAGAGAAACGTTCATATCTCTGCCCCCGACCTCCCACCATAACCGGCAATTCCCTGAAATTTTCCTCCCCCTCGCTTCTACCACGGTTTTTTCCGTCATGGACGGCCCAAAGAATGTCATGCAGCTGCGTCTCCGGCCCTCCCAGGACGAAAAGCCCATTTTCTGTCATGATTTTTTGTCATAGAAGTAGGAGCCCACCACATCTATGATGATACCGGGTTTTGTCACAATTATCGTCATAGAAGTGTCATATGTATGACAGAAAAAAAATTCATTCGGCCCAAAATGTCACGGATGTGTCTTTTTTTTGTAGTGTATTAAATATCTTATGGAAGAGAAAGATGCTAATCCTAGACTCATTAGATGGGTTCTCTTGCTCCAAGAATTTGACTTGCATATTATTGATAGAAAGGGAGCTGAGAACCCTGTTGCAGACAACTTGTCTAGGTTAGAGAATGTTCTTGATGACCCACTGCCTATTAATGATAGTTTTCCCGATGAACAATTAGCGGTTGTCAATGCTTCTCGTACTGTTCCTTGGTATGCTGATTATGCTAATTACATTGTTGCTAAATATATACCGCCTAGTTTCACATACCAGCAAAAGAAAAAGTTCTTTTATGATTTAAGACATTACTTCTGGGATGATCCACACCTTTATAAAGAACGAGTAGATGGTATTATTAGACGTTGTGTGCCTAAGCATGAACAGGAACAAATCCCACGCAAGTGTCACTCTGAATCTTATGGAGGACACCATGCTGGAGATAGAACTGCACACAAGGTACTACAATCTGGTTTTTATTGGCCTACTCTCTTCAAAGATGCTCGTAATTTTGTATTATCTTGTGATGAATGTCAAAGAATAGGTAACATTAGTAGACGTCAAGAAATGCCTATGAATTATTCTCTTGTTATTGAACCGTTTGATGTTTGGGGCTTTGATTATATGGGACCTTTTCCTGCCTCTAATGGTTATACACATATTTTAGTTGTTGTTGATTACGTTACTAAGTGGGTAGAAGCTATTCCAACTAGTAGTGCTGATCATAACACTTCTATTAAAATGCTTAAAGAAGTTATTTTTCCGAGGTTTGGAGTCCCTAGATATCTTATGACAGATGGTGGTTCACACTTTATTCATTGTGCTTTCTGTAAGATGCTTGCTAAGTATGATGTCAATCATAGAATCACATCTCCTTATCACCCGCAGTCTAGTGGTCAAGTAGAGTTGAGCAATAGAGAGCTCAAATTAATTCTGCAAAAGACTGTGAATAGATCTAGAAAGAATTGGTCCAAAAAACTTGATGATGCATTATGGGCCTATAGAAATTGCATACAAAAATCCTATGGGTATGTCTCCATATAAGATGGTTTATGGAAAAGCATGTCATTTACCTCTTGAACTTGAACATAAAGCATATTGGGCTATTAAAGAGCTCAATTATGACTTCAAACTTGCCGGTGAGAAGAGGTTGTTTGATATTAGCTCACTTGATGAATGGAGAACCCAAGCATATGAGAATGCCAAGCTTTTCAAAGAAAAAGTCAAACGCTGTCATGATAAGAGGATACAAAAGCGTGACTTTAACGTAGGAGATTATGTGTTATTATTCAACTCTCGTTTAAGATTTTTTGCAGGAAAACTTCTCTCAAAATGAGAAGGTCCCTACGTTATCGAGGAGGTCTATCGTTTTGGTGCTATAAAAATCAACAACTTCGAAGGCACAAATCCGAGGGTGGAAAACGGTCAAAGAATTAAACATTATATTTCAGGTAATCCTATCAATGTTGAAACTAATATTATTGAAACCATAACCCCTGAGGAATACATAAGAGACACTTTCCAAAACGTTCCAGACTCCGAAAAGGCATAGGTACATGGTATGGTAAGTAAACCGACTCCAAAACAACTCTAATGGCAATTTTTATCAGTTTTGGATTATTTCAGAATTTTAGGAAGGAAGAAGTAGTCCGAAAGGGACACGAGGCTCCCATGAGAGAGGAGGCCGCGCCCCCCCTGTAGGGCATGCCCCCTGTCTCGTGGGCACCTCCTGTGCCTCCCGGACTCCATTTTCTTGTATGTTACGTATTTTGGTCGGTAAAAATTCATTATATATACTCCCGAAGGTTTTGACCACCGTATCATGCAAATATCCTATGTTTTCGTTTCGAGATGTTTCTGTTGCAGATTTAGAGCACCATGACTTCTCCCTCCTCCAACAATGAAGACAAGGATGCTTGGCTATTGAATATAGAGTTGAAAAGAGAGGAACCAGAAGAGATCAACAAGGATGAAGGGATCAAGAAGGCCATGGAGTTTCAAGCTCCGGTGGTGAAAGAAGAAGACATCCCTCAACCTTTACCTAACCTTTTCACTCCAACAGAGATTGAAGCTTTCAAGATGATTGAGTTAGCCCGCATACAGAACAAGTATCTCACACAGGAGAATATTTTGTTGAAGGATCATATTGCTGGGCTCAAGGGCATTATCCGCAAGTTGGAGGAGCTTTTACGCTCGATGTGCGATTGTCCACCATCATCATCACCACCTCCATCACCTCCGAAGAAATAATCACATGGGTATGGGCACTCCCCTTGGCAACTACCAAGCTTGGGGGAGGTGCCCCGGTATCGTATCACCATCACACTCCTATCTTTACCGCTTTATTTAGTTCGATCCTTTTAGTAGTATCTTGGTCTAGTAGAGTGAAGTTTTGATATCAAGTAGTTTTGTGTTTTGCATTGTGATCTCTTTATGTAAGCGAGTCCGTGTGCTATCTATAATAAAGATTAGCGTTGAGTCAAAGGCGTTGCTATGTTGCTATGATCTTGAGAAAGTAGAAAGAACAAAAAGAGTTCATATTGATCTTATGGATAGTGATAACTTCACACATAGAAAGTATGAGGCATAAAAATTGTTGAGAGTTGATGAACGTAGCCTTGGTCATCGTTGCAATTAATATGAAGTGATAAGGAAAGAGGGGTTCACATATAGATATATTATCTTGGACATCTTTTATGATTGTGAAGCACTCATTAAGTATGACATGCTAAAAGAGTTGATGTTGGACAAGGAAGACAACGTAATGGTTTATGTTTTCTGACATCTCAGTTAAAGTATATTGTCATTGACCTTCCAAACATGTTGAGCTTGCCTTTACCCCTCTTGCTAGCCAAATTCCTTGCACCAAGTAGAGATACTACTTGTGCTTCCAAATATCCTCAAACCCAGTTTTGCCATGAGAGTCCACTATACCTACCTATGGATTGAGTAAGATCCTTCAAGTAAGTTGTCATCGGTGCAAGCAATAAAAATTGCTCTCTAAATATGTATGACTTATTAGTGCAGAGAAAATAAGCTTTGTACGAACTTGTTGTGGAAGTAATAAAAGCGACGGATTGCATAATAAAGGTCCACATACAAGGGGCAATATAAAGTGATGTTCTTTTGCATTAAGATTTCGTGCATCAACCCTAAACGCGCATGACAACCTCTGCTTCCCT
Source organism: Triticum aestivum (assembly GCF_018294505.1). NCBI lineage: Eukaryota > Viridiplantae > Streptophyta > Magnoliopsida > Poales > Poaceae > Triticum > Triticum aestivum. Next base: position 585,270,761 of record NC_057798.1, read on the forward strand.
CTGCGAAGGGCCTATCTTTTACTTTATGTTTTTACTTTTTGCTTGAGTCAAGGTGATCTTCACCTTTCCCTTTTTCATTTTATCCTTTGGCAAGCTCCTCGTGTTTGAAAGATCATGATACATATATCCAATTGGATGTAAGTTGGCATAGGCTATTATTGTTGACATCACCTAAAGGTGAATACGTTGGGAGGCAACACAATAAGCCCCTATCTTTCTTAGTGTCCGTCTGAAACTCTATAACCACAAGTATTGCGTGAGTGTTAGCAATTATGGGAGACTACAAGATAGTTGAGTATGTGAGCTTGTTGAAAAGCTTTATTATTGACTCTTTCTGATGTTACGATAAATTGCAATTGCTTCAATAACTGAGATTATAGTTTGTTAGTTCCCAATGAAGTTTATGAACCATACTTGACATGGTGAATTGCTTATTACTTGAGCATAGGAAATCATATGACAAAATCTATATTTGTTGCTGTTATTAGAATGATCATGATGCCCTCATGTCCGTATTTTATTTTATCGACACCTCTATCTCTAAACATGCGAACATATTTTTTGATTTCGGCTTCCGCTTGAGGACAAGCGAGGTCTAAGCTTGGGGGAGTTGATATGTCCATTTTGCATCATGCTTTTATATCAATGTTTATTACATTATGGGCTGTTATTACACATTATATCTCAATACTTATGGCTATTCTCTCTTATTTTACAAGGTTTACCATGAAGAGGGGGAATGCCGGCAGCTGGAATTCTGGCTGGAAAAGGAGCAAACGTTGGAAACCTATTCTGCACAACTCCAAAAGTCCCGAAACTCCACGAAACAACCTTTTGGATTTATTAAGAATTTATGAGCGAAAGAAATAGGCCAGGGGGCCCACACCCTGTCCAGGAGATAGGGGCGCCCCCCTGTAGGGTGCGGCCCCCTATCTCCTGGGCCCCCTGGTGGGCCTCCGGCGTCCATCTTCTGCTATATCATCACTCTTTCCTTGGAAAAAATCGTGGGCAAGCTTACGGGACGAAACTCCGCCTCCACGAGGCGAAACCTTGGCAGAATCAATCTAGGGCTCTGGTGGAGCTGTTCTGCCAGGGACACTTCCCTCCGGGAGGGGGAAATCATCACCAACATCATCACCAACGATTCTTTCATCGGGAGGGGGTCAATCTCCATCAACATATTCACTAGCACCATCTCCTCTCAAAACCCTAGTTCATCTCTTGTATCCAATCTTGTATCAAAACCACAAATTGGTACCTGTGGGTTGCTAGTAGGGTTGATTACTCCTTGTAGTTGATGCTAATTGGTTTACTTGGTGGAAGATCATATGTTCAGATCCTTTATGCATATTATTACTCCTCTGATTATGAACATGAATATGCTTTGTGAGTAGTTACGTTTGTTCCTAAGGACATGGGTGAAGTCTTGCTATTAGTAGTCATGTGAATTTGGTATTCGTTCGATATTTTGATGAGATGTATGTTGTCTTTCCTCTAGTGGTGTTATGTGAATGTCAACTACATGACACTTCACCATTATTTGGGCCTAGAGGAAGGCATAGGGAAGTAATAAGTAGATGATGGGTTGCTAGAGTGACAGAAGCTTAAACCCTAGTTTATGTGTTGCTTCGTTAGGGGTTGATATGGACCCATATGTTTAATGTTGTGGTTAGGTTTACCTTAATACTCCTTTTTGTAGTTGCGGATGCTTGCAATAGGGGTTAATCATAAGTGGGATGCTTGTCCAAGTTAGGGCACTACCCAAGAGCCGGTTCACCCACATATCAGATTATCAAAGTACCGAACGCGAATCTTATGAACGTGATGAAAACTAGCTTGACGATAATTCCCAATGTGTCCTCGGGAGCTCCTTTCTCATTATTAGATTTGTCCAGGCTTATCCTTTGCTACATAAAGGATTGGGCCACCTTGCTGTAGTTTATTTACTTTATTTACTTTTTACTCGTTACTATTTGTCTTATCACAAAACTATCTATCACCTACTATTTCAGTGCTTGTAGAGAAAACCTTACTGAAAACCGCTTATCATTTCCTTCTGCTCCTCGTTGGGTTCGACACTCTTACTTATCGAAAGGACTATGATAGTTCCCCTACACTTGTGGGTCATCAGTAGGCCATGCCAACCGATTTAGGGTGAGATTGAACATACCGCGCACATGCTCAAGTCATCTGGTACTGTGAGATGGAGTCTCTGGTGGAGGTCGCAAGGTCCTGATGTGTCGGCGCACTGTACACTCTATGAATGAAAGAAAACCCTCAAATCAGCATGAATAAAAATTGAATTCACGGCGTTTTCTGCCGGGTGATTAAAGGAGGCAGATGAACTGGGATGAGAGATGAGATAATATCTCATTAAATTAGTTACCTTGTCGTCCATGAGAAAAAACCCTCAGTACGGCAGATTCCCCAACCGAGCGGAGCTGGGTCGACCGCGAGCAGCGTCGAGAAAGTCGATTGCGATAGGCGGCGGCAAGCGGAAGTGGCGAAATGCGGTGGGGTTTGCCGGCAGCCTGGCGGCAGCGGCATGCGGTGAGCTAAGTGGTTACCGCCGTGATAGGCGGTGCCATGCATACACGTGGAGGAGCTTGTGCAGGTGCAAATGGGGACCGGAGGCATGGGGTGGCAGGCGAGGGTGAGGGTTTTCGTGACCTGGGGATGGCGAGGGTTTTCTTTTTTTCTTTTTTGAATTGGGTGGTGAGGGTTTTCTGTCCCACAAAGAATTTCGGAGGCAACGGTTTGCTAGAGCCAACCATGTGTGATTGGCACAACAAGCAACACGAAGGTCATTGTACCAAATTTAGACCAAATATTTGACTAAAAATGTTTATGCAAGTCATCAAAAATTATATCATTGAACACTATGTTCAAATACGCATCCAACGATATAATTTTTGATGACCTACACTAACATTTTGTCATTTAAATCTTTGGTCAACATTTAACACAAATTACAAAGGGGACCAATAAACGAGGACGAAGGTAGATTCCATCAACCGAACTGATTGCATCCATATCCCATAGTTAGAAATAAGTAAACATAGATTAAACATACTCAAACATAGATAATAAGCGTACATGTACACAAGCATAGTTCAACCGTCATTAAGCATGCTCAAGCGTACATAGTTCGATCCCACATCTCATCTCACAAGCAGGGACGATCTTTAATCTTCTCTAGGAACTCGGCGTACGCGTCTTGCTCCACCCTGCAAGCATACTTCTGCTTGAAGGAGCCAACGGACAGTCCTCTTGCATGCGCCAGAACACTTTGATACGCATCATGAAGCTTGTGGTTGCAAAATGGGCATCGATAGCTGCCGTTCCAGGTCCTAATACGCCTATTATGCATTCCTGCATAAAGCTCCCTCGGGATTTGCCTCCTGTACCTCCTCTGGACATCTTCATCCTCGTTGTCCACATCGTTATACAACACCTATACAAATAGTAAAAAATGTGGCCTCAAATAAATGGTTACAAACTAATCTCTCAAACATTTGGCAGTTGCCAAAAATTGGCATCAAATCAACGATTACATGCCGTGAAGTAGGATTAGGAATTCATGGCTATTTATTTATACATATCGAGATATTATGGTTCGATTTTTAAGCACATTTGTCTATGTACAGACCAATCTTGAAGAAATTAATGGCACAAACATATGTAGGTCATTCAAAATCAATTGTCAAGTCCTGGATAGGAATTATTAGCACGAACACTAACCCTAGTCGGATTACTAGCAGAAATCATTTCCACAGATGAAACAACTAATCACTTATCACTTGTACAATTCAAACAATCAATACACTACACAGATCTAATGAAACTTACTCAGATTTCATGGATTGGGAGAACATAACCATAGGATTTCTATTCCAAAAAGGGGGACGAAGGAGTAACCAGAGAAACCTTGGGATCTATTTGACAAATAAATGGGTATAGATGACTAACCAGTTGTCCGTCGTCGTCGGAGTCGTCACCGGAGTGGTCGTCGGATTCGTCGCCCGAGTCGTCACTAGAGTCGGTGTTGAACTCCGCCTCTGGCTGTGGAAGCTCGACGCCGTTGACGATGTCAGGTTGCAGCGATAACTCAACGGCGGTGATGGCAACCTCTGTCTTTATCTCCATGCCGTGCTCTGGTGCTTTAGCAGCCTCGACATCGCCACTCCCTCCGGTGGGGCGCTTCCGCGGCATCCTCATACACTGACGGCTTTGATGACTGAGAGCGGTGTTGAGGATGCAAGCAAAGAGAGGGGATTGTGTGTGTGTGTGGCAAGGATGGGGAGTGCAGCCGCTCGGGTGCACCATTAATATGGAGTAGTGGGAGAGAGTCAGGCGGCGGTCAAACCGCTGGCTCGCCTCCCGATGAGACTGCGCACCGGACTGCTAGCATGCCTGATACGTCTTCAACGTATCTATAATTTTTGATTGTTCCATGCTATTATATTACCCCTTTTGGATGTTTATGGGCTTTACTTTACACATTTATATCATTTTTGGGACAAACCTACTAACCGGAGGCCCAGCCCGTATTGCTGTTTTTTGCCTATTTCAGTATTTCGAATAAAAGGAATATCAAACGGAGTCCAAACGGAATGAAACCTTCGGGAGCGTGATTTTTGGAACAAATGTGATCCAGAGGACTTGGAGTGCAAGTCAAGAAGCAGCCGAGGCCTCCACAAGATAGGAGGGCGCCCCAACCTATAGGGCGCCCCCCCGTCTCGTGGGCCCCTCGGGCAGCCACTGACGTACTTCTTCCTCCTATATAAGCCTACGTACCCCAAAAACATCCAGGGAGCAACCAAAACATAATTTCCACCGCCGTAACCTTCTGTATCCACGAGATCCCATCTTGGAACCGTCGTCGGTGTTCTGCCGGAGGGGGAATCCACCATGGAGGGCTTCTACATCAACACCATAGCCCTTCCGATGAGTTGTGAGTAGTTTACCACAGACCGTCGGGCCCATAGTTATTAGCTAGATGGCTTCTTCTCTCTTTGTGGGTCTCAATACAATGTTCTCCCCCTCTCTTGTGGAGATCTATTCAATGTAATCTCTTTTTGCGGTGTGTTTGTCGAGATCCGATGAATTGTGGGTTTATGATCAAGTTTATCTATGAGAAATATTTGAATCTCCTCTGAATTCTTTTATGTATGATTGAGTTATCTTTGCAAGTCTCTTCGAATTATCAGTTTTGTTTGGCCTACTAGATTGATCTTTCTTGCCATGGGAGAAGTGCTTAGCTTTGGGTTCAACCTTGCGGTGTCCTTACCCAGTGACAAAGAGGGTTGCAAGGCACGTATTGTATTGTTGCCATCGAGGATAAAAAGATGGGGTTTATATCATATTGCATGAGTTTATCTCTCTACATCATGTCATCTTGCTTAAGGCGTTACTCTGTTCTTATGAACTTAATACTCTAGATGCAGGCAGGAGTCAGTTGATGTGTGGAGTAATAGTAGTAGATGCAGGCAGGACTCGGTCTACTTGTCACGGACGTTATACCTATATACATGATCATGCCTAGATAATCTCATAACTATTTGCTTTTCTATCAATTGCTCGACAGTAATTTGTTCACCCATCGTAATACTTATGCTATCTCGAGAGAAGCCTCTAGTGGAACCTATGGCCCCCGGGTCTATCTCCTATCATATTTGCTTCCAATCTACTTTTATTTGCCTCTTTACTTTTTGCATCTATATTATAAAATACCAAAAATATATTTATCTTATCATACTATCTCTATCAGATCTCACTTTCGCAAGTGGCCGTGAAGGGATTGACAACCCCTTTATTGTGTTGGTTGTGAGTCCTTTGTTTGTTTGTGTAGGTGCGTGGGACTTTTGAGGAGCCTCCTACTGGATTGATACCTTGGTTCTCAAAAACTGAGGGAAATACTTACGCTACTATTGCTGCATCACCCTTTCCTCTTCAAGGAAAACCAACGCAAGCTCAAGACGTAGCAAGAAGGATTTCTGCCGCCGTTGCCAGGGAGGTCTTCGCTCAAGTCAAGACATACCAAGTACCCATCACAAACCTATCTCCCTCACATTTACATTATTTGCCATTTGCCTCTCGTTTTCCTCTCCCCCACTTCACCCTTGCCGTTTTATTTGCCCTCTCTTTCCCAATCTCTGTCCTCTCTTTTCGCTTGCCTTTTTCTGTTTGCTCATTTACCTCGTCGTTATGGCTAGTCCTCCTATCCTTATTATTACTCCCGAACATGAAATCCTCAATTTTAAGCAAAGGAAGGGAGAAAATTTAAAAGATGCTTGGCATAGAATTTGCAATGCTCAAAATATGTCTACTAGGAAGCTCTCTACTTCCATTCTTCTCTGCAATTTTTATGTAGGCATCACTCCTTGGAATATATGTGTTCTTGATACTGTTGCCGAAGGTGATTTCTTGAGTAGCCATACGTTTGATGCTTATAATGCTATGTTAGATTTGTTTGGCCCATCACCTCTCTTGGTTAATGGAACTATTTTAACTTTAGAACACGTTATGCAACGGCTTGATATTATTGAAAATAAAATTGCCACTGTCGAGTTGATTGAAGATTTGGATAAAAAGATTCATAATCATATCATCCAATATGGATCTAGGGTTGGAGTTACTTTGAATTTTTTTAAAGAGAAAGAACCTATAGTAAATGAAAAAATAGATCTAGATTCTGCTAGAATTGGTAAACTTGAGGATATAATTACCAACTTAGGTTCGGCATTTTCTTCCATGAAAAACACTCCAAAACCCCTACAAAATTCGTCAAGTTTATTTATGTTCCTAAAAATAAGGGTTAATCTTCTAGTAAGGGAGACGCGGATCTCAAATCCATAAGTGTTCATCCCAATTGTTTCTCTATCGTTAAGGAACCTTTTGCTAGAAACGAATTTCTTGAATTTTTGCCTAAAGGTTTAATCATTGCTAAAAAGGTAGAAACCCCTAAAAATTATAAGTTCTCTATTGAGTATTCAAGTGCCAAAGATGGCACTACTTAGATCTATCTTCGCTTTTATGCCTAGCTAGGGGCGTTAAACGATAGAGCTAGTTGGGAGGCAACCCAATTTTCTTTGTGTTCTTTGTTTTTGTTCCTGTTTAGTAATAAATTTTGCATCTACTTTCTGTTTAGATGTGTTTTTATCTTTTTAGTAGTGTTTGTGCCAAGTATAACCTATAGGATAAACTATGATGATAGTTGATTTGATTCTGCTTAAAAACAGAAACTTTGCGCTCACGAGAAACAATTCAATAAATCACAGAAACGTGCATTTGCATTGATTCTTTTTTATGCTGATCAATAAAAAAATTCCAGTACGTCCTATTTTTGTAGGATTTTTAGAGTTCAATAAGTTTGCGTTAGTTACAGATTGCTACAGACTGTTCTGTTTTTGACAGATTCTGTTTTTCGTGTGTTGTTTACTTATTTTGATGCATCTATGGCTAGTAAAATAGTTTATAAACCATAGAGAAGTTGGAATACCATAGGTTTAACACCAAAATAAATAAAGAATGAGTTCATTAGTACCTTATGTGGTGGTTTTGTTTTCTTTCACTAACAGAGCTTATAAGATTTCCTGTTGTGTTTTGTGTTGTGAAGTTTTCAAGTTTTGAGTAAAGCTTTTATGGATTATGGAATAAGGAGTGGCAAGAGCCTAAGCTTGGAGATGCCCATGGCACCCCAAGATATTCAAGGATAGCCAAAATCCTAAGCTTGGGGATGCCCCGGGAAGGCATCCCCTCTTTCGTCTTTGTTCATTGGTAACTTTACTTGGAGCTATATTTTTATTCGCCACATGATATGTGTTTTGCTTGGAGCGTCGTGTATTATATTAGTCTTTGCTTTTTAGTTTACCACAATCATCCTTGCTGTACACACCTTTTGGGAGAAGCCTATTTGATTAGAATTTGTTAGAATTTGCTATGTGCTTCACTTATATCTTTTGGGCTTGATAGTTTTTGCTCTAGTGCTTCACTTATATCTTTTAGAGCACGGCGGTGGATTGATTTTATAGAAATTTTTAGTCTCTCATGCTTCGCTTATATTATTTTGACAGTCTTTTAGAACAGCATGGTATTTGCTATGGTTACAAATTTGGTCCTAGAATGATGAGCATCCAAGTTGGGTATAATAAAAACTATCATAGGAAGTGAATTGGATGCTATGATCAATTTGATGCTTGATAATTGTTTTGAGATATAAAGGTAGTAATGTTAGGGTCATGCTAGTTGGGTGATTATGAATTTAAAGAATGCTTGTGTTGAAGTTAGCAAATCCTTTAGCATGCATGTATGGTTAAAGTTGTGTAAAAGATTTGAAACATGAAGTGTACCTGGCTTGTGCATCCTTATGAGTGGTGGTCGGGGACGAGCGAGGGTCTTTCCCTACCAATCTATCCCCCTAGGAGCATGCGCGTAGTGCTTGATTTTTGATAACTTCTAAATTTTTCAATAATTATATGAGTTCTTTTGACTAATGTTGAGTCCATGGATTATACGCACTTTTACCTTTCCACCATTGCTAGCCTCTTCGGTATCGTGCATTGCCCTTTCTCACCTTGAGAGTTGGTGCAAAATTCGCTGGTGCATCCAAACCCCATGATATGATACGCTCTATCACACATAAACCTCCTTATATCTTCCTCAAAACAGCCACCATACCTACCTATTATGGCATTTCCATAGCCATTCCGAGATATATTGCCATGCAACTTTCCACCGTCCCGTTTATCATCATCATGACATACTTTACTTTTGTCATATTGCCATTGCATGATCATGTAGTTGACATCGTATTTGTGGCAAAGCCACCATGCATTATTTTTCATACATGTCACTCCTGATTCATTGCACCATCCCGATACACCGCCGGAGGCATTCATATAGAGTCATACCTTGTTCTAGTTTCGAGTTGTAATTCATATGTTGTAATCAATGAAAGTGTGATGATCATCATTATTAGAGCATTGCCCAAAAAAAAAGAAAAAAAAGAAGAAAGGCCAAAAAGAAAAGAAAAAAGGCCCAAAAAAGAAAAAAAAGAAAAGAAAAAGAAAAGTAAAAAAATGTAAATAAATAAAAAGGGCAATGTTACTATCTCTTTTTCCACACTTGTGCTTCAAAGTAGCACCTTGTTCTTCATGTAGTGAGTCTCATATATTGTGCTTCAAAGTAGGACCATGTTTTTCATATAGTGAGTCTCATAGGTTGTATTTTTCATACTAGTGGGAATTTTTCATTATAGAACTTGGCTTGTATATTCCTACGATGGGATTCCTCAAATGCCCTAGGTCTTCGTGAGCAAGCAAGTTGGATGCACACCCACTAGTTTTCTTTTGTTGATCATTCATTTATAGCTCTAGTGCATCCGTTGCATGGCAATCCCTACTCCTCATGTTGACATCAATTGATGGGCATCTCTATAGCCTGTTGATTATCCTCGTCAATGTGAGACTTCCTCCTTTTTTGTCTTCTCCACACAATCCCCATCATCATATTCTATTCCACTCATATAGCTATATCCATGGCTCACGCTCATGTATTGTGTGAAGGTTGAAAAAGTTCGATATTATTTAAGTATGAAACAATTGCTTGGCTTATCATCGGGGGTATAGAGGTTGGGAACATCTTTGTGTGACGAAAATGAAGCATAGCCTAACTATATGATTTTGTAGGGATGAACTTCCTTTTGCCATGTTATTTTGAGAAGACATGATTACTTTGATTAGTATGGTTGAAGTATTACTATTTCTTTTACCAATATGAACTTTTATTTTGAATCATTTGGATCTGAACATTCATGCCACAATAAAAGAAAATTACATTGAGAATTATGCTAGGTAGCATTCCACATCAAAAATTCTGTTTTTATCATTTACCTACTCGAGGATGAGCAGGAATTAAGCTTGGGGATGCTTGATATGTATTCGACGTATCTATAATTTTTTATTGTTCCACGCTATTATATTACCCCTTTTGGATGTTTATGGGCTTTATTTTACACATTTACATCATTTTTGGGACTAACCTACTAACCGGAGGCCCAGCCCGTATTGCTGTTCTTTTTGCCTATTTCAGTATTTCAAAGAAAAGGAATATCAAACTAAGTCCAAACGCAATGAAACCTTCGGGAGCGTGATTTTTGGAACGAACGTGATCCAGAGGACTTGGAGTGCAAGTCAAGAAGCAGCCGAGGCCTCCACGAGATAGGAGGGTGCCCCCCCCTATAGGGCGTGCCCCCTGTCTCGTGGGCCCCTTGGGCGGCCACCAACGTACTTCTTCCTCCTATATAAGCCTACATACCCCGAAAACATCCAGGAAGCAACCGTAACACAATTTCCACCGCCGTAACCTTCTGCATCCACGAGATCCCATCTTGGAGCTATCGTCGGCATTCTGCCGGAGGGGGAATCCACCACGGAGGGATCCTACATCAACACCATAGCCCTTCCGATGGGTTGTGAGTAGTTTACCATAGACCTTTGGGTCCATAGTTATTAGCTAGATGGCTTCTTCTCTGTTTTTGGATCTCAATACAATGTTCTCCCCCTCTATTGTGGAGATCTATTCAATGTAATCTCTTTTTGTGGTGTGTTTGTCGAGATCCGATGAATTGTGGGTTTATGATCAAGTTTATCTATGAGAAATATTTGAATCTCCTCTGAATTCTTTTATGTATGATTGAGTTATCTTTGCAAGTATCTTCGAATTATCAGTTTGGTTTAGCCTACTAGATTGATCTTTCTTGCCATGGGAGAAGTGCTTAGCTTTGGGTTCAATATTGCGGTGTCCTTACCCAGTGATAGAAAGGGTTGCAAGGCATGTATTGTATTGTTGCCATCGAGGATAAAAAGATGGGGTTTATATCATATTGCATGAGTTTATCCCTCTACATCATGTCATCTTGCTTAAGGTGTTACTCTGTTCTTATGAACTTAATACTCTAGATGCAGGAAGGAGTCGGTCGATGTGTGGATTAATAGTAGTAGATGCAGGCAGGAGTCGGTCTACTTGTCACGGACGTGATGCCTATATACATGATCATGCCTAGATAATCTCATAACTATTTGCTTTTCTATCAATTGCTCGACAATAATTTGTTCACCCACCGTAATACTTATGCTATCTCGAGAGAAGCCTCTAGTGAAACCTATGGCCCCCGGGTCTATCTCCTATCATATTTGCTTCCAATCTACTTTTATTTGCATCTTTACTTTTTGCATCCATATTACAAAATACCAAAAATATATTTATCTTATCATACTATCTCTATCAGATATCACTTTCTCAAGTGGCCGTGAAGGGATTGACAACCCCTTTATTGCGTTGGTTGTGAGTTCTTTGTTTGTTTGTGTAGGTGCATGGGACTTTTGAGGAGCCTCCTACTGGATTGATACCTTGGTTCTTAAAAACTAAGAGAAATACTTACGCTACTATTGGTGCATCACCCTTTCCTCTTCAAGGAAAACCAAGGCAAGCTCAAGACGTAGCAATGCCTACGGCCGTTTCACACAGCTACTCCCACGCCTCCCGATGACACTGCGTAGCGAGCACGCCTTCGTCAATTCACACACCTGCACGCACACCTCCAAGTCTGCGTGCGCGGCAGACTGCTCGCATGCGTCCCGTCAACTCACGCCTGCTCGCATGTTACACGGATCGCGTGGCGGCACGTATATTGTTTTTCTATTTAGATGATTAATGATGCTGCTTTATTTTTTGCTTAACCAAAGCATGGCACGTATCCATCGTTGGACTGATGCTCACGGTTCGAATAAATAGTACGTTTGGGATATTGGTTCGCAATTAATAATAATCTCCTGTTTTTAATTAGATAAAGATTACATGAAAACTGGTCTCAAATTTGACCAAAAAAAAGTACAATACAACTTTGTATTGGTGTTTGTATGACTACACGATAAGTTCATGAACTTCAAATAAGTTTTGGATGTACTAGAATTTAAAAATCAAGATTCTCATTGTTTGAAATTTGTTGCACGGGGAGTAAACATGCAATTAGTGAGACACATGTGTTTTTGCAATCCATTTAGGTGCACTGTCACGTGTGCATGTAGCTCGAATTTAATTTTTGCACATTATACCCCTAGAAAATCAATCAATTAATGTACTAAAACGTCTTAATGATGTCTGATTTTTTTTAAATTAAAATGTCCCTCCTTTGGTAACATACATATGTTCACCGCGGGTTATTAATTCAACATGCATTGTAGTTGTGGTGGATTCATGGTGTGTGGATGAGTGTGTGCGTCTGGGGGTGGCGAGTGGCTCGCAGTACACTACGAGTTGTGAGCCATCGTGTGGGTTGGCCATTTTGTTAGGCAGGCCGGTGCCACATCAAAGTCATGAATTCATAATTTAAAACATTACACAACCCTTTCATCCATCCATGTTTTGGCCACATGCAGTCAATGGTTGTCCTACACGACACCCGATACTCGCGTATGACACTTTCTATGGGCCCACAACGTCGTCATTCATCACTTTGACGAACAGCCGGTAGTGAGGTTAATTTGACCAGCAAGGTAGAATCTTTTTTGTTTTTGTTATGGTGGTATATAGTACACGTCGAAGAGGTGGGAGGGGACTAGCATATATATATATATATATATATATATATATATATATATATATATATATATGGTCTATTCTGCTAATATTAGCAGAATAATTATTCTGCACACCACTTCGGCACTGCACGCTCAATAGAAGCGCACTGCATCATTTTGACGACAAGCACTGCAATAGAGACTAGTGAACTTCTCGTCGGAAAAAACTGAACGCGTTATTTTTTTGATACTGTTTTTGCTCTAATTTTTTAACCGTTTATCGGAATGAGGCATGTAATATACCATTGAAAAGCTATGGATTAGGCGCAACTTCGACATGTTGAAGACTTTTCGAGATTCCACACGGTTTAAGAGCAGTTTTGAAAATAGTGCGGCGGATGATGAGTGGCAGCGAGTGTTTTTTTGCGTTTTTTTAAACCGCTTGTCGGAATGAAGCAAACGATACGCCGTTGGATAGATATCATCGAGGCGCATCTTTTTCATATATAAATCTTTCTTTAATTCATTACAGTTTAAGAGCAGTTTCAAATTTACTAAATCGCGAACTCTGTTTTTCAAATGTTTTGAAATTTTCGGTACTGTTTTTGCTCCAGTTTTCTAACCGTTTGTCGGAACGAGACGTATGATACGCCGTTGGAAAGCTACGGACAAGGCGCAACTTTGATATGTTGAATTGGTTTTGAGATTCCTTACGGTTTTTATTTAATTTTGAAAATCGTGCGGCTGACTTCGAGAGGCAGCGGCTGTTTTTTCGTGAAATTTTTACAAACAGCTGGTTGGAATAATTCAAATCATACGTCGTTGGAAAGATATCGACGAGATGCAAATTTTTCATGTAGAACACTCTCTCTAATCCTTACGGTTTAAGAGCAGTTTCGATTTTACCGATAAGCGGACACTCTGTTCTTCGCGAGACCAAAATCGTCATATTTACTGCATCGGACAGAAGAACGCATTGCTTCAGACAAAATACCGCACTGCATCGGATGCGCAAGTGCACTGCATGGTTTCTTTTTGTTTAGACGTATTTTTTCTCGGATGAGGAAAGAAGAACGCACTGCTTCAAACGAAATACCCGCACTTTATTAGATGGGCAAGTGCACTGCATGGTTTTTTTTGTGGGACGTAAATTTTCCTAAACAAGGTGGAGTGCACTTCATGTCGAGTGCTGGTGAACCACAATACTATGAAAAGTGAACCTCGAGACTACTGTAACCGAGCCGTATTGCATCAGACAGAAAACCGCACTTATTTTAAACTAAAAAACGCACTTCATTGGACAAACAAGTGCACTGCATGATTTTCTTTTTTGTGGGACATAATTTTTCTTTTATTTTTCTTTTATGGTCTCCGTAACGTCTTTTATCAACAAGTATGCACTATAGAGACGAGGTGAGTGTACTGCATCAATTGTTCTTTTCCAATTTTATTTTAACATAGTGAGCTGCATTAAAAAAATCAACCTTTTCAAGTTTGTTTTCTTCCAATTGTTTTTGCACTTGGCAACATAGTGAACCGCTCAGAGATAGAAGCTCACTACAGCAATGAAACAAGTGAACATCTTCCGCCAAGCAAACATCTTCAGCCCAAAGCGACTTTACTTTTTTATGATATGGGCTTCAACTTCTCTCAAAAGTGCACTGCATTTGTTTGAATAATTTACACAAACTACGGAGGCAAAATTAACAAACTTCTTATACCTCTTGATGATATAGACAGACTGCGGTGTAGCGTCCCTATCCGAACTGCATCAAACAACATTTAGTGTTTTTTTACAATTAACTACAATTTTCAAAAAAATAATCTTACAACATCTTTGTAAATCTGGAAAATCAAATGGCATTCAGTGAACATTTTGTTGTCGCCCACCCACACATTGGAGGGCACTGAACCACACGCCCACACTAACCAAACCACACACCCTAGCGGCGATGGGCTGCACGACCATGATTACAGAACTACACACACACAATATGGATGGGAAAGGATGTCAAGTGGTTGCCCAGGAGCATTATGGACTGCTCGGACGAGCAAAAATGGGCTGCATTGACGAGCAAAATTGAGCTGCAAAACCAACGAGCCCACAAACCAGAAGGCACACACCATCCTCGTCATCATTTTGCCGGCGCCCCCGCACTACACGTCCATGCGCCGCCAAGCTGCACTGAGAAAACGAGATGGGGTCAGGAGGATGTGGCACTCGGCGGGTGAGCACGAGGGAGGAGGGTGGCTGGGGAGGAACAGCGGTACCGCCGACGCGCCCGACACTGCGGAGGGGGCGGAGCTGGGGCCGCGGTTGGGGCAGCGCGGGGCACGGGCCGTGGAGGCCAACTGTCGCGTGGCGGAGCTATGGCCGCGGCCGCAGCGGTGCGGGGTCGAGGTCGTGTAGTAGCCATGGCCATGGTGGGGCGGGGTGGGCCAGATCCGGCAGTGGAAGCTCGGCACAATACGGATCTCGTCGGATCCGGCGGTGGAAGCTCGGGGCCGCGGGTGTGGAAGGTGGTGGCGCGCCGGAGGGGAGGGGTTGGTGGGGCGCCGCGGAGATGGGGGCGGTGGGGCGCCTGAGGGGTGGGGTTGGTGGCCACCATGGGGGAGGAAGGTGGTGGCGTGCCGAAGGGAAGAGGGTGGTGGGGCGCCATGGTGGTGGGGCGATGGGGCGCCGGAGATTGTGCGGGGCCGGCTGGTGCGAGGAGGAGGCAGGGCGGCGCCGGCCGGTGGGAGGAGGAGGGTGGTGGGGCACCATGGTGGTGGGGGCAATGGGGCGCCGGAGATGGTGCGGGGCCAGCCGGTGCGAGGAGGAGGCAGGGTGGCGCCGGCCGGTGGGAGGAGGAGGCGGGGCGGCGCGGGGGGAGGTGGTGCGGCGGCGCGGGGGGAAGTGGTCCGGCGGCCCAGGGAGGTGGCAGGCTGGGTGGTGTGTGTCGTGTGGTCGTCGAGCACGGGGGAGAGAGACGGTTGTGGAGAGGATAAGATGGGGTGGGTGGGGTGTGTTTTCTTTTTCTTTTTACCTCCGCAATTCAGTTGTCGTTGTTTGTAGCTACGGGTCACTCGGTGGTGTGCAGAATAAGCGTTTGGTGTGCAGAATAAGACTCTAGAGGGTGTTATCATAATAGACCCACCCTATATATATATATATATATATATATATATATACTATATGTACGCGTCCGTGAACAAGTACACCTCACTCAGTGTCGGGAAATTTCGGTTTCCGGGGCACGTGCCACATCAAAATTATGAAAATGGCTATTCAAACATCACACAACACCTCTTTGCGCCACATGCATGCAGGCGGTGGTTATCCTAGCTAGGACACTCACCTGTGACGCTTCCATCTATGGGCCCACGAGGCCATCGTCGATGCATGTGCATCACTTTGACTTGCATCGGGCGAGGTTAATTAATTAATTTCACCATCTATGAGGATTCTTTTTGGGTTATATTATGGTAGGAGCATATAGTATGCGTCGAAAAGGGGGAAGGGGACCATCATATGTAGTACGCTTCATGAACCTCGCTCTGTGTGGCTGCATGGTTTATAGTTTTGAGGCATGTGTGGCACATAAAAGTTGTGCATTTTAGGTATTATATTCAACATATGTTTGGCCCACTTGCAAAGTGATGGTGGTTGTCCTCTCGCACCCACTTAAGTGGTCATCAGCAATATTGATGATTTCCATGTGTGGGCCCGCTTGGTCCATCACTACTTTTTGCCTGACAACGAGAGTGGTTAATTTGACTTAGGAGGGGGTTATTTTTTTGCTTGTAAATAAGGTGTGTGTGTGTGTCTATATATATATATATATATATATATATGAGCACACACGCATGCATGTGTACGCATGAATCCCTCCCATCGAGTCAAAGTGGCTAGTACAACCACACGTCATGAACCGATCTTGCTCTGTGTGAGGAGAGTGTACGATTTTCGACGGACGCGCCACATCAATGTTGTGAAATGGTATTCAAACATGCATGCATGCATCACCTCCATACATATGCATGTAGTGGTTGTCTTCGAACGGTACACTCCCTCGCATGGTTATCAACGACAAGCCTATATATTCGTGGGCCCGCGTGGACATCCATGATCACGTTGACCGACAACAAGATAGGTTACCATGGCAGATTCTTCATTTGGTTCGTGTTATCGTAGTATAGGTCATGGTGAGATTCAGACCTAATTAAGTTTGAGCGCATATACTATGCACGCATGCATGCATGAATCCCCATTGTCGGCTAACATACATATGCATCATCAACCTAACCCTCACTCAGTGTGGAGATTTCTAGTTCAAAATCACGGTGCCATATCAAAGTTGTTCCATTGTGTACTAAAAAACACACCTGATCCATACATATGTTTGGGCCAGACGCATGCAGTGGTTGTCTTCGGGGACTAGCTACTTGCGTGATTATTGGCGAGCTAGCCTATCTAGGGTCGCATGGACGACCATCACTTTGACCAGCAACAAGAGAGAGGTTGTACGACCAAGGTGGATTATTCTTGGTCTGTTTTACGATCAATCTTGGTGCGATGCCTCTCTGGCCCGCCGACTAAAAGTGGGGGGGTGCTACTTTGCACTTTTCTAGGTGAACCTCAGTTGGAGGGGGCATTCATAGCTTATGATTCCCTTCATGCCGACACGAGGGGGGCTGCTTGCTACTTCGCACTTTGCTAGGTGAACCACGGTTGGGGAGCATCCATTCATAGCTTAGGATTCCCTTCGTGCCGACATGAGGGAGGGGGGATGCTAGCTTCTTTGCACTTTTCTAGGTGAGCCTAGGTTGGGGGGGCATGCATTCATAGCTTAGGATTCACTTCGTGCTGACACGGGGGGGGGGGGCTACTAGCTACTTCACAGTTTGCTAGGTGAACCACGGTTGGGGGGCATCTATTCATAGCTTAGGATTCCCTTCGTGCCGACACGAGGGAGGGGGGCTGCTAGCTACTTCACACTTTGCTAGGTGAGCGTCGGTTGGGGGGCATGCATTCATATATAGCTTAGGATTCCCTTTGTGCCGACACAAGGGGGGCAAGCAGTATCGTGCGCTTTGCGAGATAGGTGCGACAACGAAGTTGCATTTGGTATTTGAAAATCAAACCACCCTTTTCATACATATAAATTTGGTCCACATGCAAGTGTGTTCGTGTTCTGACCCTCTCCCACGTCATTTTTTGCCCAATTTATGAACATTAGAGAAGTCGGATGACGCAACAGACACAGTTCACTCAAACTAACCGTGTGCCATGTCGGTGCCCCTGTCATGCACACATCCGCACAGTACATTGGGCTCCACGAGGCTCCCCCTCTCAAAAATATCTGCCCACCTCGAGGGTTTTTCAGTTCCATAACACACGGTTGTTATCTCCGGACCATGTGCGATGTTTCTTCTTCCCAATCCCACCTGCATCCCTAGAAAATATCTGCCCACCTCGAGAGTTTTTCTGTTTCATAACACACGGTTGTTATCTCCGGACCGTGTGCGATGCACCATCATCAAAATTTTCATTAGCATCGGCATTTCACTCCCGCATTGTAAAGTTTTCAGTACCCGCGTCATTTCCTCAAACACACCCCCGCCCCCCTCCACACACACACACACACACACACACACACCAAAACCTCCTCGGGCACGCGCGCGCACACACACACACCCCCTCCCTCGCTCGAAACCTTAGCACGGTCCCCTCCGCCACCGCCGCCGCTGCGAGACCTCCATTGTCAACATCTGTCGGTTTGCCCGTGCAGCTTACCCACCGATCTCCATACCAAGGCTGCCCTGAGTTTCCTAGATGACGCATGCCAAACGCCCCTTTTCCCCCAGATCCCCATCCCCATCCCCCACTCCAGAGCGTCACAGCCTAAGCTCGGCTACGCTTCCCGTGGAGCTCAAGGAGTGAATGGACCAAAAGAGGTGTGTCGCGGTCTCTTCACCCGACGTCGCCGAGGAAGCTGACGACCATTACTGGCTACAGGAACTCAAGCAGCGGGCTAGAGTATGCGGGCATGTCTCTTCCGCCGGCTACGACATCGAGGTCATCGACAGCAATGGCCTGAAGCGGGCTATGTCGGGTTAAGTGGCCCACCCCCAACCCCTCGGGTTCGACCACCGTTGATCTCATGCATGGCCCCGCCGCTGATCTCCTCTGGCTCGATGTCAACAACTTGCCATCCTACATCGCCATCGATCCCCTTTTGTCATTTCTGAAGGACACGTTCTGCGACGCTGGCTTGGGATCCACAGCTTCCAAGTCAGACCTCATTGACGGCGACCACGAGGAGGGCACCCTCTCCGGCTCTTCCAAGGGGAAAGAGCCCATCTGCTCTTCCAAGGGGAAAGAGCCCATCTGTGACATCATGGAGGGCACCCTACAGCTGTGCTCTTCCAATGGGAAGGAGCCCATCTGCGACAACATGGGGTGCATCTAGGGTTCGTGCTCTTCCCACGAGAACGAGCCCATCTATGACAAGTGAGGAACCCCATGATTTGTTTTGTCGTGCCTCTTCACAGGGGGGAACCCATGATTTTTTTGTCGAGTCCCTTTTGTAGGAATATGTCAAGTTTTAATTTCTATATCGGGTTGTTTGTAGTATGCCTTGTTTATTTCAGTTGTTCACAATGTGATGCTCTGTATGTGCAATTATTTACTGTGCAGTACATTTCATCAATCTAGTTTTAAACATACCGATAGGAATGCATATATTTGCTTGCTGTTAATCCTGTTATAGCTAGCATATGCTTCTTTTAAAGTTTTTTGATTGTTCTGTTGTTTGTAGTTAGCATATGTCCAGTTTCAAATGCTATCCTTGGTTGTTCCTAGTATGCCTTGTTTATTCCAGTTATTCACAATGTGATGTTCTATATGTGCAAGTATGAATTGTGCAGTTCATTCATGAGTACCAGTTCCAACAATACCACTATGGCCCTGTTTGTTTCATATTCTGGGACCAGATTCAGCTTTGCCAGTGAAGCCAAATCTGGAATCCAAAACAAACAGCTATTTCGAATTAGCTTTGCAAGTGAAGCTGAATCTGGATTTGGGTCATTTTTAGTGCAATTTCCTGAAGCACCTCAAAGTGTACTTCGGTGGTGAAGCTGATTCGCAGAAACAGCTTCGCCACTGAAGTGAATCCATATGTGATTAAAATCCAAGCAAAGCTGAAACAAACAGGGCATGAATGACTACATTTGGTTGATGCATCTTGTAGTTAAACATGCTTTTCCATTTTTATTTAACAATAACCAGTGTACTTAGACCGGCACAATACCAGTTTGCATGACTATGTTTGCTTGTTGTTAAATGTTAGGCATGTTGCAGTTAACACACCTTTTCACTTGTTTTGCTTTACTAGCATGCTTAAACCTGCACACTGAAGCTATTTTTTGGATATTATTTTGTCTGCCATGGATAATTTTGGTTGATGTTTAGCCTATTGTGCTTAACATGCTTCTCGATGTCCCTACACAGGACAATTTTGGGAACGACTGTTGTTTTCCATCGAGGTTAGTTTCATCTGTCGGCGTTCTGGGAACGGGGGTCCCCAAACTTGCCTGCCTGCGGCCTGTGGCGTGGCGCAAGGGGTGGCCCAGTACGGCCCATCTTCATCAACTCAACTCAAGACCCTCGCGGGGCGGACGATGCAAGGCTTCCTCAGGAACGGCCTCACCAGGCAGGCTTGCGAGGAGGCGGAGAGATCAAGGCAGGGGTACCTCGCGAGGTGCTCGTGACGCAAGCCATGACGATCAAGACCAGGCGGGCACCGGCCTGTGCAGCGTCCTTGTTCCCTCTTTGGTGCAAAGGGGGCAACCGCAGGCGTGGAGTATCGAGGCATCAAGCAAAGGTTACCATTTCAGTGCAACGAGACCAAGACCAGCAGAGCGGCAGGACGGAGGTCACCATGGAGCCCAAGACGGCGTCATCGCTAGTGCCTTTGGCAGCCGAAGACCAACTTTAGTCAGGATAACTTGTACTAGATGTTCCCCTTCAAAATGGCCGTTGTTGGCGCCCTTCCCGCTCAATATTTGGGAAGAGGACCAGGGCCTCTATATATAGAGATAGCCACCATAGTAGAAGGCATCTGGATCTCACCTAGAGCCAACAGAGACGGAGCAATTTCTCTCCAAGCACACCATCACAAGAACACCCCTCGCGAGGTTGTTCTTCCTCTGTATTGTTTATCATCAGCCCAGAGGCAATCCACCACACCACACACTGGATTAGGGTATTACACCACAATGGTGGCCTGAACCAGTATAAACCTTGTGTCCCTCGTGTTGTTCATCATGTAGCTTAGATTCATAGCGAGGCCTTGAGACGTGGATCGGTAAGGAGAAGATCTTCGTGTGCACCCCAGAGTTTGAACCTTAAGGGTTTTGCCGGAACCCGATATCCGACATTTGGCGCGCTAGGTAGGGGTGCACCGAAGCTCTCCCTTCCGTCGACCCGCTCTCCATCAACACTGCGCTTCGCCCTCATGGCGGACAACGCGCTGCCCGCTCCGGCTGCCAACGCCAGCACTGGGGCCAGGGGGCTCTGAGCCTTGGCCCCCGCCTTGCGACATGTGCAGTGGCCGAACAAGTTCAAGCCAGAGATGCCGCCGCGCTACGACGGCGCGATGGATCCACTAGCTTTCCTGCTGGCGTATGAGGAGGCCTTCCTCAAGGCCGGGGGCGACGACAGGGTCATGGCTAACTAGCTTCCCATGGCCCTCACCGGTGTTCCGCGCATGTGGTTGCTCCACCTGCCAACGGCTTCGGTGGCCTCCTGGGAGGAGCTGCCAGACCTCTTCCTCGCCCATTATGCTGCGCCGGCGCCCCC
Source organism: Triticum aestivum (assembly GCF_018294505.1). Taxonomy (NCBI): domain Eukaryota; kingdom Viridiplantae; phylum Streptophyta; class Magnoliopsida; order Poales; family Poaceae; genus Triticum; species Triticum aestivum. The sequence continues at coordinate 585,292,184 of NC_057798.1, forward strand.
AGTCGTCGCAGCTCTCCTGGGCAGCTCGCAAGCGCCACCCTTGACCCGCCACGTCAAGTAGTTCGTCTACTAGATCGGCGCCGCCCTCACGCGCCGCAAAGACCCTCCGGGTTGGGTGGCACCCAATGCCGACTTGACCTTCAGCTTGGACAATCACCCCGCCAACACCGCCTGCTTGGGTGCGCTCCCGATGCTGTGCAGTCCCACTGTCTGCCAGGTGGCCGTCACCAGGACCCTCATCGATGGCGGTGCTGGCCTCAACATGCTCTCGGTGGAGGCCTTCAGCCTCCTCCACATGCCCCTGGAGCGACTCCGACCCGGCAAGTCCTTCTCGGGCATCGGAGGCGGTTCCACCGGCTCCCTGGGGCAGATCCGCCTCCTGGTGACCTTCGGCACCCACGACAACTTCCGCACAGAGCTGGTCGACTTCGACATCGCCCCCATCGACCTCCCGTACAATGCCATCCTCGGCTACCCTGCCTTGTCCCAGTTCATGGCCGCGACTCACCCGGCCTACAACCTCATGAAGATGCTCGGGAGCAGCGGTGTCCTCCCCGTAGTTGGAGATACAAAGGATGCTCTGCAGGCGCTCAAGCTCGCCTTCAAGACGACCGCAGTGGCGTAGTCCACCAGCGCCGACACCCTCAAGGCCAAGGTGGTTGCGCCAACCAAGAAGAAGCAGATGTTCACCCAAGAAAAGGCGGAGACTAAGCAGGTACCAGTCGATGAGGATGGATCCTCCGGCGCCACCTTCACCATAGGCGCCAATCTCGACCCCGAGCAAGAGGAGGCTCTACTGAAATTCTTGCGCGCGAACAAGGAGGTGTTCGCGTGGGAACCCAAGCAGCTAGCGAGGGTTCCAAGGCAAGTGATCGAGCACCACCTAAACGTGTGCCCCAATGTTTGCCCCGTGAATCAGAAAGCAAGGCGGCAGTCCACCGAGAAGTAGGCCTTCATCGTCCAAGAAACCTGCAAGTTAGAAGCTGCGGGAGTCATTCGCGAGGTTCGCTATCCGGAATGGCTGGCCAACCCTATTGTTGTGCCGAAGAAGGGAGGAAAGGAGCACATGTGCGTCAACTTCACCAACCTCAACAAGGTCTGCCCCCAAGATCCGTTCCTGCTCCCCCGCATCGACCAAATCATCGACTCCACCGCTGAGTGCGACCTGTTGTGCTTCCTGGATGCCTTCTCGGGCTATCACCAGATCAAGATGTCGGTAGAAGATGTGGAGAAAATGGCTTTCCTGACCCCGTGTGGGGTGTACTGCTACACCTACATGCCGTTTGGACTATGCATTGCAGGTGCAACCTTTCAGCGACTGATGCATATCGCCTTGGGCCGGCAGATCGAGAGAAACGCCGAGGCCTACGTCGACGACGTCATGGTGAAGTATTGGGAGGCCAAGACCCTGATACAGGACCTGGAAGAAACCTTCACGAGCCTTTGTGAAGTGGACCTGCGGCTCAACCCGGAGAAGTGCGTGTTCGGTGTTCCTTCTGGCAAGCTTCTGGGCTTCCTCGTGTCCCATAGAGGTATCGAGGCTAACCCAAAAAAGGTCAAGGCAATCGAAGACATGAGTCCGCCGCAAACCCTCAGGGAAATGCAGAAGCTCACTGATACGTCTCCAACGTATCTATAATTTTTGATTGTTCCATGCTATTATATTACCCCTTTTGGATGTTTATGGGCTTTATTTTACACATTATTATCATTTTTGGGACTAACCTACTAACCGAAGGCCCAGCCCGTATTGCTGTTTTTTGCCTATTTCAGTATTTCAAAGAAAAGGAATATCAAACGGAGTCCAAACACAATGAAACCTTCGGAAGCGTGATATTTGGAACGAACGTGATCCAGGGGACTTGGAGTGCAAGTCAAGAAGCAGCCGAGGCGGCCACGAGAGGGTAGGGCGCCCCCACCCTATAGGGCGCGCCCCCTGTCTCGTGGGCCCCTCGGGCGGCCACCGACGTACTTCTTCCTCCTATATAAGCCTGCGTACCACGAAAACATCCAGGGAGCACCCGAAACACAATTTCCACCGTTGTAACCTTCTGTATCCACGAGATCCCATCTTGGAGCCTTCGCTGGCGCTCTGCCGGAGGGGGAATCGATCACGGAGGGCTTCTACATCAACACCATAGCCCTTCCGATGAGTTGTGAGTAGTTTACCACAGACCTTCGGGTCCATAGTTATTAGCTATATGGCTTCTTCTCTCTTTTTGGATATCAATACAATGTTCTCCCCCTCTCTTGTGGAGATCTATTCAATGTAATCTCTTTTTGTGCTGTGTTGGTCGAGATCCGATGAATTGTGGTTTATGATCAAGTTTATCTATGAGAAATATTTGAATCTCCTCTGAATTCTTTTATGTATGATTGAGTTATCTTTGCAAGCCTCTTCGAATTATCAGTTTGGTTTGGCCTACTAGATTGATCTTTTTGCCATGGGAGAAGTGCTTAGCTTTGGGTTCAATCTTGCGGTGTCCTTACCCAGTGATAGAAAGGGTTGCAAGGCACGTATTGTATTGTTGCCATCGAGGATAAAAAGATGGGGTTTATATCATATTGAATGAGTTTATCCCTCTACATCATGGCATCTTGCTTAATGCGTTACTCTGTTCTTTGTGAACTTAATACTCTAGATGCAGGCAGGAGTCGGTCGATGTGTGGAGTAATAGTAGTAGATGCGGGCAGGAGTCGGTATACTTGTTGCAGACGTGATGCCTATATACATGATCATGCCTAGATAATCTCATAACTATTTGCTTTTCTATCAATTGCTCGGCAGTAATTTGTTCACCCACCGTAATACTTATGCTATCTTGAGAGAAGCCTCTAGTGAAACCTATGGCCCCCGGGTCTATCTCTTATCATATTTGCTTCCAATCTACTTTTATTTGCATCTTTACTTTTTGCATCTATATTATAAAATACCAAAAATATATTTATCTTATCATACTATCTCTATCAGATCTCACTTTCGCAAGTGGCCGTGAAGGGATTGACAACCCCTTTATTGAGTTGGTTGCGAGTTCTTGGTTTGTTTGTGTAGGTGTGTGGGACTTTTGAGGAGCCTCCTACTGGATTTATACCTTGGTTCTCAAAAACTGAGGGAAATACTTACGCTACTATTGCTGCATCACCCTTTCCTCTTCAAGGAAAACCAATGCAAGCTCAAGACGTAGCTAGAAGGATTTGTGGCGCCATTGCCGGGGAGGCTTCCACCAAGTCAAGTCAAGATTCGACCTCCCGCCAACGTGTGATTTCTGGCGCCGTTGCTGGGGAGGTCTTCACTCAAGTCAGGACATACCAAGTACCCATCACAAAATCATCTCCCTCGCATTTACATTATTTGCCATTTGCCTCTTGTTTTCCTCTCCCCCATTTCACCATTGTCGTTTTATTTTCCCTCTCTTTCCCAATCTCCTCCTCTCCTTTCGCTTGCCTTTTTCTGTTTGCTTGTGTGTTGGATTACTTGTTGCCATGGCGCAAGATAATACCAAATTGTGTGATTTCTCCAATACCAATAATAATGATTTCCTTAGTACTCCGATTGCTCCTCTTAATGATGTTGAGTCTTGCGAAATCAATATTGCTTCGCTGAATCTTGTTATGAAAGATCAATTCGACGGCCTTCCTAGTGAAGATGCCGCTACTCATCTAAACAACTTTGTTGATTTGTGTGATATGGAAAAGAAGAAAGATACGGATAATGATATTGTTAAATTGAAGTTATTTCCGTTTTCACTAAGAAATCATGCTAAAGTTTGGTTTTCGTCTTTGCCTAAAAATAGTATTGATTCTTGGAACAAGTGCAAAGATGCTTTTATCTCTAAGTATCTTCCTCTCGCTAATATTATCCCTCTTAGGAACGATATTATGAATTTTAAACAACTTGATCATGAGCATGTTGCCCAATCTTGGGAAAGAATGAAATTGATGATTCGCAATTGCCCTACTCATGGTTTGAATTTATGGATAATCATACAAAAAAATTATGCCGGTTTGAACTTTGCCGCGGGAGGCACCTTTATGGAAATCACGTTAGGAGATGCTACAAAACTTCTTGATAATATTATGGCAACTTATTCTCAATGGCACACTGAAAGATCTTCTAATAACAAAGTGCATGCTATAGAAGAAATCAATGTTTTGAGTGGAAAGATGGATGAACTTATGAAATTTTTTGCTACTAAAAATACTCCTCTTGATCCCAATGATATGCCTTTGTCTACTTTGATTAAGAATAATAATGAATCTATGGATGTGAATTTTGTTGGTAGGAATAGTTTTGGAAACAATGCTTATAGAGGAAACTTTAATTCTAGACCGTTCACTAGTAATATCTCTAATAATTATGGAAATTCCTACAATAATTCTTATGGTAATTTTAATAAGTTTCCCTCTGATTTTGGGAATAGTGTGAAAGAATTTATGATTTCTCAGAAGAATTTTAATGCCTTGCTTGAAGAAAAATTGCTCAAAGTTGATGATTTGGCTAGGAACGTTGATAAACTTTCGCTTGATGTTGATTCTCTTAAACTTAGATCTTCTGCCCCTAAGCATGATATCAATGAGTCTCTCAAAGCAATGAGAATTTCCATTGATGAGTTCAAGGAAAGAACTGCTAGATTGTGTGCTAAGAAAGATTGCTTTGTAAAGGCGTGTTCTTCTAGTTTCCATGAAAATAATGATGAGGATCTTAAAGTTATTGATGTGTCTCCTATTAGATCTTTGTTTTGCAATATGAATCTTGATAATAATGGGACTGAAGATGAGTCAACTTTATTTAGAAGGCGTCCCAAAAATTTGGAGTTTTTAGATCTTGGTTGTAAATTTGGTAAAAGTGGGATTGGAGAGGTCATGACTTTAAATAGCATTGAACCCACTATCTCGGATTTCAAGGAATTTGATTATGATAATTGTTCTTTAGAAGGTTGTATTTCCTTGTTGCAATCCGTTGTTAATTCTCCTCATGCTTATAGTCAAAATAAAGCTTTTACCAAACATATCATTGATGCCTTGTTGCAATCTTATGATGAAAAACTTAATCTGAAAGTTTCTATACCTAGAAAACTTAATGATGAGTGGGAACCTACTATAAAAATTAGAATTAAAGATCATGAGTGTTTTGCTTTGTGTGATTTGGGTGCTAGTGTTTCCACGATTCCGAAAACTTTATGTGATATTCTAGGTTTCCATGATCTTGATGATTGCTCTTTAAATTTGCACCTTGCGGATTCCACCATTAAAAAGCCAATGGGAAGGATCAATGATGTTCTCATATTGCAAATAGAAATTTGGTGCCCATATATTTTATCGTTCTTGATATAGATTGCAATCTTTCTTGCCCTATTATTCTTGGTAGACCTTTCCTTAGAACGATTGGCACGATTATTGATATGAAGGAAGGGAATATTAGATTACAATTTCCATTAAAAAAAGGCATGGAGAACTTTCCAAGAAATAAAGTAAAATTACCTTATGAATCTATCATGCGAGCTACGTATGAATCAAGTGCCAAAGATGTCACTACTTAGATCTATCCTCGCTTTTATGACTAGCTAGGGGCGTTAAACGATAGTGCTAGTTGGGAGGCAACCCAATTTTATTTATGTTGCTTGTTTTTGTTCCTGTTTAGTAATAAATTTTGCATGTACTTTCTGTTTAGATGTGTTTTTATCTTTTAATTAGTGTTTGTGCCAAGTAGAACCTAAAGGATAAACTATGATGATAGTTGATTTGATTCTGCTGAAAAACAGAAACTTTGCGCTCACGAGAAAACATTCAATAAATCACAGAAACGTTCTTTTGCATTGATTCTTTTTGATTCTGATCAATAAAAAAAATTCAGTACGTCCTATTTTGGTAGGATTTTTAGAGTTCCAGAAGTTTGTGTTAGTTACAGATTTCTACAGACTGTTCTGTTTTTGACAGATTCTGTTTTTCGTGTGTTGTTTGCTTATTTTGATGCATCTATGGCTAGTATGTAAGGGTATGAACCATAGAGAACTTGTAATACAGTAGGTTTAACACCAAAATAAATAAATAATGAGTTAATTATAGTACCTTATGTGGTGGTTTTGTTTTCTTTCACTAACGGAGCTTAGAAGATTTCCTGTTGAGTTTTGTGTTGTGAAGTTTTCAAGTTTTGGGTAAAGCTTTGATGGTTTTGAATAAGGAGTGGAAAAAGCCTAAGCTTGGGGATGCCCATGGCACCCCAAGATATTCAAGGATAGCCAAAAGCCTAAGCTTGGGGATGCCCCGAGAAGGCATCCCCTCTTTCGTCTTCGTTCATTGGTAACTTTACTTGGAGCTATATTTTTATTCGCCACATGATATGTGTTTTGCTTGGAGCGTCGTGTATTATATTAGTATTTTCTTTTTACTTTACCACAATCATCCTTGATGTACACACATTTTGGGATAAGCCTATTTGATTAGAATTTATTATAATACTATATGTGCTTCACTTATATCTTTTGAGCTTGATAGTTGTTGCTCTAGTACTTCACTTATATCTTTTAGAGAACGGCGGTGGATTGATTTTATAGAAATTGTTAGTCTCTCATGCTTCACTTATATTATTTTGAGAGTATTTTAGAACAACATGGTATTTGCCTTGGTTACAAATTTGGTCCTAGAATGATGAGCATCCAAGTTGGGTATAATAAAAACTATCATAGGAAGTGAATTGGATGCTATGATCAATTTGATGCTTGATAATTGTTTTGAGCTATGGAGGTAGTGATATTAAAGTCATACTAGTTGGGTGATTATGAATTTAAAGAATGCTTGTGTTGAAGTTAGCAAGTCCCGTAGCATGCACGTATGGTTAAAGTTATGTAACAAATTTGAAACATGAAGTGTACCTGGCTTGTGCATCCTTATGAGTGGCGGTCGGGGACGAGCGATGGTCTTTTCCTACCAATCTATCCCCCTAGGACCTTGCGCGTAGTGCTTGATTTTTGATGACTTCATTTTTGCAAAAAGTATATGATTTCTTTTGACTAATGTTGAGTCCATGGATTATACGCACTTTTACCTTTCCACCATTCCTAGCCTCTTCGGTACCATGCATTGCCCTTTCTCACCTTGAGAGTTGGTGCAAACTTCGCCGGTGCATCCAAACCCCGTGATACGATGCGCTCTATCACACATAAACCTCCTTATATCTTCCTCAGCCACCATACCTACCTATTATGGCATTTCCATAGCCATTCCGAGATATATTGCCATGCAACTTTCCACCGTTCCGTTTATCATCATCATGACATACTTTAACTTTGTCACATTGCCACTGCATGATCATGTAGTTGACATCGTATTTGTGGCAAAGCCACCATGCATTATTTTTCATACATGTCACTCTTGATTCATTGCACCATCCAGGTACACCGCCGGAGGCATTCATATAGAGTCATATCTTGTTCTAGTTTCGAGTTGTAATTCATATGTTGTAATCAATGAAAGTGTGATGATCATCATTATTAGAGCATTGCCCAAAAAGAAAAAAGAAAAAAAAAAGAAGAAAGTCCAAAAGAAAAAGAAAAATAAAAATAAAGGCCCAAAAAAGAAAAAAAAGAAAAAAAAAGAAAAAAGAAAAAAGGGCAATGTTACTGTCTCTTTTTCCACACTTGTGCTTCAAAGTAGCACCTTGTTCTGCATGTAGTGAGTCTCACATATTGTGCTTCAAAGTAGCACCATATTTTTCATATAGTGAGTCTCATAGGTTGTCTTTTTCATACTAGTGGGAATTTTTCATTATAGCACTTGGCTTGTATATTCCTACGATGGGCTTCCTCAAATGCCCTAGGTCTTCGTGAGAAAGCAAGTTGGATGCACACCCACAAGTTTTCTTTTGTTGAGCATTCATTTATAGATCTAGTGCATCTATTGCATGGCAATCCCTACTCCTCATGTTAACATCAATTGATGGGCATCTCCATAGCCCGTTGATTATCCTCGTCAATGTGAGACTTTCTCCTTTTTTTGTCTTCTCCACACAATCCCCATCATCATATTCTATTCCACCCATAGTGCTATATCTATGGCTCATGCTCATGTATTGCGTGAAGGTTGAAAAAGTTTGAGATTATTTAAGTATGAATCAATTGCTTGGCTTGTCATCGGGGGTATAGAAGTTGGGAACATCTTTGTGTGACAAAAATGAAGCATAACCTAACCATATGATTTTGTAGGGATGAACTTTCTTTTGCCATGTTATTTTGAGAAGACATGATTACTTTGATTAGTATGCCTGAAGTATTACTATTTCTTTTATCAATATGAACTTTTATTTTGAATCATTTGGATCTGAACATTCATGCCACAATTAAATAAAATTACATTGAGAATTATGCTAGGTAGCATTCCACATCAAAAATTCTGTTTTTATCATTTACCTACTCGAGGACGAGCAGGAATTAAGCTTGGGGATGCTTGATACGTCTTCAATGTATCTATAATTTTTGATTGTTCCATGATATTATATTACCCCTTTTGGATGTTTATGGGCTTTATTTTACACATTATTATCATTTTTGGGACTAACCTACTAACTGGAGACCTAGCCCGTATTGCTGTTTTTTTGCCTATTTCAGTATTTCGAAGAAAAGGAATATTTAACGGAGTCCAAACGCAATGAAACCTTTGGAAGCGTGATTTTTGGAACGAACGTGATCCAGGGGACTTGGACTGCAAGTCAAGAAGTAGCCGAGGCGGCCACGAGTGGGTAGGGCGCCCCCCCTATAGGGCGCCCCCTGTCTCATGGGCCCCTCGGGCGGCCACCGACGTACTTCTTCCTCCTATATAAGCCTGTGTACCCCGAAAACATCCAGGGAGCACCTGAAACACAATTTCCACCGCCGTAAGCTTCTGTATCCACGAGATCCCATCTTGGAGCCTTCGTCGGTGCTCTGCCAGAGGGGGAATCGATCACGGAGGGCTTCTCCATCAACACCATAGCCCTTCTGATGAGTTGTGAGTAGTTTACCACAGACCTTTGGGTCCATAGTTATTAGCTAGATGGCTTCTTCTATCTTTTTGGATCTCAATACAATGTTCTCCCCCTCTCTTGTGGAGATCTATTCGATGTAATCTCTTTTTGCGGTGTGTTTGTCGAGATCCGATGAATTGTGGGTTTATGATCAAGTTTATCTATGAGAAATATTTGAATCTCCTCTGAATTCTTTTATGTATGATTGAGTTATCTTTGCAAGTCTCTTCGAATTATCAGTTTGGTTTGGCCTACTAGATTGATCTTTCTTTCCATGGGAGAAGTGCTTAGCTTTGGGTTCAATCTTGTGGTGTCCTTACCCAGTGACAGAAAGGGTTGCAAGGCACGTATTGTATTGTTGTCATCGAGGATAAAAATATGGGGTTTATATCATATTGCATGAGTTTATCCCTCTACATCATTTCATCTTGCTTAATGCATTACTTTGTTCTTTGTGAACTTAATACTCTAGATGCAGGCAGGAGTCGGTCGATGTGTGGAGTAATAGTAGTAGATGCAGGCAGGAGTCGGTCTACTTGTTGCGGACGTGATGCTTATATACATGATCATGCCTAGATAATCTCATAACTAGTCGCTTTTCTATCAATTGCTCGACAGTAATTTGTTCACCCACCGTAATACTTATGCTATCTTGAGAGAAGCCTCTAGTGAAACCTATGGCCCCCGGGTCTATCTCTTATCATATTTGCTTCCAATCTACTTTTATTTGCATCTTTACTTTTTGCATCTATATTATAAAATACCAAAAATATATTTATCTTATCATACTATCTCTATCAGATCTCACTTTCGCAAGTGGCCATGAAGGGATTGACAACCCCTTTATTGTGTTGGTTGCGAGTTCTTGGTTTGTTTGTGTAGGTGCGTGGGACTTTTGAGGAGCCTCCTACTGGATTGATACCTTGGTTCTCAAAAACTGAGGGAAATACTAACGCTACTATTGCTGCATCACCCTTTCCTCTTCAAGGAAAACCAACGCAAGCTCAAGACGTAGCACTCACCGGGCGAGTAACCGCGTTAGGACGCTTCATCTCCAAGCTGGGGGGAACGAGCCTTGCCCTTCTTCAAGATGAGGAAGAAGAAGGGTCCATTCGAATGGACTCAAGAGGCTGACGAAGAGTTCCAAGATCTCAAGAAGTACCTGACCAGCCCTCCGGTGATGGTGGCTCCACGCCCTTAGGAGCCCTTGGTGCTTTACCTCGCCGCCACACCCTACTCCGCCAGCGCAGCTCTGGTGGCGGTTCGGGAGGAGCGCCGAGTGAAGGCCGCATCGGCCACAACCCTGACCGCGGCAGCTCAGGGCCAGGAAGGCCTCGCGAGGGCCACGACCTCGGCAGAAGGGGACCAGCCTCAACAGGAAGGCGCCTCCGGGGCTGAGGGGACCTCACTAAGCAGTCAGGAGTCGAGGGCTCAAATGCCTCAGGAGGCGCTCGACCCTCCGAAGGGTGCGGGCTCCTTCGGTGCGCCCACCCTCGTCGAGCATCCCGTGTACTTTCTTAGCACGGTGCTGCGGGATGCAAGGGCACGGTACCCCATGCCCCAAAAGCTCTTGCTCGCGCTATTGGTGGCCTCTCGGAAGCTGCGGCACTACTTCCAAGGTCATCCCATCAAGGTTGTCTCAGCCTACTCATTGGAGAGGGTGCTTAGGAGTCCTAACCCTGCTGGAAGGGTCGCTGAATGGAACATCGAGCTACAAGCATTTCAGTTAGAATTCAGCACGACCAGAGTCGTCAAAGGAGCCGTACTTGCAGATTGTGGCAGAATGGACAGAGGCGCCAGGGCTCGAAGCAGGAGAAGATCGATCGCTTTCCCCGGGAAGCGAGGCACCAGACGGCTGGGTTATGCACTTCGATGGAGCATTCTCGCGACATGGCGCATGGGCAGGCGCAATGCTAATATCCCCCACTCAGGACAAGCTCTACTACGTCGTGCAGCTCTGTTTCTAGTAGGGCAAAAAGGTTTCCAACAACATAGCAGAATACGAGGGCCTCATAGCAGGCTTAAAGGCAGCGGCCGCACTAGGGGTGAAGCGCCTCATCATAAAGGATGACTCACAACTCCTCGTCAACTTCTCCAACAAAGTATACGAGCCCAAGGACGAGCACATGGAGGCGTATCTTGCAGAAGTGTGCAAGATGTAAAATCAGTTTTTGGGGCTGGAGCTGCAGCATGTGCCTCGCGGCACCAATCAGGAGGCTGATGACATCGCCAAGAGGGCATCGAGGCAGCTTCCACAGGAGCCTGGCATTTTCGAGGAACGACTCTTCAAGCCCTCAGCAACGCCGTCACTATAAAGCACAGCGCAACCTCGAGAGGAGCTCCCTCAACCGCCTGCCTCAGAGCACCGGCTTGTTGCCCGACCTCAGGAGCGCACTTGCTCCTGGCGTTGGAGCCTCAGGAAGGATGCTGGACTGCAGAGCTCAAGGATTACCTGATGCAAGGGACTCTACGAGAGAAAGAAGAGGACACGGAACGCGTGGCCCGGCAGGCCACGGCCTATTGCATCCAATACGGAGAGCTCTACCGGAAGCGGCCCAATGGTGTTTCCCTGCGTTGCATCTCCTGGGAACAGGGGAAGGAGTTGCTGGCAGACATTCACAGTGGAGACTTGTAACACCCACGATGTGCCTATATCTCTCACGTGTCGAGGCACGACTTAGAGGCATAACTGCATGGTGGTTTTGTCACAAGAAGGGTCATCTTCACACAATCCCATGTAATGAACAAGAATGGGATAAAGAGTTGGCTTACAATCGCCACTTCACACAATGAACATATAATTCATACATCATTCAGAGCACACACATAATCGGACTACGGACGAAGCCAAAAGAAAAGAAGATAACCCAACTGCTAGATCCCCGATCGTCCCAACTGGGCTCCACTACTGATCAACATGAAATGAAACATAGCAACGACCAAGATCTTCGTTGAGCTCCCATCTGAGCTCGGTTGCATCACTTGCACTAGTATCATCGGCACCTGCAATTGTTTGGTAGTATCTTGTGAGTCATGAGGACTCGGGAATCTCAAAACCCGCGAGATCAAGACTATTTAAGCTTATAAGTAGGAAATGGTAATGAGGTGGAGTTGCAGCAAGCACTAAGCAAATATGGTGGCTAACATACATAAATAAGAGCGAGAAAAGAAGCAACAGAACGGTCGACAATCTAGAAGTGATCAAGAAGTGATCCTGAAACTACTTACGCACAATCATAACACAAAGACCGTGTTCACTTCCCGGACTCCGCCGAGAAGAGACCATCATGGCTACACATGCGGTTGATGCATTTTAATTAAGTCAAGTGTCAAGTTCTCTACAACCGGACATTAACAAATTCCCATCTGCCACATAACCGCAGGCACGGCTCTCGAAAGTTTATACCCTGCAGGGGTGTCCCAACTTAGCCCATCACAAGCTCTCACGGTCAATGAAGGATATTCCTTCTCCCAAGAAGACCCGATCAGTCTCGAATCCCGGTTTACAAGACATTTCGATAATGGTAAAACAAGACCAGCAAAGCCGCCTGATGTGCCGACAAATCCCAATAGGAGTTGCACGTATCTCGTTCTCAGGGCACACCGGATAAGTCAAGCTACGAGTAAAACCAGACATCAAGTTTCCCAGAGGTGGCCCCGCAGGTTGCTCGGTTCGGACCACCATCGAAGGAGCACTGGCCCGGGGGGTTAAATAAAGATGACCCTCGGGCTCGCGAAAACCCAAGGGAAAAAGGCTTAGGTGGAAAATGGTAAAACCAAGGTTGGGCCTTGCTCGAGGAGTTTTGTTCAAAGCGAACTGTCAAGGGGGTCCCATAAATCACCCAACCGCGTAAGGAACGCAAAATCAAGGAACATAACACCGGTATGATGGAAACTAGGGCGACAAGAGTGGAACAAAACACCAGGCATAAGGTCGAGCCTTCCACCCTTTACCAAGTATATAGATGCATTGAATTAAATAAGAGATATTGTGATATCCCAAAATATCCATGTTCCAACAAGGAACAAACTTCATCTTCACCTGCAACTAGCAACGCTATAAGAGGGGCTGAGGAAAAGCTGTAACATAGAAAAACAACGGTTTGCGAGGAAAGGTGGGTTAGAGTCTTGACATGGCAATATGGGAGGCATGATATAGCAAGTGGTAGGTAGCACGGCGTAATGATAGAGCGAAGAAACTAGCATAGCAATGATAGTAGTGAGATCCAAAGTAACGGCCATCTTGCCTGAAATCCCGCTAGGAAGAAGAACGAGTCCATGAAGAAGATGAAGCCACGAAGACGAACCAAGCATAGACGAATGAATCCTCACAATCGGAACAAAACAGGAACTAACAAGAAGGAGCACAACCGGAAAGAAGCAAACACACGGTAAACACACAACACGTAAACATGACATGATGCACAACCAATCATGATGTATGACAAAGGCTACATGAAGCTACTCATGGCAAGAGATGATGCATACAAGAGCAACACATCAAAGCAAGTTTAAATGAGGCCGGAAACAACATATAACAATTCCGGAAAATCCTCATGTCCATATTTCAGATCTGGTACTGTTCTGCCTAAAACCATATTTTATTGTTGTTAAACAGGAAAATAAAGTGCAACAAGTTAATCTATGCATTTTTCCACCCCATTTACATATAAATTTATTTAAAACCGAGCTACGGTTATTTACTAATGAAATAAATCATTTTAACATGGCATTTATGCAAAATTAAACAATAAGCAAGTTTAAACATTTTAAACATGGATGAAAGTAGGTTATTATGAAATTAGAAGAAAAACTAAGCATTTTACATGTATAAATTATTTTAATCCGATGCACCATTTGTGAGTTATTAAATGCATGATCTAGAGGGACTTTTCTGTAAAACAGCAGTTTCGGTTAAATGGAAAAATTCAGAGAGCATGGAAAAAATAAGCATGGGCCGAAACTTGCTGACCCATCAGTGCATAGGAGAGGGGATGGGCGCGTCCTCACCAGAGGGCCCATAGGCCGGCTCGGTGGTGTGCTAGGCTGCGCGCGAGGGAGCTGGGGTGTAGCGGGAGCATAGGTGGCCTCGCGCGGGCGAGTGGCGCTCGTCCATGTTGGCGCTGGACCGGTCAACAGGGGCGGTGTTCGTTCCTGGGCAGAACGAGAAGCAGGGCGCGGAGGCATTCGTCCACCTCTGGACGCAGGGGAGGCAACAACGCGAAGCAGGGGAGCAGCAGAGGGACTTAGCGGGGCGAGGACGCCCGGAAACCGGCCGGATCTGGTGAGACGGTAGGAGCACAGGGACGGCGGAGCTTGGTGCGGATCCAAGGCGGCGATGTCGACCTGCAGAGGGCATCGTGGCAGGGTCAGAGAAGCTCAGAGAAAGGCAAGCGGGAGGAGAGGAAAGGAGATGGGGCTCGTCGACGGGACCTGCTAACGAGGTCCGTCGTGGCATGGCAGCGTCTTGGGTCTCCGGCAAGGCAGCGGGGCCGGATGGAACCAGAGACGGAGGGAGTCGGCGGTGGAGAAGTTCCAGGCGGCGCCGCTGTCTCCTGTTCGAGCAAACAGAGAGGGAGAGATGTGAGGTGAGGGAGAAAGACAGGGAAGAGAGAGGAAGGAGGTGGGGTGCGGGAGCGGCCTGGTTCGCGGATCATCGGTGGTGCAGCTCGCCGGCAGGGCGGCTGTAGTTGAAGCCAGGCGCTGGAGCCGAGGGGCTCGAGGAGCTCCTCTCCTTCGTGCTGGACGCGCACGGAAAGCGGGGACACTCGGGGAAGAAGCTGGTTGCAGGCGCGGGAAGGAGGATGATGCGGCTTGCTGGTGGTTTGGGTGGTGCGGAAATCATGGGTGTTGGTCGGAGGCTGCGGTTGGAGGGGGTGGATCTGAGATGGATGGTGGTTGGCTCGGTGGGGAAGACGAGGAGGAGACCAGGTGGGCTGGCGGCGGCGGGGAGGATTTGATGGATGGATGGGACATGGCTAGGGTTAGACTATATATATATATATATATATATATATATATATATATATATATATATATGGGATTAGAGTAGGGTTAATCCGGTCCGTCCGATCATAATCGAGCGATCGAGAATAACTAGGTTAGAGAGAGATCAAATAATAAACCGAAGATATTAGAGGGATGTTTGGAGATGATCCAAATCTAACGGTGATGATTAAGCGGGTCGGGTTCGGGTAAGTTTCAGACGCGCACACGAGGGGTCTGTGCATTTTACAGAGAGACTCCGGTTTAGGCAAGAGGGAAAAACGAAGAACAAGGTTGGTCTCGAAACGGTCAACAAAAGCAAGGGGGACGCGGCAACTACAAGCGGATGCAAGCTTTATGAAAACATGCAGATGCAATGTGCATGATGCTATGAGATGAAATGCATAACATGAACAAAATGCAAAACAAAATACAAAACCCCAACCACGGAGGAAATACCACAATACATAGCCGGAAATGGCAAGAGTTGGAGTTACAATTATGGAAAGTTACATCCGGGGTGTTACAACACTCCACCACTACAAGAGGATCTCGTCCCGAGATCTAGGATGGCACCGGAGAGAAACGGAAGAGGAAGAGAAGAGGAAAAACTAAGTTGCTTCTTCGACCAATGAGTGAAACCAAAGAACCTTGAGAGGTTGAAAACTTGAAAGAATAATGCAATAGAATTGAACGAAATTGAGAGCATTCCAGTAGAAAATAGAAACAAGGAGCACCATGTGAACCTTGGAGGTTGCAAAGCTATGAATGACGAGTACAATGGACAAGAAGGAATTGAAACCACTCTGGTTGAAATGAGATAAACAAGGAACAAGGACGGTCAAATTCGGACAACACTCCGGTTGAAAAGAGATGCAAGACTTGATAAGATGAAAAGAACTTGAAGAGATGACACAACACTCCGGTTAAATGGATAAGCAAGAAAATAACATGATCTTGACAAAACGAGGTGATGGGTGAAGAGAGCAACATCACAATGCCTCCGGAAGAAATAATAGAAGATAGATCATTGGAATAAGAGAATGGAGAAGAAAATGCCAACTTCTGCCACAAATGAGCTCGGAAAGCACCCTTCCAAGAAGGTTATAACGGGGTTGTTGGAAAACCAACAACGAAACGAATAAGCTTGTAGTGGGCTTATGGAAAAGTTCTCAAAATTTAGGCAAAAAATTTCCACTATGAAAACAAATAATATAATTGATAACACCGACAGGATGAAAAATTTCTTCCACCAAGATGATAGAGAGATAACTTGGATCATTGATAAACACCACAATAGCAACATTCCTTAGGGAAGACTTTAGGTGAAATATGACACAAGATAACTCCAACAAAGAGATTAATGGATTGAAAAGATCTCATGATCGAAGAGAAAAATGATGGTTTTTAAAATATCTCCTTCCTGACAACATGTGAATCATGAAACATGAAGGAAATTGTCAAGAGTGACATAACACCACCTCAAATGATAAGGTAGAAAGAATTGCACTTCGAAATGCAAGAAGAAGAATACTTGAGCTTTTCCAAGAACAATCTTGAAGAACACTTCGAGAATGAGTTAACTCTTTAGCGAACCACCATGTAGAGCCTCCATGAAGAACTCCAATAATACAAGCATGATAGAAAGAGAGAGAAGTTGAAAACACGAGGTGAAGCCTTGCGATGATTTAGATGGAGCTTTGCGACGAGATAATGCAGAAACTTGGAACTCCGGAAAAGAAAAGATGAAGAATCTCGAACCGAGAAATGTGACATGATGAACAACTCTGGAAAGAAGAAACTAGATCACTTGGATGAAACAATAATAAGAACTACATTATGCGTATCCTGCACCAATTTAAATTGATGACAAGCAACGGATTTGGCATACTACTTATTCTCATTGAAAAATGATTACAGATAGAGATATAGCGCAAACTTGAGAAAGGTCTTCAACAACCACCGGTAGGATTGAAACAGCGAAAGAACGAATGAATTGATACGATAACGAAGGATGAGAAATCTTGAATGAACCACCGTAAGAATTGAAAATGAACGTAGCAAAGGCACTATTCACCGGTAATAATTGGAAAATGAATTAAGATACTTGAGGGGATTTAGATACATGAGAACGAAGAGATCATGAGCTGACTAAAGAGTATACTTGAACGATCCACCAGTAAGATTTGGAGAACAGGAGCTGAAGGTTGAGAATGAGTAATATTCAGAAATGATGGCCTTCGGATGATCGAGAAAGGAAAGAAACTCCTGAAATGCGTCGGATGGGTGAAAAGAATTCTCACAATCGAAAACAATTATGAGAGGATGGCATCAAGCTTGAACTACACATCTTTGGAAGAACGGGTACGGATTTAAGAGGAACTCTTCTTCGGTCTTCAAAATCTGAGAAATGACGACGAGAAACACCACCATGGATTGTTGAGATGCTCCGGGAGAATGAAAAACAAAGAGGTTGAGCCAACAATGAAAAACAATTTTAAATCGATCTTGGAAAACATCTGACTGGTGAAATTTATTCTTACATCAAACTTCGAAAAGAATTTGGGAATGGCTCCGGGAAAATAAAAAAGTCAGGTAAGATCCTGGGAATAGACATGTGGGTTAGGCCCACTCAAAAGAAACATCGTTGAAGGATTGCTTGAAATAGAGATTGCACCGGTAGAATTAAATAGCTTGAATGAGAGAAAAACCTCGAAGTACTCGAACGGATTAAGAATGGAAACATGATTCTTCTGAGATATCTTCAACATTCCAGAACAAATGAATAGCAAGAGGTGAGTGATTGAGAGGTGCACCGGCATGAGAAAGCATTTGACACGAGGAAAGGAATATGATCAACACTAAAAGGTTGAATTGAATCCATCGTAGGAGAATAGAGAACGGAGGATGATGAACTTGAAACTCCTGGGCGACATCATGATAATCACCGGGTAAGAACATTGAAGGAAAGAATGAATAAACTTCACATCCATAAGATGGATACTTGATTAAGAAACCATAGTCCTTGAAGAAAAAGGGGGGAGGGCGGGAAAAACAAAGGCGACTTGGGACGGAGGAAGAAACACCATTGAGAAAACTTAGAGATGATCTTGCGGATGTTGAAATGATCGGATCCACTTGAAGAGAAGCACGCCGGTTGGAAAAGAATTAACATGACGACCTCGATGATCAAGAAGGATTAGTATTCACATAGCAATATGAGAACACCGTTTAGGAAAGGTATGGATTCAACATTTGACTTCGAAGCAACTCGAATACCACAAATAAAACAAAACAAAGGATTGGCTTGCAGAATAAGCCGGAACAAATACATATGATAGAGATTTACCCAATCCCATATCATGCATCTGTCGGAAAGATATTCTAGGAGCTACTTGAATTCCCACCTATAAAACTCCCGAAACTTTCTGGTTATGCAATCTGGTGTTGGGGATACAGGGGAAGCAATATATATCTCACCCAAAACTAACAATACCTACATCCAGCTGTATCCATCCGTCAACACATAACCAAGAAAACTCCGGAAATCGTGTACCTCAACCTTCGAAAAGCATCCGTTATACGAGCTATGGCAATACTCCTGAACTCCCCAATACTGGGTGGCATCGAGGTTATCTCACCAACAACTACATAAAAGAGATTTTCGATGTTGGCAAAACTCAGGTATTCCAGAACTGCAACAATAAAATAATGATGACAACACCTCGGAGCTCAACTCCCCGGGACACTGCCACAACCCCTAAATGTCAGGAGGCACCAAGAACAATGTTCTCGTCATAAGAATATTGGAACGATCCCAAGATACCCGCGTTCCTAAAAAAAATTAGTGAAATTTGAGGTGAGGAAAGACAAAACATATACGTCAGGAGGCCTCACCAGAGCGACGAAGGGACTGAGGAGTAAAAAGAATCCTACTCTCCGATATATATAATCCTAAGACTCAAAACATTTTTGTTCTAGACTCAACAACGTCAGCGATTCGATCAAGAAGGGGGTTCCTAAGTCGGGGATGGCTCTGATTACCAACTTGTAACACCCACGATGCGGCTATATCTCTCACATGTCGAGGCATGACATAGAGGCATAACCGCATGGTGGTTTTGTCGCAAGAAGGGTCATCTTCACACAATCCCATGTAATGAACAAGAATGGGATAAAGAGTTGACTTACAATCGCCACTTCACACAATGAACATATAATTCATACATCATTCTGAGCACACACATAGTCCGACTACGAACGAAGCCAAAAGAAAAGAAGATAACCCAACTGCTAGATCCCCGATCATCCCAACTGGGCTCCACTACTGATCAACATGAAACGAAACATAGCAATGACCAAGATCTTCATTGAGCTCCCATCTGAGCTCGGTTGCATCACCTGCACTGGTATCATCGGCACCTGCAACTGTTTGGTAGTATCTTGTGAGTCACGAGGACTCGGCAATCTCAAAACCCGCGAGATCAAGACTATTTAAGCTTATGGGTAGGAAGTGGTAATGAGGTGGAGTTGCAGCAAGAACTAAGAAAATATGGTGGCTAACATACGCAAATAAGAGCGAGAAGAGAAGCAACGGAACGGTCGAGAAGCTAGAAGTGATCAAGAAGTGATCCTGAAACTACTTACACACAATCATAACACAAAGATCCTGTTCACTTCCCGGACTCCGCCGAAAAGAGACCATCATGGCTACACACGCGGTTGATGCATTTTAATTAAGTCAGGTGTCAAGTTCTCTATAACCGGACATTAACAAATTCCCATCTACCACATAACTGCGGGCACGGCTCTCGAAAGTTTTTACCCTGCAGGTGATGAGGACATCAATACCATTGTTACATCCACATCCCCTGCTGCTATACATACTGGACCAATTACTAGAGCTCGCGCACGCCAATTAAATTACCAGGTACTTTCGTTTTTCTTGGTAATGATTCTAATGTTGAGAATATGATGCTGCCTAAATTGGATACATTTGTTTTGCTTACAAATGAAGGTCCTAGCTTGGAGAAGGATGAACATTGGAGCAAGAACAAGCATGGAGATGATGGCATGCGCAAGGGGAACAAGAACGGAGTTACAAGTGATGATTTCAGGATGTTGAAGCCACCATAATGTGTGCATGAAGCCTTGGACGAAATATACAAGATGCCACTTCATAACTTTCGTCCAGAGGCTATTCTAGGTGCTACATCACCTTATTATTGGGCTAGGCCCATGTATTTTCGAAATACTTGAGTTTAGGCTGTTTTTAGAGTCCGTATGTGTGGGGAAACAAGAGATAGGGTTGGTTTCGGACCCCTTCCCCAAGGGCCACAAAATTCCCCCCTCTTCCTCCATATATACAGCCCTTAGGGCATCGTTTAGACTTTGGATTTTGTTTAGATTAAAGTTCACCATAGCTGCAACTTCACGTACTTCGTTTGTGTTCAACGACCAGACAAAGGCGTCACAGAACCCCACCTTGATCAATAAAGCTTTCATCTTATATTCGAAATATCCTGATTGCAATCTTAGTTTCTTGCTTGTTCTTCGTTTGCTCACAGGAAACAGACCCTCGTGGTCAGGTTGATCATGCCCCGGCGTGGTCAATAACCTCTCGGAGTTGGTTTAGCGATTGCTAAGGCACGACGTCCTCGCACGTTCATAGTCGGATCATCAAAGTCGACTTCCACCAAAGCGATATCCATCATCTCATCGAAAGACGGGACACCTTTGCCTCTATCAACAGGGGCGTCCTAACTTAGCCCATCACAAGCTCTCACGGTCAACGAACGATATTCCTTATCCCAGGAAGACCCGATCAGTCTCGGAATCCCGGTTTACAAGACATTTCGACAATGGTAAAAAAAGACCAGCAAATCCGCCCGATGTGCCGACAAATCCCGATAGGAGTCGCACGTATCTTGTTCTCAGGGCACACCGGATAAGTCAAGCTACGAGTAAAACCAGACCTCAAGTTTCCCCGAGGTGGCCCCGCAGGTTGCTTGGTTCGGACCAACACTCAAAGGAGCACTGGCCTGGGGGGGTTAAATAAAGATGACCCTCGGGCTCGCAAAAACCCAAGGGAAAAAGGCTTAGGTGGATAATGGTAAAACCAAGGTTGGGCCTTGCTGGAGGAGTTTTATTCAAAGCAAACTGTCAAGGGGGTCCCATAAATCACCCAACCGCGTAAGGAACGCAAAATCAAGGAACATAACACCGGTATGACGGAAACTAGGGCGGCAAGAGTGGAACAAAACACCAGGCATAAGGCCGAGCCTTCCACCCTTTACCAAGTATATAGATGCATTAAATTAAATAAGAGATATTGTGATATCCCAAAATATCCATGTTCCAACAAGGAACAAACTTCATCTTCACCTGCAACTAGCAACGCTATAAGAGGGGGTGAGCAAAAGTGGTAACATAGCCAAACAACGGTTTGCTAGGGAAGGTGGGTTAGAGGCTTGACATGGCAATATGGGAGGCATGATATAGCAAGTGGTAGGTAGCGCGGCATAACGATAGAGCGAAGCAACTAGCATAGCAATGATAGTAGTGAGATCTAAAGTAACGGTCATCTTGCCTGAAATCCTGCTAGGAAGAAGAACGAGTCCATGAAGAATATGAAGCCACGAAGACAAACCAAGCATAGACGAACTAATCCTCACGATTGCAACGAAACAGGAACTAACAAGAAGGAGCACAACTAGAAAGAAGCAAACACACGATAAACACACAACACGTAAACATGACATGATGCACAACCAAGCATGATGTATGAAAAAGGCTACATGATGCTACTCATGGCAAGAGATGATGCATACAAGAGCAACACATCAAAGCAAGTTTAAATGAGGCCGGAAACAACATATAACAATTCCGGAAAATCCTCATGTCCATATTTTAGATTTGGTACTGTTCTACCTAGAACCATATTTTATTGTTGTTAAACATGAAAATAAAGTGCAACAAGTTAATCTATGCATTTTTTCACCCTATTTACATATGAAGTTTATTTAAAACCGAGCTACGATTATTTAGTTATGAAATAAATCATTTTAACATGGCATTTATGCAAAACAGCAAGTTTAAATATTTTAAGTATGGATGAAATTAGGTTATTATGAAATTAGAAGAAAAACTAAGCATTTTACATGTATAAATTATTTTAATCCGATGCACCATTTGTGAGTTATTAAATGCATGATCTAGAGGGACTTTTTTGTAAAATGGCAGTTTCGGTTAAATGGCAAAATTCACAGCGCATGGAAAAAAATATGCATGGGCCGAAACTGGCTGACCCATCAGTGCACAGGAGAGGGGATGGGCGCTTCCTCACCAGAGGGCCCATAGGTCGGCTCGGTGGTGGGCTAGGCTGCGCGCGAGGGAGCTGGGCTGCGGCGGGAGTAGAGGTGGCCTCGTGCAGGCGAGTGGCGCTCGTCCACGCTGGCGCTGGACCGGTCAACGCGGGGCGGTGCTCGTTCCTAGGAAGAAAAGAAGCAGGGCGCGGAGGTATTCGTCCTCCTATGGACGCAGGGGAGGCAGCAGCGTGAAGCAGGGGAGCAGCAGAGGGACTTGGCGGGGCGAGGGCGCCCGGAAACCGGCCGGATCTGGTGAGATGGTAGGAGCGCAGGGACGGCGGATCTTGGCACGGATCGAAGGCGGCGATGTCGACCTGCAGAGGACGTCGTGGCGGGGTCAGAGAAGCTCAGAGAAAGGCAAGTGGGAGGAGAGGAAAGGAGCAGGGGCTCGTCAACGGGACCTGCTAATGAGGTCCTCCATGGCGTGGCAGTGTCTTGGGTCTCCGGCAAGGCAGTGGGACCGGACGGAACCAGAGATGGAGGGAGTCGGCAGTGGAGAAGCTCCAGGTGGCGTCGCTGTCTCCTATTCGAGCAAACAGAGAGGGAGAGATGTGAGGTGAGTGAGAAAGACAGGGAAGGGAGAGGAAGGAGGTGGGGTGCGGGAGCGGCATGGTTCATGGATCGTTGATGGTGCAGCTCGCCGGCAGGGCGGCTGTAGTCCAGGCCAGGCGCTGGAGCCGAGGGGCTCGAGGAGCTCCTCTCCTTGGTGCTGGACATGCACGGAAAGCGGGGACACTCAGGGAAGAAATTGGTTGCAGGCGCGGGAAGGAGGAGGCTGCGACTTGCTGGTGGTTTGGGTGGCGCGGAAATCACGGGAGTTGGTCAGAGGTTGCGGTTGGAGGGGGGTGGATCTGAGATGGATGGTGGTTGGCTCGGTGGGGAAGACGAGGAGGAGACCAGGTGGGCTGGCGGCGACGGGGAGGATTTGATGGATGGATGGGACATGGCTAGGGTTAGACTATATATATATATATATATATATATATAGGGTATTAGAGTAGGGTTAATCCGGTCCGTCCGATCATAATCGGGTGATCGAGAATAACTAGGTTAGAGAGAGATCAAATTATAAACCGAAGATATTAGAGGGATGTTTGGAGATGATCCGAATCCAACGGTGATGATTGAGCAGGTCGGGTTCGGGTAAGTTTCGGACGCGCACACGAGGGGTCTGTGCATTTTACAGAGAGACTCCGGTTTAGGCAAGAGGGGAAAACGAAGAACAAGGTTGGTCTCGAAACGGTCAACAAAAGCAAGGGGGACGCAGCAACTACAAGCGGATGCAAGCTTTATGAAAACATGCAGATGCAATGCGCATGATGCTATGAGATGAAATGCATAACATGAACAAAATGCAAAACAAAAGACAAAAACCCAACCACGGAGGAAATACCACAACACATAGCTGGAAATGGCAAGAGTTGGAGTTACAATTATGGAAAGTTACATCCGGGGTGTTACAAGACTGTGGGCACCACTCGTCATCACGGACCCTCATCGGCAAGGCGTTTTGCAGCAGGTTTTATTGCCCTACAGCACTCGAAGACGCAATCTAGATGGTGAAGGCTTGCGAGGCCTGCCAATTCCACGCCAAGCAGATTCGTCAGCCAGCTCAGGGCCTGCAGACCATTCCACTCTCATGGTCGTTCGCGGTGTGGGGGCTGGACATTTTGTGCCCGTTTCCTCGGGCGCCAGGGGGGCTATCACTACCTTTACGTCGCCATTGACAAGTTCACCAAGTGGGCTGAGGTGGAAACTGTCTGCACCATCCCAGCTGGCTCCGGAGTCAAGTTCATCAAGGGCCTCGTGAGCCGATTCGGGGTGCCTAATCGCATCATCACCAACAATGGTTCGCAGTTCACCAGCAATCTCTTCAAAACATACTGTGCTAACCTTGGAACGCAAGTATGCTACGCCTCAGTGGCACACCCTCGGAGCAATGGCCAGGCTGAACGCACCAACGCAGAGGTCCTGAAAGGCCTCAAAACCAGGACCTTCAAGAAGAAGCTAGAGGCCTACAGTAGGGGCCGGTACGATGAGCTCTAGTCTGTTCTATGGTCTATTCGCACTACCGCCGCCAAGTCGACCGGCGAAACCCCGTTCTTCCTCGTCTACGGAGCAAAAGCGGTCCTCCCTCACGAGGTCAGGCGTCGCTCGCGCGGGTCCTAGAATTTGATGAAGCGCAACAGGATGCCATGCGGGGGATGGATCTCGTGCTGGGGAAGGAATACCGTTGGGAGGCCGCGCTATGAGCGGCAAGATACGAGCAGGCGCTGCGGCGGTACCACTGCCGCAACATCCGGCCTAGCACTCTCGAGGTAGGTGACCTCGTGCTCAGGTGGGTGCTCTCCAGGGAAGGGCTGCACAAGCTCTCGCCCATGTGGGAGGGCCCGTTCAAGACTGTTCATGTTTCCAGACCTGGCGCCGTGTGCTTGGAGACCCAGGAAGGGGTGCCCATTCCGAACGCGTGGAACATTCAGCACCTCCGGAGATTCTACCCTTGAAGTAAGGCCTAGTGCCTGTAAAGACGGCCCGGAGCCTGTGAAGAAGGGCCCAGTGCCTGCAAAGAAGGCCCGGTGCCTGTGAAGCTCGTCGCCCCAAGAAAATGCCCGGTGCCTGTGAAGAAGGCCCGGTGCCTGTGAAGAAGGCCCGGTGCCTGTGAAGCTCGTCTCCCCAAGAAAAGGTCCGGCGCCTGTGAAGAAGGTCAATGTCTGTGAAGCTCGCTGCCCGTGACACTCTCACGTAATAACGAGTTGGGGTTGTACACGCCCCGGAGTCTCCGGAGTGCCGCCCTTGGGCTTCGGGGGCTCCCGCCCATGCCTAGTGGCAGCACTTAGCTCCGCGCTGGTGAGAAGACGTCAAAGACTAGATTAGGTGCCGGACGCGGCTTTTCATTTGCTTTCCGCAGTTGGCTTGTTCACCCTTGTTCAAAACTTTATTAGAGTTTCTTTTAGTGTTGTTTGCTGTCCCGAGCCCGTGATTCTTTGTCTTTGTTTTTCGCCTGACTCGTCCTCTCTTTCGCAAGCCTCGCGAGGGGGCTGTGCGGGCTCCCTCGCGAGTACCTTCTTACCTAATTTCATGAGGCTTCCTCACTCAAGTTCACAGCGGGAGAACCCCTTCTGGTCCATGCCCCACGGGTATCGCGACGCGAACACAGGACCTGAGCCGGTCACCCTCACGACAAAGGTTCGAAAGCTATCCTCCCGGCTAAATTTTGCAGGCTTCAAGACGCCCGGTGAGGCCTCAGGTAGGTACCTCACGAGGCAAAAATGGCAGCGAGTCCCTCGAGCTAAGTTGTTCCTATGCACAAGCACGCAGCCGCAACACCACAACACAGCATGGTAATAATAGAAATAGCATAATAATTAAGGGCAATAGTCCAGCATGCCCCCACGAGGCTCCATACTTCTCTCTCTCTCTCTATGCAGGAAAAGGAGATAAACAAAATAAACGTGGCATGCCCGGTGACGGCTCGTGAGGGGGATTCACGTCGCCCTCCCAAGCTCAATCAGACTCCTCCTCGCGCTTCACTGAGGCATGACGGTGGGATGACCCGCTACCACCCTCGAAGCGGGCGCGGCAGCATGGTGGTTGGTCGCAGCCACCGCTGGAGGAGTTGTCGCCAGAGGGGGAGCCGCTGAAGCTTGGCGAGCTGCGGGCGCCACCACCGGCGGGCTCGCCTTCATCCTTGTTGTGGCCGTCACCAAGCCCTAGCACCTGATCGCCATCATTGTCTTTTGGGAAGCACCCGACACGGCGACCGTCTTCTCCGAACACCCTCACGTAGAGGGTCGCGTCACCGTCAAACTTGAAGTGCAGGGTGCACCACCGGCCTAGGCCACGCGCACGGGCAAACGTCTGCCAGCCGCGGGCAAAGGCTACGTTCCTGGCGATGGAGATCTTCATCGAGACCCAGGAAGCCCTGCTGCTGCAGCCGTCCGCCTGGAGCCAGAGGCCGCCAGGGGCGCCAGCCGGGAGTTCGCTGGCAAAGAAGCGGGGAAGCTGGAGCCAGTTGCCAGCCGGATCCGCCGCCCACACGACAAACTCTGGCAGCACCTCTGCCGAGTGGAAGCGCACCCTGGGAGGCCGCGCGGCCACAAGGCGCCTTCCCTCACCCACCGGGTGGCCGTCACCGCGTGGGGGACCACCGCCGCGACCACGAGGAGCCACCACAGGAGTCGCGGGGTGCTTACGGGGGTGATCTCGGCCGCGCTTGGGCAGAGGGGAGTCAGGCCCTTCCCGGCGAGTTTTCCCCTTCTCCGTAGCCGAGAACCTCTTCGTTGGTGCCATGGGACACGATGGGCGACTGGAGCAGGGAGGAAGAAGAAGCAAGTGGTAGAAGGGAGATGTGCAACGAGGGCCTGCCCCCCCCCCACACACACACACATTTATAACCCCAGGAAGGCCAACCGTCGGCCTCCACAATCGCAGGTAATCATGACTCTTTTTGCATGCAGCAGGGACTCATCAAATTGGGCGGTTACCGAGGCAGCGTGGGGAAGCGGAGACGCCCACGTCCAATCAACCGCCATGCGGCGACCAAGGCCGCATGCTATTGGGGGGCGCGGCGCTCCGCACTTGCCCTTTCGCTTCGCTGCTAAGCCAAGTCCGAGCACGCCTTGGGCACGGGGGCTACTGTCGGCGTTCTGGGAACGGGGGTCCCCAGACTTTCCTGCCTGTGGCCTGCGGCGTGGCGCAAGGGGTGGCCCAGTACGGCCCATCTTCATCAACTCAAGCTCAAGACCCTCGCGAGGTGCCAAGCCTCGCGGGGCAGACGACGCAAGGCTTCCTCAGGAACGGCCTCACCAGGCAGGCTCGCGAGGAGGCGGAGAGATCAAGGCAGGGGTACCTCGCGAGGTACTCGTGACACAAGCCATGACGATCGAGACCAGGTGGGCGCCGGCCTGCGCAGCGTCCTTGTTCCCTCTTTGGTGCAAAGGAGGCAAGCGCAGGCGTGTTGTACCGAGGCATCAAGCAAAGGTTACCATTTCAGTACAACGAGACCAATACCAGCAGAGCGGTAGGACGGAGGTCACCATGGAGCCCAAGATGGCGTCATCGCCAGTGCCTTTGGCAGCCGAAGACTAACTTTAGTCAGGATAACTTGTACTAGATGTTCCCCTTCAAAATGGTTGTTGTTGGCGCCCTTCCCGCTCAATATTTGGGAAGAGGAATAGGGCCTCTATATATAGAGATAGCCACCACAGTAGAAGGCATCTGGATCTCACCTAGAGCCAACAGAGGCGGAGCAATTCCTCTCCAAGCACACTGTCGGTGTCAAAACCGCCGGATCTCGAGTAGGGGGTCCCGAACTGTGTGTCTAGGCGGATGGTAACAAGAGACAAGGGACACGATGTTTTACCCAGGTTCGGGTCCTCTTGATGGAGGTAAAACCCTACCCGAGATCCGCCGGTTTTGACACCGACATTGGTGCTTTCATTGAGAGTTCCTCTGTGTCATCACCGATAGGCTCGATGGCTTCTTCGACCATCATCAACGACGCAGTCCAGGGTGAGACCTTTCTCCCCGGACAAATCTTCATATTCGGCGGCTTCGCACTGCGGGCCAATTCGCTTGGTCATCTGGAGTAGATCGAAAGCTACGCCCCTGGCCGTCAGGTCGGATTTGGAAGTTTGAACTTCACGGCTGACATCCGCGGGGACTTGATCCTCGATGGATTCGAGCCACAGCCGAGCGTGCCACACTGTCACGGCGAGCATGATTTAGCTCTGCAGCCGGACAGTACCCTGGAGGTCGCACTCGAACCCGCTCCAATCTTCAATTCAGAGCTGGCTGCGCAGATCGAGGACGGATGGCTAGACACCGCCTCGGGGGCTGCAACCTCTACGGCGATAGAGCCAAAGACTGACTTTGTCCCTCATAAAGCCCATGACTCTGAGGCGCCGGACTCCGAACCTCCCGCGCCCCCTCCGATTGAATCCGATTGGGCGCCGATCATGGAGTTCACCGCAGCGGACATCTTTCAACTCTCACCTTTTGGCGACATCTTGAGTTCGCTAAAGTATCTCTCGTTGTCAGGAGAGCCCTGGACGGACTGTGGTCAGGACGTTTGGGATGCGGACGACGAAGAAATTCAAAGCCCACCCACCACCCACTTGGTAGCCGCTGTCGACGATCTAACCGACATGCTAAACTATGACTCCGAAGACATCGACGGTATGGACGACGATGCTGGAGACGACCAAGAACCAGCGTACCGGGCACAGGAAAGCCACCCCAACTCATGACGTATACATGGTGGATACACCAAAAGGAAGCGATAATGAGGAAAAACAGGACGTGGCGAAGGACAACTACCCCAACAAACAACCAAAGCGGCGACGCAAGCGCCGCCCGAAGACCGGCATCGATAAAAACGGCACCCATACGGACCCGGCCCTAGAGCAGGGCGAAGCAGTGGACGATGCACATGCCAACAAGCAGCCAGCCGGACATGAACTGGACAAGCAACCCATCCCCGGCGAAGATGATCTCACATCACCAGAGCATATGAATCTTCATAAAAGGCTCGTCGCCACTGCAAGAAGTTTGAAGAAGCAAAAGCGGAAGCTCAAAACAGCGGAGGACGCACTCAGAATGAGATGGAGCAAAGTACTCAACAGCGCAGATAAGCATGGAGCTAGTCACCAGACAAAGAGCTACCCGAAGCGCAAGTTGTTGCCCAAATTTGACGAGGAGGCCTTAGAGCCCCCGCAGTCAAAAAAGAAAGAAGCCGCCTGGCCGGATAGACGACCAGATGACAGGCCAAGAGAAACAAGGGGCGCCGCACACAAGCCGGCACACGATCAGCATAAAGATCCTCGGAAAAAGGACGACCTAGTCAGATCTATTTATGGGCCAAAAAAGAAGACTCCAGGAAGCAACATAACCCGCCGAGCATTCAAAGACAACGGCACACCCAAATACAGGGGCGCCGCACACCCACTATGTTTCACCGACGAGGTACTGGATCATGGATTTCCAGCGGGATTCAAACCCGTAAACATAGAAGCATATGACGGAACAACAGACCCCGGAGTCTGGATGGAGGATTACATCCTACACATATATATGGCCAGAGGAGACGATCTCCATGCCATAAAATACCTACCCCTCAAGCTCAAAGGGCCAGCTCGGCATTGGCTTAAAAGCCTCCCAGAAAATACCATTGGAAGTTGGGAAGAGCTTGAGGATGCGTTTCGAGCAAACTTTCAGGGGACCTATGTCCGCCCTCCGGATGCAGACGATTTAAGTCACATAACTTAACAACCCGGAGAGTCAGCATGCAAATTCTGGAACAGGTTCCTCACTAAAAAGAACAAAATAGTAGACTGTCCGGACGCTGAAGCCTTAGCAGCCTTTAAACACAACGCCCGAGACGAATGCCTTGCCAGACACCTCGGCCAGGAAAAACCAAGAACAATGGCCGCACTAACAAGCCTCATGACCCGCTTTTGCGCGGGGGAAGACAGCTGGCTGGCTAGATGCAGCACCAGCGACCCGAGTACATCCGAAGTTAGGGATGGAAATGGGAAATCACGACGCAGAAAAGATCAGCGCCGGAATAAGGAAAATGGCCCGAATAGTACAGCGGTCAACACCGGATTCAAAAGCTCTCAGCCGAACAACAAAACACTACCCCTCAAGGACAACAGTGACGAGCTATCCAACCTAAACAAGATTCTGGATAGACTATGTCAAATACATGGCACCTCCGGGAAGCCTGCAAACCATACCCACAGAGATTGTTGGGTCTTCAAATAGTCCGGCCGACTTAATGTCGAACACAAGGGGCTCGACACACCAAGCGTAAGTGAAGAAACCCAAAAGCAGCAATCCGGAAAACAGAAGACTTTCCCACTAGAAGTCAAAATAGTGAACTCACTTCATGTGATAACACGAAAAGACAGCGCGGCACCTGCTATACCAGGACACTGCCCGCAGAATGGGGATAGACCCTACCAAAATTCACCGTAGCAGCACTTCCTTCAAAGGAGTGACGCCAGGCCTTTAAGCCAATTATACAGGCTCTGTACCACCAGAGGTTGTGTTCGGTTCATCCGACAACCTCCGTCGCGTAAAGCTCACTCTCCATCGCCCCATTCAAACAGTAGCCCTTAAGCACTATTGGGGCGCGCAGCTATCGCCAGCCCTAATGCAATACCACATTACGCGCTTTTTATGCTTAAGAATTCCCGGTCCACGTGGCATAATTTCATTAAAAAGTAACTCCGAGTGTTCCTTGACTGGAGAACGTGAGACTACTTCAACAGCCACACACTAATCAGACCTTGCAGGTCAAAGCCCCTAAAAACAGGTCATTCGGACCTCGGACATGGTTAGGCGAGTCCGGCGTAACTAAACAAGGGGCTTCCCAGCCGCATACCCCCTTCATAAGGGGCCGCGTGTATAAATGATGAGAGCCAATAAAGCTCAACTTTCCTCATTTTATTCTATTTTAATACAACTTCTGCACGATATTTCTTGGAAACTAAGTCCTTCTCTTTTTCAGATGAAGCACGTGCTACACCCGTCCAGGATACAGCACAACGGAGACACAGGCGCAGACGTGCAGCAGGGACCCGTTGCAAGGATTCTTTTCAGATTAAGACCCTGTGTAAACCTTTCTTACTGTCTCTTGTTGATACACATCCCCCGGTTCCCCACCATAGCCGAGGACGAGGCTGGCGTTTTGGCACCAGCCGCGTCAGAAGTTCCCGCCTGTACCTAGACACAAGGGGCTTAGGGCATTGTTCTGCCCGGTATCATAAAGACCGAACACCTCAGGGAGTGTTCGGCGTCTCGAATTAGGCCTTATATGCATCAGCTCCGAATCATGTCTTTGGTCAAATGTTGGGTTTGCCCGGCTCCTGTGTTTTGCTGCCTTACGTTCCGCATCATCGGCTAACGCGGCACCAGGAGAACTACTGCGATTGTGCCCCGGTTCGGCCGGGCGAGCACCTCAGTAGAGAAAGCCAAAAACTGACTGTCATGATATAGCGAGAGACTGGTCAACCACTCGATCGACCATTGGAATGTTTAGAATTCCTCCGCTTTGACGAAGGACCGCTTCCCGGTCAGGCACATACGCGCCCCGAGTTCGGGAAGAGCGGTGCCACCAGGGGCTATATAGTAGCCCCACATTCGAGCTCCTATGGCTAAGTGAAAGTGATAAAGCATTATAGTCCGGTTGCCTAGTTTGCTATGCTATCACCTCCTTAAAAGGACCAAGACGTTGGATTAAGTGTGAAAAAGCGCTTTTCTTTTTGCAAACACCCCCGCACCATGTGCGTGGGAGCTGAAGCCAAAGACTGCCATCTTTCAGATTATGCATACATATATGGCCGCACAGGAGATAGTTCAATACTTGAACACACAAGTATAAAAAGTCATTGCATTATAAACATGATCTCAGAAATCATACATGCCATTCAAACATAACATCTTTCGAGCACTGCGACTCTATTATACGAGCGCCCTGCAGGACTTCCTCAAAATAGTGCTCGGTGGGGAATCGGCTTTTGTTCGAACCCCGGGATGCAACATCAGTGGCATCCATCTCCGCCCAGTATGTCTTACCACGGGCGAGAGCCATCCGTGCACCTTCTATGCATGCCGACCGCTTCATCGCCCCAATACGTGGCACCGCCCCAAGGAATTGCTGCAACAAGCCAAAATAACTCTTCGGCTTGGGCCTCTTCGGCCACAGATGAGCGACCACATCCGTCATGGCAAGTCCGGACAATCTAATCAGCTCAGCCAACTCAACCAGCCGATCACTCAACGGAAGTGGATGCTCCGGACTATGGAATTGAGACCAGAAAAGCTCTTCCATTTCATGATCCTCCTGGCTTCGAAAGTGCACGACTGCGTCCGCTGCACTCGCCGCCAAGTCCAGATAAGGATCCTCCGCACCGTACAATCGGCCGAGCTGAGCATACTTCGGATCCGTGAACTTCCTACGTAGCATAAAGGGCTTTCCAGCCACAATGTCTCCGACCTGACGCAGTTCCTCCTTCATAGCCCGCATCGCACTACGGGCATCCTTGGCTTTGGTGTCGGCCTTCTTCAGGTCCTCTTGCTCCGCTCGGCGTTCTCCTTCAAGAACCTCCAGGCGGTCGGTAGCAACTTTTAATTTCGTGGCCATTCCGGCCATCTCCTCCCTGCTTCGGCAGTGAGCAGCCTTCTCAGCTTCTAGCTCTTCCGCTGCCTTCGAGGCAGCCGCCTCACTTTTTCTGGCTTGCTCCTTGGCCCGAGCAAGTTCTGCTCAAAGGCCTTCCACAGCAGCAGCACTATTTGCATCAGGCATACAAATTATAAGGAATGGGCGTCAGCTCCCTTACTAGGCGACCGCAGAGCAACCACATACCTTGTGACTCATCGAGTCGTTTATTGACCAGCGAGATGTCCGCATCCGCAACATCGAGTTGCCTCTTCATCTCGGCAAATCCATCAGTCCGGCTGGCCACCGAACGTTCCGCCACCTGCATAGGAAAGGCGACAATCTATAACTGAGATTATGATCCTTGGCACGCTGCCGCTTTCGACAGCATACCAAGTCTCAGGGGCTACTATCTATACAGGGCGCACTTCATGTGCAAAACTGTCCAAAGGTATGTCATTTTTTGCGTACCTCAAATCCCGTCAGCAAACTTCCGACGGCCTCACACAACCCGCTTTCGGCGGATGAGATCCTCTCAAGCACCATACCCATTAATGTGCGGTGATCTTCTGAGATGGACGCCCTCTTAAGCAAATCCTGCAGCTCCACCGACCGTACTCCAATGGGTGCCGAACTCTCTGGCCCTGCCGGACTCGGGGAGACCCTCCGCGACAACACCTCAGGGTCGTCCGCCCCGCACGATGGGGCGGCAGATGCAGGCGTTTCACTCTCCATCATCTCCGGACAAAGGTCTCCCGAAGATGAGCTGTGCTGAGATGGGCTGAGATCCGAACTACAAGGTGAAAACTTTGGTTACCCTTAGAAATTAAACAGGGATGTCCACTATTACAAAATTCCCCCTTTTACTTACGGCTCGCTAGAGGGCTGATTCCTCCGAGGACACAGTTCGGCCGGGGCTCTTCCCGGCCCGAGACCTTTCGGTACAGATTTCTTTCCCCGCTTTGAGGCATTGGCCTCCGGGTCTTCGGAAGCGGTCCTCTTCTCCCCCTGGAAGGAGGGACTCTCGATTCCTCCCTTACTGAAAGCCTCCGTGGCGGAGGTGGTAGATCCCCTGTGCCCTTCTTTGCCCTCCTCCAAAGGGGCAACCTCTAACATTTTGATTAACACGGGATCCTGCATGGTCTCAGGAAGGGGGGCCGGACACCGTATCAGTTTTGCTTATGCTATCCACTCATGTCCAAGGGATAGCTGGTTAAAAGGCAAACCCACAGTAAATAAATGGATGATGTGTTCGGACACAGGGCTACTTACTTGAGTATTCGGGCGATTGCAGCTTAGGCCAGCATCCTCGGTCAATTCCGGACGCATCTCTTGCGATCCGAAGAAAAGTTCATACATCTCCGCGGGTGTCAAACCCATGAAGTGTTGAAGAACTCGTGGCCCCTCCGGATTAAATTCCCACAGGCGGAGGGGGCGACGTTTGCAGGGCAGTAGGCGCCGGATCAACATAACATGTACCACTACGGCCAGATTGATCTCCCTTTCTTGGAGGCCTCGAATCCGGTCCTGCAACAGGGGAACGTCCTTGGACGGCCCCCAGTCACGCCCCTTGTTGACCCATGATGTCAGCCGCTGTGGAGGGCCCAAGCAGAAGACGGGTGGCAGCCTCTGCCTGCTGCCCCTGGGAGCGGTGATATAGAACCACTCCTGTTGCCACAAGCCGAGCTCCTCCTGAAAAGAGCCCTCGGGCCATGGAGCATCGGCCCTCATACTTATAACCGCCCCGCCGCACTCTGCCTGACGCCCCTCAATCATCTTTGGCTCCATGTTGAAGGTTTTGAGCCACAGGCCAAAGTGAGGGGTAGTGCGGAGGAAGGCTTTGCAGACGACAATGAATGATGAGATGTGGAGGATAGACTCCGGAGCCAAGTCATGGAATTCCAGCCCATAGTAAAACATGAGCCCCCTCACGAAGGGATCCGTCGGGAAGCCTAAACCCCGAAGGAGGTGAGACACAAACACCACGCTCTCGCCAAGCTCGGGAGTAGGAATAACTTGCCCTCGGGCAGGCAGCCTATGCGAAATCTCGTAGGTTAAGTACCTAGTGTCTCTTAGCTTTAGCACGTCCTCTTCCGTGACGGAGGAGGGCATCCACCGGCCTCGTAGGTCAGGGCCGGACATTGTCGAAGATCGAAGGTACCCAAATATGGAGCCCTGGGTGTTGGAACTTGGGGCGAGGGGCGGATTCAATAGAGGATTGAAGGAAAAGAACGGGCGTTGGTCTCATTATAAAGAGGGAGAATCCCAAGAGCCGTCCCCATGACCGTTTGGAACCCGCCTTCGATGGAGGGGGCGTGGCAACGGGCGCGGTTGGGTTACCCACGTCCGTATTGATGGGAATCCCGGAATAAGGGGAACACGATCTCTACTTCGACAAGACGTGCCAAGGAAACCGCCTCGCTAAATGCGCGGAGGTGGAACAATAAAAACAATTTGAGTAAAGGCTTGATAGTGGTGTGACGTCACGCCACAAAATACGTCAGCAGATTGAACTTGTGTAATGTTATACTCTCTACGGTGGTACGTGGAATTTATTTTTGCAGAGCCGAACACTATCCTGGTGTTCGCAATCTTCTATAAATTATTCGGAGGAAGAACCCGCCTTGCAATGCCGAAGACAACATGCGCGTCGGACTCGTCGTCATTGAAGCCTGGTTCAGGGGCTACTGAGGAAGTTCCGGACTAGGGGGTGTCCGGATAGCAGAATTATCATCATCGGCCGGACTCCAAGACTATGAATATACAAGATTGAAGACTTCGTCCCGTGTCCGGATGGGACTTTCCTTGGCGTGGAAGGCAAGCTTGGCGATACGGATATGTAGATCTCCTACCATTGTAACCGACTCTGTGTAACCCTAGCCCTCTCCGGTGTTTATATAAACCGGATGGCTTTAGTCCATAGGACGAACAACAATCATACCATAGGCTAGCTTCTAGGGTTTAGCCTCCTTGATCTCGTGGTAGATCCACTTGTAACACACATCATCAATATTAATCAAGCAGGACGTAGGATTTTACCTCCATCAAGAGGGCCTGAACCTGGGTAAAACATCATGTCCCTTGTCTCTTGTTACCATCCGCCTAGACGCACAGTTCGGGACCCCCTACCCGAGATCCACCGGTTTTGACACTGACACACACCATCACAAGAACACCCTTGCGAAGTTGTTCTTCCTCTGTATTGTTCATCATCAGCCCAGAGGCAATCCACTACACCACACACTAGATTAGGGTATTACACCACAATGATGGCCCGAACCAGTATAAACCTTGTGTCCCTCGTGTTGTTCATCGTGTAGCTTAGATTCATAGCGAGGCCTTGGGACGTGGATCGGTAAGGGGAAGATCTTCACGCGCACCCCAGAGTTCAAACCTTAAGGGTTTTGCCGGAACCCGATATCCAACATCATCCCATAGCTTATATATGCTCACTATTCAGGATATCGGTAGCTGGTACCATATAGGCCGAGGGATTATAAGGGACTAATCGGTGAATCGGACTTTTAACTGGACATATCTGCATCGTTAGGTTAACTAGGGCCATATGTAATATATCTGAGGCTACATAGCAACATGCACTGTACTTAATGTCTACATATGCAATCCTAGGCTACATAGCAACAAGGAAGAGTGTTACCTTGATGTTTTGATGATGTCTAGATACACGTAGAAGAGCAGCAGGAACAACAACAACACAGCCCTATTTGGATACTCAACTTAGCTTAGAGGTTAGAGTTAGTTTCTAGCTCATGACTAACCCTGAACTAACTCCATTCAAAGAGGTGTTTGGATGACAGGGTTGGATACTTAGATCGACAATAAATGCACTAGGAGAACTAGCTCCAATTAGCACCTGTTGGGTTGGATAGTTTTTTTGGGTGGGTTATAGATGCAACTAGCTCAAACTATCCCTCATGTTTAGATATACTTTAGGGCTATTTGATCCCGAACTAGCTCAAACTAACTCTAACCCATGGATACAGCAGCAGTTAATCAGTCGATAATTTGTAAGAATGCAATAAACTCCTTCCGGCACATAATATAAGATGTTAATTCATCTAATATGTGAGTATATTGGATGTTATAAGATATTATAAAAGAGTGTTGTACTACATCATTGTGCAATTGGTGTTTATCTTCTAATATTAACTTGGTGCTTTTAGGTACATATGTCATTGGTAAAGATCCGGGCTTCGACCCTTTCTGCGTATGGGGAAATGAGATATCGATGAACCAACATCAAGTGAGGAAGATGATAAAGATTGTTAGTAAAATGGGTCAAAAGATGGCAATTAAACTATTTGTTTACACTTTATCCAATACAACAGCGAACTCCGGGATGGTAAGTAAGAACTCTGCAGCCTTCTTTTTACTGCCCATAATGAGTTGTGTTAGATGGCAGTGTCTGAATCTTTTTTCCTTTGCAGTGGTTCCCAAAGCAGTTTACTAAAGATTACCTCTCAAACTACATGATTGGTGGGCATGCAAAGGTTAAACTATTTCTACCAGAACACGATGATTATCTAGATGTTTCCATGAAGACCGTGAAGGGTGGGCGGTCGGCCATCACAAGGGGTTGTACTAGAGTCGTGCGTGCCTTCTGCATGGAGGAGGGCACAATATGGGCATTCTGCTTCACCTTGTTCAACAACCAAAATGTATTATATTTCGCCTCTTTCTTTACTATCTTTAATAGTACAAGTATACAACTGTGGTTCATCATTCTTTATTTGGTTCTTATGTAATTATTGATGTGTACCTATGAATTGAATAATGCATTGGTTGTCTGAACCTGATGGATATGAATAAAACTATAGCATACATTCAATTTCAATTTCAATTTCAATTTGATGTAGCAGCAATTAAATTACGATGAAATTATGCTCTCCAGGTTGTTATAGCACACACGGTTGGTAAAATACAAACGTTTGCGATATACACCATAATCCGAGACGGTTCACGGAGAGGAAACGTGTGCAAGCATGCACATAGTTGCCATTTGCAAAGCGTGTGCATTGTCAGACAATATCACAAACGGTGCTGGCAAACTAACCGTTTGCGATAGTTGCATTATCGTACACGATTCACAACCATGAAATGTTTCTAATGAAGTATGCATCATAAACGTTGCACCATAGAATAGCGTGTGCAATAGTTGCCTTATCGTACATGATTCGCAACCATGAACTGTTTCTGATGAAGTATGCATCGTAAATGTTGCACCACAGAATAGCGCGTGTGATAGTTGTCGTGTACGATGATGTTACGATGGTCCAAAGTTTCGTAATCCTATCTGACACTCGTACGACGATTAGCTAATCTTCTTAATTAGTTATCGCATATGGTTTGTGAAAAGCGAATGTGTGATTGTATGCTTATCATACACATTCTATAATAGTGAACCGTTTGTGATGGGCCGCGCATCGTAAACGTGGCCCCACAGAATACCGACTGCGATGGCAATGCGACCACAAATGAAAAGGAGTATTGTAGGGTCCCTATCCCTGACGGTTTCTTGGTCGTGTGGGAAGGACCCCCCTAGCGCCGTCACTCACTAGGTGACAGTTCCGAATGCCATCACGGAAAGGGGTTAAAAACCGTTTGTATAGCACCGACGCGTACCAGTGTGCTAACATGATTCAGACGGACTTAAGCATCTCTACGGTTGAGAAAGTCTCGTCGTAGTCAACCCCTTGAACTTGTCGAAAACCTTTTGCGACAAGTCGAGCTTTATAGACAGTAACATTACCATCAGCGCCAATCTTCTTCTTGAAGGTACATTTATTCTCTACGGATTTCCGATCATCGGGAAAATCCACCAAAGTCCACACGTTGTTCTCATACATGGATCAAATCTCATATTTCATGGCCTCAAGCCATTTATCAGAATTTGGGATCATCATAGCTTCTTCATAGTTCGTAGGTTCGCCATGATCTAGTAACATGACTTCCAGAATAGGATTACCATACCACTCTGGTGTCGATCGTGTCCTGGATGACCTACGAGGTTTGGTAGTAACTTGATCTGAAGTTTCATGATCATCATCATGACCTTCCTCTCTAGTTGGTGTAGGCATCACGAGAACGGATTTCTTGGATGACCTACTTTCCAAATTGAGAGACGGCACAATTACCTCATCAAGTTCTACATTCCTCCCACTCACTTCTTTTGAGAGAAACTCCTTCTCTAGAAAGGTTCCATTCTTGGCAACAAAGATCTTGCCTTCGGATCTGTGGTATAAGGTGTACCCAATTGTTTTCTTAGGGTATCCTATGAAGACGCACTTCTCCGATTTGGGTTCGAGCTTATCAGGCGAAGCCTTTTGACATAAGCATCGCATCCCCAAACTTTAAGAAATGACAACTTAGGTTTATTGCCAAACCATAGTTCATATGGTGTCGTCTCAATGGATTTTGACGGTGCCCTATTTAACATGAATGTTGCTGTCTCTAATGCATAACCCCAGAACAATAGTGGTAAATCAATAAGAGACATCATAGATCGCACCATAATTAATAAAGTATGCTTACAACGTTCGGACACACCATTACGTTGTGGTGTTCCAGGTGGCGTGAGTTGTGAAACTATTCCACATTGTTTTAAATGAAGGCCCAACTTGTAACTTAAATATTCACCTCCGCGATCAGATCATAGAAACTTTATTTTCTTGTTACGATGATTCTCCACTTCACTCTGAAATTCTTTGAAGTTTTCAAATGTTTCAGACTTGTGTTTCATTAAGTAGATATACCCATATCTGCTCAAATCATATGTGAAGGTCAGAAAATAATGATACCCACCGCGAGCCTCAACACTCATCGGACCGCATACATCGGTACATATTATTTCCAATAAGTCATTGGCTCGCTCCATTGTTTCAGAGAACGGAGTTTTAGTCATCTTGCCCATGAGGCATGGTTCGCGAGTATCAAATGATTCATAATCAAGTGATTCCAAAATTCCATCTACATGGAGTTTCTTCATGCTCTTTACACCAATATGACCTAAACGGAAGTGCCACAAATATTTTGCACTAACATTATTAAATTTGCATCTTTTGGCATCAATATTCTGAATATATGTATCACCACAATCAAGATTCAAAATAA
The DNA here is from genome assembly GCF_018294505.1 of Triticum aestivum. Taxonomy (NCBI): domain Eukaryota; kingdom Viridiplantae; phylum Streptophyta; class Magnoliopsida; order Poales; family Poaceae; genus Triticum; species Triticum aestivum. The sequence continues at coordinate 585,331,827 of NC_057798.1, forward strand.
ATAGACCACTCTTCAAGGGTGCATGACCATAAAAAATATTACTCATATAAATAGAACAACCATTATTCTTTGATTTAAATGAATAACCGTCTCGCATTAAACAAGATCCAGATATAATGTTCATGCTCAACGCTGGCACCAAATAACAATTATTCAGGTCTAAAATTAATCCCAAATGTAGATGTAGAGGTAGCGTGCCGACGGTGATCACATTGACCTTGGAACCATTCCCGGCGCGCATCATCACCTTGTCCTTAGCCAATCTTCATTTAATCCGTAGTCCTTGTTTTGAGTTACAAATATGAGAAATCGAACCGGTATCAAATACCTAGGCACTACTACGAGCATTAGTAAGGTACACATCAATAACATGTATGTCAAATATACCTTTGTTCACTTTGCCATCCTTTTTATCCGCCAAATACTTGGGGCAGTTCCGCTTCCAGTGACCAGTCCCTTTGCGGTAGAAGCACTCAATTTCAAGCTTGGGTCCACCTTTGGGCTTATTCCCGGGAGTGACAACTTGCTTGCCATTCTTATTGAAGTTCCCCTTCTTTCCCTTGCCCTTTTTCTTGAAACTAGTGGTCTTGTTAACCATCAACACTTGATGCTCCTTCTTGATTTCTACCTCCGCAGCTTTGAGCATTGCGAAGAGCTCGGGAATAGTCTTTTCCATCCCTTGCATATTATAGTTCATCACGAAGCCTTTGTAGCTTGATGGAAGTGATTGTAGAACTCTGTCAATGACACAATCATTTGGAAGATTAACTCCAGCTGAGTCAAGTGATTATGATATCCAGACATTCTGAGTATGTGTTCACTGATAGAACTGTTCTCCTCCATCTTGCAGATATAGAACTTGTTGGAGACTTCATATCTGTCAACTCGGGCATTTGCTTGAAATATTAACTTCAACTCCTAGAATATCTCATATAGTCCATGACGTTCAAAACGTCTTTGAAGTCCCGATTCTAAGCCGTAAAGCATGGCGCACTGAACTATCGAGTAGTCAGCAGATCGAGCTTGCTAGACGCTCATAACATCAGCATCTGCTCCTGCAGCAGGCCTTTCACCGAGCGGTGCATCAAGGACATAATTCTTCTATGCAGCAAAGAGGATAATCCTCAAGTTACGGACCCAGTCCATGTAGTTGCTTCCATCATCTTTCAACTTAGCTTTCTCTAGGTACGCATTAAAATTCAAAGGAACGGTAGCACAGGCCATTGATCTACAACATAGATATGAAAAACTATCAGGACTAAGTTCATGATAAATTAAGTTCAATTAATCATATTACTTAAGAACTCCCACTTAGATAGACATCCCTCAAGTCATCTAACTGATACGTGATTCAAATCAACTAAACCATGTCCAATCATCACGTTAGATGGAGTAGTCATCAATGGTGAACATCTCTATGTTGATCATATCTACTATATGATTCACGTTCAACCTTTCGGTATCCAGTGTTTCGAGGCCATGTTTGTACATGCTAGGCTTGTCAAGTTTAACCTGAGTATTCCGCATGTTCAAAACTGTCTTGCACCCATTGTATGTGAACGTAGAGCCTATCACACCCGATCATCACGTGGTGTCTCGCACGAAGGACTGTCGCAATGGTGCATACTCAGGGAGAACACTTATACCTTGAAATTTAGTTAAGGGATAATCTTATAATGCTACCGTCGTACTAAGCAAAATAAGATGCATAAAGATAAACATCACATGCAATCAAAATATGTGACATGATATGGCCATCATCATCTTGTGATATCTCCATCTCCAAAGCATCGCCATGATCTCCATCGTCACCGGCTCAACACCTTGACCTCCATCGTAGCGTCGTGGTCGTCTCGCCAACTATTGCTTCTACAACTATTGCTATCGCTTAGTGATAAAGTAAAGCAATTACATGGCGTTTGTATTTCATACAAGAAAGCGACAACCATAAGGCTCCTACCAGTTGCCGATAACTTTTACAAGACATGATCATCTCATACAACAAAGTATATCACATCATGTCTTGACCATATCACATCACAACGTGCCCTGCAAAAACAAGTTAGATGTCATCTACTTTGTTGTTGCAAGTTTTATGTGGCTGCTACGGGCTTCTAGCAAGAACCGTTCTTACCTACGGCACAAAACCACAACGGTGATTTATCAAGTTTGCTATTTTAACCTTCAACAAGGACCGGCAGCAGTCAAATTTGATTCAACTAAAGTTGGAGAAACAGACACCCACCAGCCACCTTTATGCAAAACTAGTTGCACGTCTGTCGGTGGAACCGGTCTCATGAACGTTCTCATGTAAGGTTGGTCCGGGCCGCTTCATCCAACAATACCGCCGAATCAAAATAAGACATTGGTGGTAAGCAGTATGACGATCACCACCCACAACTCTTTGTGTTCTACTCGTCCATATCATCTACGCATAGACCTGGCTCAGATGCCACTGTTGGGGAACGTAGCGTGCAATTTCAAAAAAAATCCTACGCTCACGCAAGATCTATCTAGGAGATGCATAGGAACGAGAGGAGGAGAGTGTGTCTACGTACCCTCGTAGACCAAAAGCGGAAGCGTTTGAGAATACGGTTGATGTAGTCGAACTTCTTCTCGTTTTGACCGATCAAGCACCGAACATACGTCACCTCCAAGTTCTGCACACGTTCAGCTCGATGACGTCCCTCGAACTCTTGATCCAGCGGAGTGTCGAGGAAGTAGATGAGTTCCATCAGCATGATGGCATGCAGACGATGATGGTGAAGTGATCCGCGCAGGGCTTCGCCTAAGCACTACGAGAATATGACCGGAGGCGTAAACTATGGAGGGGGGCGCCGCACACGGCTAACAATAGGTGATGTGTGTTCTAGGCGCCTGCCCCTTCATATATATAGGTGGGAGGGAGAGGGAGAAGCCCTAGGGGCGCCCCAAGTAGGAGGGATCCTACTTGGGCTCCTGCCCTAGGCCGGAGCCCCCCTTTCCTTCTTTTGACGATGAGGGGAAGGAAGGAGGAGGTGGCGCCCCCCCCCCCTTTCCTTTCTCCCACCAAGGGGGAAAGGCGGGAGGAGGTGGCGCCCCCTCCCTTCCTTCCTCTAGGGCCTGCGGCCAAGGAAAGGGGCGTACTAGCCCCTTGTGGAATGGTTTGTCCCTCTCTCGGCCCATTAAGCCCATATATGTGTCGGGGTTGCGCGAAACTCCTTTCCGGTGACCCGTTATGTATCTGGTACCCTCTGGAACATTTCTGGTGTCTGAATACTATCGTCCTATATATCAATCTTTACCTCTTGACCATTTCAAGACTCCTTGTCATGTCCGTGATCTCACCCAGGACTCCGGACAACATTCAGTCACCAAATCACATAACTCATATAATACAATATCGCCATCGAACGTTAAGCGTGCGGACCCTACGGGTTCGAGAACTATGTAGACATGACCAAGACACCTCTCCGGTCAATAACCAATAGCAGAACCTGGATGCTCATATTGGATCCTACATATTCTACGAAGATCTTTACCGGTCGAACCATTATGACAACATACGTTATTCCCTTTGTCCATCGGTATGTTACTTGCCCAAGATTCGATCGTCGGTATCTTAATACCTAGTTCAATCTTGTTACGGGAAGTCTCTTTACTTGTTCCGTAATGCGTCATCCTGCAACTAACTCATTAGCCACTTTTCTTGCAAGGCTTATTATGATGTGCATTACCGAGAGGGCCCAGATATACCTCTCCGATACTCGGAGTGACAAATCCTAATCTTGATCTATGCCAACCCAACAAACACCTTCAAAGATAATTGTATAAGATCTTTATAATCACCTAGTTACGTTGTGACGTTTTATTGCACACAAGGTATTCCTCCGGTATCCAGGAGTTGCATAATCTCATAGTCGAAGGAATATGTATATGACATGAAGAAAGCAATAGCAGTAAAACTGAATAATCATAATGCTAAGGTAACGAATGGGTCTTGTCCATCACATCATTCTCCTAATGATGTGATCCCATTCATCAAATGACAACAAATGTCTATCGTTAGGAAACTTAACCATCTTTGGTTAACGAGCTAGTCTAGTAGAGGCTTACTAGGGACACGGTGTTTTGTCTATGTATCCACACATGTATCAAGTTTCCAGTTAATACAATTATAGCATGAATAATAAACATTTATCATGATATGAGGAAATATAAAATAATAACTTTATTATTGCCTCTAGAGCATATTTCCTTCACATATACAAATCACCTCTTCGATAACCTTTGGAGACTCGAGATTTTCCAGAAGCCATTAGCACAAGAAATTGATATTTTTCGAATACCACAGTCATGTCAAGATCACAAAGCATTGAACAGACATGAGCTTGTATCCAAGGGATTCAACAAAATCATCTAGGAAAAAGGATGGGGAAGAATTTGAACGCTTTGCTGAAATAGCAGATCTTGAAGAATTTGATGGCGGATATTGAGCAATCAATCTAACATTGCTCAGATTAAGAATTTGATGGATTTTAATGGGCCAAATTTGAGGGTCCTCTGGTCCTCCTAGCACAAGTGGATAGTATTTTCTAGATTCCCACGCTCGTCGAGAGCATTTTGAGTACTTATGGGTCCGAAACGGACTCCGGATGACAAAGTTATGACCGTGTGACACGGCAAAATCGCCAACGATTTGTAGAGTCAAACCTCGTCATCGTATCGCTTATCAGTTCGCGCTTACTCTGATGGTCACTTTTCGGCTTTCTCCTCCTGAGGTACTTGACCGGGTGAGCCAGAAGTACAATCGCAGGGGTTCCCCCTTTGCCCTCTTGTCATTAGGAGTCCGTTTGGGACCCACAAGTACTCAAAATGCTCGCAACGACCATGAGAATCTAGAAAATACTCCTCGATTGCGCCGGGAGGACTCGAGGACCCTCAAATTTGGCCCATAAGCAGGATTTTTTGCCCCTGAAAGTAGGAAATCCATGAGATTATGGTGAGTATAAACATTACTCTTCCTGGTAAGGACAAAGTTGCATTCTACAAATGCTCTATGATATGGGGAATCCCATACGGTTGTTAATTCATGAAAATACGGCGACTATAAGCCTTATTCTCCTCCAGGTTGATACTCCTAGTCATCCGAATTGGTGTCAAAGCTTGCATAGACGTAACTCTTTACGATGAACTCGTTATCACCTCCATAACCGAGAAAATATTTCCTTAGTTCTCTAAGGATAATTTTGACCGTTGTCCAGTGATCTACTCTGCTTACGGGCCAAATTTGATAGTCCTCCGGGCCTCCTAACACAAGCTGGGAGTATTTTCTGGATTCCCACGCTCGTCGCGGGCATTTTGAGTACTTGTGGGTCCAAAACAGACCTAAAAAAAGAAGCTTCTATGTGTTTTTTTCTTTTTCCGCTTTTCTGTGTTTCTTAACCAGGTTTTTTTTCCACGACACATGTCTACTTTCTTCACAACACATTGTACATTCTTCTTATGGTACATTTTATATGATACACATTGAACATTTTTCGGAATACATTATGTCAATTTTTCAAATACGTGTTTTGACGTCTTTTGAGAACATGGTAAACATTTTTCGAATGCAGTTTCAATTTTTTTTAATGACATGAAGCCTTTTGAAAAATACAAGAACATTTTTTTACATTATATGAACATTGTTTTAAAAATGTTATAAACATTTTTTGTAACACGTGATTTTTTTAAATGTCTCAGGTCATTTTTTAGTTACACAAACATTTTATTTGACATGTGTAAACATTTTTAAAGAATCACTAAATAATTTTATGTAACGCATGAACATTTTTTAAATGCCATGATTTTTTAATAGCACTATCATTGTTTTAAAGTCGTGCAGACCATTTTTATACACAATGCGAAGAGATCCTTTTTAAAAATTAAAGTTGAATGTATGTATTTATAATCAAATTCAAATATAACAAAAAGAAACAAACAAAGCAAAGTGAATGGCCCAGCCCAATACCACGGTTCCTTGAGGCATGGTGGTTGTTCGGTCTCGCGTGAGAGCTGCATCTCGCATATTGGAAGATGTAGCTTTGGCTCGCCTGCCGTGCCAAGCCAATGGACAACAGATGCACACCTACAATTTTCGATTCATTTATTTTGCTTTGTTCCTTCAGGTTTCTTTGTTTTTTCACAGGTTGTCTGCGTTTCTTCACTAGGCATTGGTTTTCTTCGGTTTCTTATGTCACCTTTTGCATTTTTTCACTCTTTTCTTTTGTTTTCCTGTTTTTTGGCGTTTCTTCACTGGTTTTCTCCCCTTTTAACTCATGTTTACATTTTTCAAAACGCATTGTACCTTTTTCACATACACGTGGCGTATGTTTTGGTACGCATTGAACATTTTCTAAATCCATGATGTACATTTTTTAAATAGATCTTTCGAACATTTATTCGATACATGTTCCTATTTTTTCGATTACACATTGAGCATTTTTTTAAATGTCACGAAACATTTTTGCCAAACCAGAGTACATTTTTTAACATTGAATAAACAGTTTTTGAAACTATATATTATTTCGTTAAAACACAAGTACATTTTTTTGAATGGTATGAAACATTTTTTTATACTAAGAAAATATTTTTTACGTTGTATCAACTTTTTTTCTTCTAAAAAATGTCATGTACATATTTTTGAAATGTCACGTTCACTTTTTTGAACTAGTAAATACGCACGTGCAACACACGTGTAATCTTAATCTGGCTTGAAGATATACCTGAATTTTATTTAGAAAAGTTGCATCAAAAGAAATAGTTTGTGTAAGCACCACCGGCGGTAGGTCCATCTCTCCTTCAAATGGGATGAAAATTGTACTAATCCAACGTAGTTAATGGTATATGCAAGTGACCAGGGGAGGGGGCACATACCTTGTCCTCAGTCCGCTAAAAGAGAAATCCAAGATCTAAGCACAATCAATTGAAATCAGCACACCTGATGCACTACCCAGCTGCTACCAAAAGTTCCATATCACTGTGTAATCTAGTTGTTTAATAGTGCACGTTGGTAAGGCTGCGTGTTTGATGGCGGCGTGTCCCATGATGGCGGCGTTGACGACCTAGGCCCGACGGAGAGGGACGGGCAGGCGGTCTAGACAGTGTCCATGATGGTCCGACGACCCGAAGCCAACAGACGACCATGCAGCGTCCCTGACAGGTCCGACGGCAATGGGCGGTCCAGGCGGCGCCTTCGATGGGCTCCCGCCAGTCAGCTGGGCGGTCTAGGCGGTGTCCCGGCGCTACGGTCGAGGCCACACAAAGGCGATGGGTAGAGGCGGCACGGAGATGTGAGGGGCGGCGTCCTTGAAGCTGCTGCGGGCCGAGGCGATGGGGGCGGCGTGCGTCGCTGAAGCGAGGTGATGGGGCGGCGTTGTTGGGCGGTTCGTTGTGGCAGTTTCCTTTCGTGTGAAAGGGCACATAAGGAAGGGGATCTCACGGCGGTTCGCCGTGGCAGTTTCTTTTGTGTGAAAGGGTACGTAAGAAATGGGGATCAGGAGAGAAAGGATTGATTAGCAGTAAATGCATTTAGCGCTAAACGTGTTTAATTGCTCACCATTAGGACAATAAGCACTGTTGGATTAACGCTAATGGATGGCCGAGATCTGTTGGATGTGCCCCACTGGGTCTTTTTATATTGGTATAGATTGTATGAACATTTTTCTGCATTGAGCACACACTTTTTTTTTACATTGTATAGACACTTAAAATAAAATATCATATACATTTTCTAAACACGGGCCATGTTTAAGTTGTCCCCACTATTTTTTTGAATTGTATTAAAAGAAATTAAAGTTGCGCCAACATTTTTTTAACACTGACTCAACCTTTTTGGAACGTGTGGTCAACATTTGTAAAATTTTCACTAAATTGGTTTCCATTTTTCAAATATACATAGAAGTAATAAAAAAGGAATAAAGAAATTGTGTGCTAGGGAGCTAGTGCTCCTCCCGCCCCGAGCATAGCCGCCACCATGTGATGACCGAGGGGTCCTATTCCGCGCCTTCAGCCCCGGAAAGGAGGGCTGGCGCTCACATGTGCCCAAGCGGGCCACCGCCCTTCAATGCGAATTCGTAAGCCTGCCCGCTCGCTCCAGTTGCTAGGCCGCTCGCTTTCTGGGCTATTTTCTTTTTCATTTATAGTGTTGTTGGTTTGGTGAAAAAACCTGGCCGGTTTTTAAATACGTTTGAAGAAAATTCTGAAATAAAAAACGGTTTGCAGATTTAATAAAAAAGTTCATCCATTTGTGAATTTGAAAGCTTTCATATAAATATCAAATATTTTGCAACTTATTTTGAAAATTTCTTCTATTAAAAAAATAGTTAATTGAATTTGAAAAAAGTTCATCAATTTATAAACAAATTCATGAATTTGAAAAAAGTTCATTGGTTTTGAAAAAATATTCATCAATTTTGAAACGAGGTTCTTGAATTTCAAAAAAAAATCGTCAATTCTGAATAAAAGTTCATCTAATTTGAAAAAAAGTTCACGGACTTGGAAAAAGTTAACTAATTTAGAAAAAGTGTATGAGTTTTGAAAAGGTAAAAGAAAATGATAAAATGAAGAAGAATGATAAAAGAAAACAAAACACCAGGAAAAACCGGACAAGCAAACAAAAAAGAAAAACCAAACAGGAAAAAGATTTTGGGCGTTGTATTTCAAGAAGCAAAAAAATTTATGATAAGCACCACAGTCTAGGTATCCCACTTGGAGGTTTGCAGTTTGAGTCATGTTGAGCACACATTTTTTTTGAGTTTAAAGCAGCAAACATAGTAAATTGCCGGCCCAAACTAGCTCCATTCCGGTTTTGGGAAGGTTTCCCAGACCTTTTTTTTCTTTTTTTTCTCCTTGCAGTTTTTTAATTATTTTTTTAATTTATATTTCCTATATTTTTTGTGTCATATTTACATTTATATCTATGTACTATTTATATTTTACTAAGCGTTTAGATTGCTAAAGTAGTGATCTAAACGCTCTTATATTAGTTTACGGAGGGAATAGTGGCTAGTGTGTCGTATTTACCATTTAGCATGTTCTAATTCTAAAGAAAAAAAAGTTGAACGACTTAATAGAGAAATCCTGCACGTGAATAAGATGGCACACATTTTCCCGTAGAAAAAAGAGAATAAAATGGCACACATTTTCTCGGCGGGTCTCGGGACTATTGTTTATGCAGTCTCAGTAAATGTTCTGTGCTGCTTATGAGCTGTCACTATTAAAATATGCAATTGTCCACTGCTTCATCCTGGAATATGTGAGATCAAACGTGAGAACAAGAATCAGATGACCAAAACAATCTAACTCTAATCTGTTCCCATGAACAGAGTGGTACTTTTTGTAAACAAACAAGTGCATCTTATAACAATAGGCACAACATAACAACGGTCATGGAATTTTCCTCGGATTGTCATGTTGACAGTAAAGATTCTTGGATGAACTCGAGGCAAACTTCATGCACCAGTGAAGCAGTGGAGCAAAGTTTATTTCGTTGTCCTCTGAATAGAACACCAAATAGTTACTGCATCAAAGCATGTGTTGTCCAAATATTTTTGCAGACGGGGGATGCGATGCGACCTGTCCATCTCAGAAGGCCCCATGGATCACCAATGTGTTGGCATCATCTCCCAGCCAGCCGATTGAGCGACCACAAACTCGCAATCACCACGCATAAAAAACTCAGTTGCCGATGTTGCTCAAAAGCCTCCCCAGTTGCACGAGGGGTCCTCCTCCTATTACTGGCAGGCCCAGGCATCATCAACGTCACAAACCGCTCATGCTGTGCTAAAAGAAGAATAAAAGCAGGGGAGGGGAGAGGAGAGGAAAGGAAAGGAAAAGGGAGGGCCACCGCAGCACTCCACTCCACTGGCCTTTTCTTTAGTGTCAGTCAGTCTAATCCCAAGCTTGGCCGCTGCTGCCTGTGTTGTCATGGTTGTGCTGATAGCAACCCACGCATCGTGAGAGGGGAGAGGCATGTAATGGCGACTTTGGGCCAAAGCATCTAACCTCTCTGCTCAGATGTAAAAGGAGAGGCAACTCGGATCGGCGTTAGTTTATTACTACTGCCTCCAACGCCAAAGCCGCCGCCAATCTGCATCATCTGATGAGATGCGTTAAGGATTATTAAACTACCTGATAAGGCATGGACCTGTCTCCCTAAATCCCAACTATAAAACTTGGGCGTTCGTGATGTCACGGATCACAGAAATTTATGCCGGGTGTGTGCTGAAAGACGTCTCTTTTTACTACTAGATTATAGACAGCACATTTGTTCCTAAATTCGGATAGATCAACGTCGTGGTTAGAGCATGGTTAATAGTATAGCCAATTGTTGGCTATAAGCTATTGCCATGTCATCTATAGCCCACCTTATAGTCAATATGTACAATAGTTGAGTGTATCACTTTTTTATTATATGGCCCACATTTCACTCTCATAAAGTGCCTAGGAGCACGCGCTAGAGCTGGCTCTTCACCAAGAGCCCGCTTACCTTCTCTCTCCTCTTTTTGTTCCTCCAACTAAGCAAAAATATACTAGTTTATTTCTTATAGCCAGCTGACTCGGCTTTATTGTACTTGCTCTTAATCCATCCATCTGGCATGTTCGTGGAGCAATAGCCATAGCTTTACTTTTGTGGTAGTGTGATGAAATGGAAGCGAGAGAAATCAGAGTGGCACAAGCGGGTAAAGCAGCGATGAAGCAACCCAATTAGTCGTACTGTAGCTGATTCGGCTCAAGCTGGTCCACTCTATAAACATAGACTAGAGACTTGCTAGTTACTACTTGGACTAATGTGCCTACAAAAAAGAAGATACTACTTGCTAGCTAGGCGATTCCCTCTGTCTCCCCGAAACATGGAAAACAGTACATACAGATTGTAAAGCATGCTTGTTAATTTTGCATCTACTAGTTGTCACCCTAATTTGATACAACCTTTAAGTGGTAAATCTAGGCAGTACGTGCAGCTTAATTTGAAGACGGATGCCTCCTCTGGTTTGGAGGAATTTTGTAAGAATTTCATAGGATAGAATTTCTACAAGAAAAAAAAAATCGTTTAGAGCCCTTTGGATTGTAGCAATGAAATATTATTTCTATAAGAAAAATTTGTTACAGCCCTTTGCTTCTTGAACCTCCTCTGGCCATCTTCATCTTCGCTGTCAACATCGTCAGATAGCACTTATACATATAGTAAAAATGTGGCATCAATATATTTTATAATATGAATTCAGCAGGCAGAATTTATGAAACATAATATGTCCTGTGACGGCGTGAACCCTAAATCATCAAGTGATCTTGATGAAAGAAATGCATAAATTGAGAGCACACAACTTAGTGCAACAAAATTAAGTGGCTGATTGGTTTGTTACAACATTTGGCAAAATCAAAAGTTGCCTACATTTGGCAACCTTTTGTGAGATTGGCAATAAAAATTTGTATGCAACTTTTCTCACTAGTACAATGAAAGGTCAAGTTTATTTTAAAAATATTTTCATATTTTTTTGACTTTTTGTTGAATTGCTATTTTTTTCATATATGGCACATATGTACTTCATCCGTTCTAAAATAGATGACCCAAACTTTATGCTAACTTTGTACTAAAGTTAGTACAAAGTTGAATCATCTATTTTGAAACGGACAGAGTATCCAGAAACCAAAAGTTTCCCTCCGGCTTCAGACGCTCTACTTCTCTAGGCATATCTTGAACACGAGCCTTTTTGTGCTACTACGTACCGTGCGGTGCCTGCATACTCAGGCAGCCGACGTCGCCTCGGAGTGAGCTGCGCGCGAGGCGCCTGCGCACCTCCTCGTTGTGCGCCCGCTGGCTCCGCGGAACCGCCGGCACTGGGATCCGCTGCGGATCCAGATGTCAATGGTGTGGTAGCGTGACGTCGGGGTACGGCAGCGGCTGCATATACTCTCAGTGCCATCGCGCTTGGTGCACCGGGATGTGCAGGCGCCGGCGACCAGGGCGGAAACGCGCCGACGCCGGAGAAGGAGGGGGAGGAGGAGTATGGGAGGACGAGGCGCCGGGGGTGCCCTTGCCATTGTTGCTGCCGAAGAGGCCCATGGCATGCTGTCGCCAGCGAGGAAGCAAAGGGAGTGGTGGGGGGCCAGATGTGGACGGAGAAGTGAATGAGGCCGGCCCCCGCCACACGCGTGCTTAAAAAAGACGCTTCCACTGGCTGACTAGTGGGCCCACTGTCGGTGGTCGTCATTAATAAGACGACGAGTGACGGTTGGGTGGCCTACACATGGGAACGCGGTGGACGCCGAGGAGACGCGCGGCGCGTCCGTGCCGACGCATTCCAGGCGCAATTTTGGACCGGAAATGGATCGGCGCGAACGTCAGACGGACACAATTTGCGTTTGGGTCAGCACATTGGGCCTCTATTTTTGACCGCGTCGACGTAAACGGACGCAGGTGGACGAAATAGGTCGCCCCATTGAAGTTGCTCTCAATTCGCCACAGTGTCGTCCCGCTTCTTGGATTGGAATTTGGAAATGAGAAGGTCGCGTCACAAATCAGCCGTCGCTATTGCGTTGCATCGTATCCCTGGTTCTGGTTGGTTAACCCGTGCATGCACGCGTGCACACTACAGAATGGGAATCGGAATCGGAATGTGTCCGGGGGCCGGAGTTGACACGGGGGCACGCGTGCACCGCTTTGCCTTGTTTGCGCGGCAGGAATCTTGCACCGGGATGCTGCCGCGTGCTTGCCTCTTGCCGCACGGCCGGATAGGAAATCTTGCTTCTTGCCACTGGGATGATCATCGACGACTAAGGACTAACCGGTGAGCAGTCGCAGGAAAAGCAATTTGTTAATGGGCCATTTGCATTTCTGTTCCTAACTCAAACCACCTACTCAGATATGCCTTTAACTTTGAAGCATGCTCAAATTTGCCCCTCCGCCGTTAAGTGACCTTACAAAAATGCCCTTCCGTTCTGTTTCCGTCCGGTTAAAGGGGTTTGACCGTCTATGAGACGTTTGTTTGACATTTTTACCCCTGAAAAAAAATAAAACAGAAATTAAAGAGAAGAAAGAGAGTGCTTACCTTTTGGCCCAAGTTCAATGTGCACTTTGGCCCATGTGCATAGCGCCAGGCCCACCCATCTCCCCCAGTCATCGTCTTCCTCATCGACTGCACGCGCCGGCGTGCGCCACCCTCGCCGATGTTCGACAGCTTTCTGTCGTAGTAGCTCGGGTAGGGTTACTTAACGACGCCTGCAGGCCCCTGACAACCCTAGCTAACTTTCCCTCCCTTCCCCCGCTCGCTCTCCTCCCCTGCGGCCGGATCGACCGTCTTCCCCGTCTGCGGATCACCGGAGCGCCATCGTCGATTCGCCAGCCCTATGCCGCTAAACCACAAATTAATGTCTCAGTCATGTTCGTGGTGCCCGTAAGATGTCGCCCAGCCCCCTAAACCAGTGGATCCATGGCCGCCTTCTCGAGTCCGTCGAGCACCGCCGTCGGCCGCCGCCTAGCTCGTCGCTGCGGTCGATTCCGACCACCCCTGCATGCTCTGTTGGTACCACTGGACGCGCCTCAGCACACTCGTCCGAACTGTACTCTCCGCCAACAAGTTTGTCGCCGGAGTTGTGACTTCGTCCATCGTCGCCGTGGCTTTGGTCACTGGAGCTCGCCGCCAGTCGAGGGCGCAGTCTAGGGAGAGGGAGGGAGAGGAAGGGAGGAAGGGAGGAAGGGAGAGGGAGGATAGAATGGAGGGAGGGATGCGGCATGTGGGGAGCTGGTGCCGACGTCGCACATCCAGGGCCGTCGGCGCTCGCCGGAGGTGAGAGAGGTGGGAGGTTTTTTTTTATTTCTCTATTTTGTTTGGGGGCCCACAATAAGTGTGTCAGAGAGAGGGTGAGAGAGAGAGAGTTTTTCCTTTTTATTTATGTTTTGACTGGGTCCCACGTGTAAGTGGCACATGGAGGCAGGGGCAAAATGTCCAATAAACGCCCAGTAGACGGTCAAACCCCTTTGACCAGACGAAAACGGGACGGAAGGGCATTTCTGTAAGGGCACCTAACGGCGGAGGGGCATTTTTGAGCAGGCTTTCGAATTAGGGGCAAATGTGAGTAGTGGGTTCGAGTTAGGGACACAGATGTAAAAGATCCTTTGTTAATTGCAGGTCTGGGAATCAGTCTGGTGTCTATATATGCAGCTCGTGTGGGAACATCCATGGAAAAACATGAAGCGAGGAGCAAAGAAAATCGGCATGTTCTCCTTGCTTGAGACATGAGGATCATCAGGCGTCAACGTAGAATAGATATGGCTAGAGAGATCAGCACGCACGTAAGGATGTGTCTCGGACCACATTATCTAAGGGCTAGTACTAGGCGCCGGCGCACCGGCCCAAAGTTTGGGCCGGTCCCCGCGCAGCCCTCGGATCGTTCCACGCGCAGTCGTACCATATCTTTCTACCCTTGTCTTTTTCACATCCGCGCGTCCACATCCTAAATGAAAAAAACCACGAAAACAAAACTATGGCGGCCGCCCACTCCCCCTTCCCCCGCGTCGTGCAGCACGCGGTACCTCCCCTCATGCCCAGCCGCCCCCGTCGCTCGTCGTTGACCCTCACCACCGGCACACTCGCCATCGCCAAAATCGCAAACAGAATGGTTCGCTAGTTCCAGCAAAACTGAAGAACAGTTGTAGCAGAAAAATACGCTGGTTCCAGCAAAACTTCAAGATGATGGTAACAAAAATAACGGATGTTTGTTCCAGCAAAAGTCAGAAGGTAGATAAGAAATAGAAATTATGCTTGCAACAAAAATAAGAAAATGGTTCCAGCAAAAGCACTTGCCGCTTCCAGCAAAACTATGAATTATTGTCATTGGGTTGTAGCAAAAAAAATCATCGCTTCTAGCAAAAAAAAATTGCTAGTTCCAGCAAGGATGGATCGCCGTCGCACCACGGGTGTCGCTGGTTCCAGCATTTGTTTTGCTGGTTGCAACTCCACCGGCCTATGGTTGTAGCTCCGCCGAACTAAGGTTGCAGCTCCACCGCGCCTGGGTAGCAGCATCTCTGCCGACGAATCGCATCAGTGGTTGGTGTCGGCCGCCCCGGTTATAGCCCGTCGTCGCCTCCCCTCCAAACAGGGGGCTCCGCTGCTTGTAGCACTTGCGTTGGCCGACTTGCAGCACTTGTGCCGCTGCCCCCGCCCGCAGCAGCCGGCTCCTTCCCTGTATTTGCCATGGATATCTAGCAACAGCATGTGGGAGAAGAAGAGGAAAGGGGAAGAGAGATAGTGTTCAGGGTGGGGGAAATGAGTGGAGGAGAACGACACCGCATGAAGAGATAAGGGAAACAGTCAAAAGGCGGTGCGTGGGCCACTAGCAACGAGTTGGCTGCACGAGGCGACCGGCCAGAGCGTTCGGCCGGTCCGCCGTTCACAAATGTTTACCTTATCTAAGGATGCGGAGGCCCGTCAAATATTTCTTTTCTAGAGAAGTCCCGTCGAATAATTAGTGTTTCGAATTCTAAAAAGGACCACCCCGCAAAAAAAAAGAATTCTAAAAAGGACCAAATTGGGATTGTTATTTTTTCTGCAAAAAAACAAGTGGTTGCAAATCTGGTTAGGAAACAAGAGTTTTAGTTTGTACATTGACATGTCTATATCTCCCTGTGGATGTGGAGAACGAGGAAGCACGAAGCGTGGACTTTGGCTCCTACAAACAAAGAAGAGCACAACTAAGGAGTCAACTTAGAAGAAAGAAGTTTAATGGGTCAAATCTCAGAATTGCTAGCACGCGAAGAGATTATGATGCGACAACGATCAATAGTAGGTTGGCTTTTTGAAGGGGAGAGGAATACATCATTTTTTCACTCGAGATGTAAGGAGAGGGCTAGGCAAAAGAAGATCAAATTCTTGCAGCGATCAGGTGGAACAATATGTTATAATCAGAAGGAGATGGAGGAAGAAACAAATCAGTTCATAAAATTGTTGAGTGCCCAGAACAACCTCTCAACGGAAGAGGTAATAAGCTATGTACCTACAAAGGTTTCAAATGAATTGAATAATATGCTTTGCAGGCCATTCTTGCAGGAAGAGGTCGAGCGGGCATTATTATGATGAAGCCAAATAAATCACCTGGTCCTGACGGATTCACAGCTGGGTTCTATCAAAATCACTAGGATATATTAAAGCCGAGCATTTGTGCGGATGTTCTAAAATTTCTGAATGACAGTGAATTACTAGAAGAGGTCAATAAAACCATTCTTGTTTCGATTCCAAAGGTAAATCACCCCCAAGACTTGTCTCAGTACAGGCCTATATCACTTTGTAACGTCCTTTATAAAATATGCTCTAAAGTGCTAGCTAATAGACTAAAATTGGTGATGGATGAGATTATTTCCCTAAAGCAGAGTGCTTTCATTTTAGGGTGATTAATTACCGATAATGTATTAACTGCCTATGAATGCATTCATTATCTTAGAAAGAATAAAGGGCAAGTGCCATAAATTAGATATGGCTAAATCCTACGACCGTGTAGAATGGCAATATCTTCGAAAAATCATGTTAAAGTTGGGCTTCCACTCGGCGTGGGTGAATTTAGTAATGAAATGTGTGAAAACAGTCAACTTTTCCGTGAAAATAAATGGGCACTTGACAAAGTCCTTTAAATCAACAAGAGGTTTGAGGCAAGTGGATCTCATATCTCCTTACCTATTTCTCATATACGCCGAAGGACTTTCTTGCTTATTAAATTTCAAGGGTCCTCAATACTTGTCTAAAGGCATTAAGGTGAGTATCAACACTCCATAGCTAGATTTCCCACCTTATATTTGCTGATGATTGTATTATCTTTACTCAGGCAACCAAGCAAGCAGCGGAGAGAATTCAAGAAATTCTGAACATCTATAATAAAGGCTCAGGACAATTGGTGAATAAATCTAAATCTGTTATTTTCTTCAGCTCAAATAGCACGGGTTAAATGAAAGAAGTAATGCATGCTTTAGACATTAGAAGAGAAGCGCTCGAAGAAAAGTACCTTGGCCTCCCTACGGCCCTAGGAGGAAGTACAACAGGAGCTTTTGAGAAGCTATTTACAAGAGTAAGCAACATGGCGGGAGGTGGATCAGAAAAGAGGTTAAGCTCAGCTAGACGCGAGGTGTTTATTAAAGCGGTCATGCAAGCAGTGCCACTGTACTCAATGAGTTGTTTTAATCTCTCAAAAACAACTTGCAAGAAGTTAACAACATCAATGTCCAGATTTTGGTGGGGAGGGGATGGAGATAAGCAAAAATTGCATTGGAAGAAATGGGATGAAATTGCCCAACCAAAAGGAGCAGGAGGCATGGGGTTTAGAAATCTCCAGTTATTCGATTTAGCCATGTTGGGGAAATAAGGATGGAGATTGATAACAAAACCAGAAGCATTATGTTCTGTGTCATGGCCGGAAAATACTATCATGGTACAGATTTCCTGAGTGCCAACAAGAAAAAAAGGCAGCTCGCATGTTTGGCAAGCAATTTTGAAGGGTAGAAGAGTACTACAATTGGGATTAATAAAAAGAATAGGTGATGGTCTATCAACCAACACATGGAAGGATCGGTGGATACCAAGGATTCCAGGAGGCAAGCCAATATTTAAGAGCGAAGAAGTAACTGTGGAAAAGTTTCAGAGCTCATTAACGACGATGGAAGAAGTTGGAACATTCAAAAACTAAATAGTAATCTATCTCCTAGGTAAATTAAATCCTTAATATTCCTTTGGGAAGGTTGGACCAAGAACTATGGTCTTGGGGTGAAGAAAGACATGGCATCTACACTGTAAAATCAGCCTACAAAGTTTTAGCAAAGCAGTTCAAGGCTGAAAGTCAACATCAACAAGGAGTTGCACAAAGCTCAACTAATGAAGAGAATAAGTTATGGAAGAACTTTGGAGCTTGCCAATTCCCCCCAAGGTAAAAACTTTCTGGTGGCGTGTTATTAAAGGCTATATTGAAAATAAGACACATCAAAAAAATTAAGTAACTGCGTTGAATGTGGTGCAAATGAAGATACTATTTTCCATGCTTTGATAGAATGTTCTTATGCCCGAGTTTTTTGAAACCTTTTTAAAAAACTTTATGGCATTAGGCTTCCCAAAATACATCACCTAACTTGGGCCCAAGACATTCTAGATAATGAAGTATGTGCAACGGAAAAGGCAGGATATATTTTGTGTGGCATGTGGTCAGTGTGGACATCACGAAATAATAGAATTCATGGAGATTCCTCAACTAATATAATCCAAGCTTGCAGGTGGGCACATGACATAACATCATATCTGATGATGAATGCAAAACCACAAGGAGAAGTAACCAAAACAAAGACCAAGACATACTAGCAACGTCCACAAGAAGACTACTACAAAATTAATGTAGATCCAACCTTCAATGCAAAGGATGAAAAAGGAGCTTCAGGGGTAATAATTAGAGATGCCGATGGCACTGTAGTAGCGGCGAGTAGTAAATTGTATGATTCAGTCCCTAATGTCTTAACAGCAGAAGCTTTAACTTGTAGAGATGGAGCTAAGATGATAAAGTTTCTCAATATTCAGCAAGCAACGATGGAGACTGATTCTCAGGAGCTTGTGTCCTTTTGGAGATCCAGAAAACATCATAGAGCTAGCATCTTGTCGATTATCAATGAAATACAATTGCTAGTAGAAGGATGTAGTGGTTTTGATATTTATCATGTTAAGAGGGAGGCAAATATAGCAGCTCACAAAGTTGCCAAATTTGCTTCTGAATCAAATCCAGAGTGTGCGTGGATACACCAGGTGCCGGATAGCATCCTTCTGTTTACTAGACAAGATTGTAATCATGGTACTAGTTAATGATGAAGCTCTTGTTTGAATCACAAAAAAAGACACAAAGAGCTTATGAGCCATGTCAGAACAGAGCAAATAAATGTTGAGATCCGTAAAGAAAATACTCTTGGCATGATCAACTAATTCTCAACTCTATAATTGTCTAATTCATACGGAGATACGTGTGACATTTCTAGGTTTTCGTTTCTTGGTGCACGTTTCACATCTTTTTATTGGGTTTCCATTTTCTTTTCGGTGTGCAACTACAAATGCACATGTGATCAGCAATGCGTAACTACAATTCCAAGCCCCTCATCCACACACGGAAATGGAAGTGAAAGAAGAAAAGGAAGAAGGAAATGAAAAAATGGAAATACAAAACGTCTTATGCTGATGTCACTTGAGTGAGATTTAGCTTAATTCTGAATAGGTCAATAATTACTTAAATCATGTGAACATTTTAAAATAAGTGTATTTTTTAAATATGCACATTAAATAAAATTGGTAAACACTCTTAAATTCTGGAACATTTTCTAAATTCATGAAACTTTTACAAATTCCGGCAAAAGAAGAAATTCCTGAGATATTATTTCAAATTTAATGAAAATTTTAAATTTTCGAGGATATTTTCTAAAACTCATTAACATTTCTTTTTTAAGATATTAAAAATAAAATAATTTTCTTAGATTTTATTTCAAATTTATTTTGAAATTAGCAAATAAAAGTTTCAACTGAAAAGGAAGAACAAAAATAAAAGGAAAGTTTAGGTAAAAAAAAGCAAAAAACAAAGACGGAAAAAATGAGAAAAGAAGAAGGAAAAGCAAAAGAAAACAAAAAGTGAACGATGGAAGAATGGAAACTATTTGAAAGAACACTAACTTTTTTAGCATTAAAAACAATTTTCTCCTTGCCTCGCCGGCCCATGGCGTGCCCATGTTCCGCGACATTTTATCGCAGTGAGCGCCTATTATGGATTTACCACCAAAGCAGGTTCTCTGTTCCGGATATCAGACGAGATCATGGGCCGATACAATATGGGTAATGCGAAGCAGTTTTATGAAACTTCTATGACCTTGTTTTGGACTTGTTTTAGAAGCTTCTACGTGTTTTCCCCCCTTTTCCGCTTTTCTGTGTATCTTCACCAGGTTTCTTTCCCTCAACACATGTCTACTTTCTCACTACACATTGTACATTTTTCTTATGGAACATTTTTTTGATACACATTGAACATTTTTTTGAATAAATTATGCCATTTTTTCAAATGCATGTTGAATTTTTTTAATGACATGATTCCTTTTGAAAAATAAGCGAACATTTTTTTACATTATGTGAACATTGTTTCAAAAATGTTACAAACAATGTTTGTAACACATGAATTATTTAACAATGTTTCAGGAATTTTTTTAGTTACAAACACATTTTATTAGACTTGTGTAACATTGATAAAGAATCACTAAATAATTATGTATAACGCATGCACATTTTTTAAATGCCATGATTTCTTAATCAGTACTATAATTATTTTAATGTTGTGCGAACAATTTTTATACATAATACACAGTGAGTACCTTTTTTGAAATTAAAGTTTAACGTGTATGTATTTATAATATTTTCAAATATAAGAAGAAGAAATCAAACAAAGCAAAGTGAAATTGCCAGCCCAATACAGCGATCCTTGAGGCAGAGTGGCTATTCAGTCTCGCTTGAGATATGTATCTTTGTTTTTTTTCCTTCCGTTTTCTTTCCTTTTTCATAGCTTTTCTGCGTTTCTTCACCAGACATTGGTTTTCTTTGGTTTCTTAGGTTACTTTTTGCATTTGTTTTCACTGTTTTATTTCATTTTCCTGTTTTTTGGCGTTTTTTCACTGGTTTTCTCCGTTTTTTAACTCATGTTTACTTTTTTTTGAAACAGACTGTACCTTTTCCACTACACGTGACATATGTTTTTTGCGGGGCACGTGACAATATGTTTTGGTACACATTGAACATTTTGTAAATCCGTGATGTACATTTTTTAAAATAGATGTTTCGAAGATTTCTTCAATACATGTCCATATTGTTCCAATACACATTGACCATTTTTTTTAAATGTCACGAAACATTTTTGTCAAACCACGGGAACATTTTTTACGTTGAATAAACATATTTTTGAAAGGAAATATTATTTCGTTAGAACACACGTACAATTTTTCGAATGGTTTGCAATACTGTTTTTACACTAAGAATTTCTTTTATGTTGTCTCAATTTTTTTTCTAAAAATTTCATGTACACTTATTGTGTACAACATATTTTTGAATGATATGAACATTTTTGTGCATTAAGCACATACTCTTTTTACATTGTACACACATTCAAAATAAAATATCATACACATTTTTTAAACACGGGACCATGTTAAGTTGTTTTCAATATTTTTTTGAATTCCATTAACTATTTTTAAAAGTTGCACCAACATTTTTTTAACACCGACTCAATATTTTGGGAACGTGTGGTCAACATTTGTAAAATTTTAACAAAATTTGTTTCTATTTTACAAATATAAATAGAAGTAATAAAAAAGGAACAACGAAATGGTGAGCTAGGGAGCCAGTGCTCCTCCCACCCCCGTTGTCTTGATGGAGGCGAGATGCACATGCGCCCATGTGATTACCGAGAGCTCCTATTCCGCGCCTTCAACACCAGAAAGGAGTATTGGAGCTCACACGTGCCCAAGTGGACCTCCGCCCCGCAATGCGGGCTCGCAAACCTGCCCCCTGCTCACTCCAGCTGCTTGGTCGCTCACTTAATGGGCTATTTTATTTTTATTTATTGTATTGTTGGTCTGGTAGAAAAAAGACGGCCGGTTTTTAAATACATCTGAATAAAAATTGTGAAATTAGAAAAGGTTTACAGATTTTATAAAAAAGGTCATCCATTTGTGAATTGTAAATTTTTCATCTAAAAATGAAAAAGTTTGCAAAAAAAAGTTCATAAAGATTGAAAAAGTCCTTTTATTTGAAAAAATTCATCATTTTGAAAAAAGTTCCTCAGTTTTTAAAAGGTTGACCAATTTGAAAAACAATTCATCGAATTTCAAAAAAAAATCAATATTTGAAACAAATTCATGAATGTAAAAAAAAGTTCATCTATTATGAAAAAACGTTCATGAATTTTGGAAGGAAGTTCTTGAATTTGAAAAAAAATAATCAATTTTGAATTAAAGTTCATTGATTTTTAAAAAGTCATCAGATTCGAAATTTTTTCTAGAATTTGGAAAAGTTCACAAAATTCCAAAAATAAAAAGATAATGCGAAAACGAAGAAGAATGAGAAAAGTAAAAAACTCAAGAAAAACCGGGCTAGGAATAAAAAAGCAAACATGTAAACATATTTTTAGTGTTGCATTTCAAGAAGTAAAAAAGTATAATAAGCACAGTAGGTCAGGTGTTCCCTTGGAGGTTTGCAGTTCAAATCACGTTGAGCACATGTTTTTTGGAGTTTAAAATAGAAAACAAATAGTAAATAGGCCACCCCAAACTAGCTCCATTCCGGTTTTGGGAAGGTTCCTAGACCATTTTTTTCTTTTTTTTGTTTCTCACTACGTTTTTTTCTCCTTTATTCATTTTTTATTTCCTTTCTTTCTTCATTTTAGTTTTCTCCCATTATTTCCTTTTTGTTTTCATTTTTTTATTTTTCCTTTTCCAAATTTCATAAACATTTTTGGAAATCTAGGAACATTTTTATATCGGGATGGACATTTTTTCGAATTCAAAATTTGTTCGTGGAATTTAGAAAATATTCATCATAATTTTGAAATTGTGAACATTTTTTTTACAAAACCGTTACCATTTTCGAATTGCGTACATTATTTTGGAACTCATGAACAAGGATTTTGCATAGGCGAACATTTTTTGAAAGCCAGGAACAACTTTTGAAATTCAAAGATACGTTTTGTTTTCATTAATATTTTTTGTAATCATGAATATTTTTTTGAATGTGCGAACATTTTTTGAATTTTCTGAATATTTTGTAAAGCTTTTGGAACAATTTTGATTATTTTATTAAATTCTTGACTTTTTTTATTTTTTATGATCTTGTTTCGGAATTGTGAACATTTTTGAATACTTGAACATGTTTTTTAGAAACCATAAACATTTTTGGACCGATGAATGTTTTTCCAAAATTCATGAATTTTTGAGAAATTCATGAACATTTTTTTTAACTACAAACATTTTATGATTTCTGTAATATTTTTCAAAAGTTTAGTTTTTTGAAATTTGAATTATTTAAAGAAGAAAAAAAAGGAAAAACAAAGAGCAAAAAAAACTGAAATAATGAAACTACAGGTCCTCCAGCCCGTCTCATGGGCCGGCCCTACAGGGGCATGCGGGAGGGGAGGGGGTTGCGCGTTGGCTCGTTCGCCAGGAGAGCTCCTCCTCAGCGCTCTTTGCACCGTCTAGCGAAACCAGCACTCACGCGCACTCGCGTGGGCCAGTCCAACAGCATGAGGTCGCGCCCCGCTTGCTCGCCTGTTCGTTCCTACGTTGATCAACTTAGTTGTCCACGTTGACCATCTCTTTAAAAAAAGTTTATCTCTTTAACAAAAGGGGGCTACTACACGTCGACCGTCGGATCTTTTAAAAAGATCCGCCACCTTGCGAGTTGTCGGATGTGGCACAATCTAGTGGCTCAACGTCCCTCTCTACTTTGCAACAAAGGTCTTGTTGCGAAAACATTTCAACAAAGATTATGTTGCAAAATATATTTTTTACAACATAGGTTGTGTTGTGGGATTTTTTTTGCAAAGAGTTCTTGTTAGAGATTTTTTTTTGCAAGAGAGGTTTTGTTGCAGTTATTTTTTTGCAATAGAGCTGATGTTACAAAAACTTGTCTAAGTTGCAGTCGTCGTTCGCCGCTATGGTTTGCAACATCGCTGTTGTTGCAAGGGTAAAAGGCACGTGGTAGGCAAGGGAAATAATGGAGTGTGTGCGAGCGTGCATGATGACCCACAGATCAAGACGATCCAACGGCTGCGCGGGTGGCGGAACTCTCAGCGTATCAGCTAGTAGAGCATTAGCATTTCCCTTAACAAAACTTCATCAATTTTTTGGAAAAAGTTCATCGATTTGAAAAAAAATTCATCAATTTTTTTAAAAAGTCCATCAATTTTTGTAAATTACATGATTTAAAAAATGTTCATCTATTTTTTATAAAAAATCATTGACTTTTTTTAAAAAAATTCATCTATTTGAAAAAAGGTCATCTATTTTGAAAAAAAAGTTCATCGAATTTGTAAAAGTTCACCAAATTTGATTAAAGGTCATCGATCTGAAAAAAATACATCTAATTTGGAAAAATGTCCATCAAATTTGAGAATTTTTTTATCGGATTTGGAAAAAGTTTATTGAATTTGAAAAAAAGTTCATTCGGTTTTGAAAAAATCGTCCAATTTGGAAAAAGTTCATTCAATTAGCATTAAGAAAAAAGGAATAAAAAAACAAACAAAACCATTCCGAATAAAAAATAAAAATGATAAAATAAAAAAGGCAAAAAAGAAAAAGGAAAAAATGTAAGATGAAAAGACAAAAGAAATTTCTATTGAGCACATAAGGTGAATGTAGCGGGGGGGGGGGGGGGGGGGGGGTGGGTGGGTGTTAGCGTAGCGGTTACTGACCCGGAGGTCTTCCAGTTCGAATCCAGGCGCGCGCTATTTTTTTTACAAACAGAAAACAAGATAGAACAGACCGGCCCAGCCACAAATGTCGTATTTACCGTTTAGCGTGTTCTAATTCTAAAGAAAAGAAAAGTTGAACGACCTAATAGAAAAATCCCGCATGTGAATAAAATGGCACACGTTTTCCCGCAGAAAAAAGGGAATAAAATGGCACATATTTTCTCGGCGGGTCTCAGGACTATTGTTTATGCAGTCTCAGTAAATGTTCTGTGCTGCTTATGTTGTTCATAAAAATATTGGCTAAGATACAGTTGTGGGTACTTCGTGAGGTGTCATTATTAAAATATGCAATTTCCACTGCTTCATCCTAGAATATGTGAGATCAAACGTGAGAACAAGAATGAGATGACCAAAACAATCTAACTCTAATCTGTTCCCAGGAACAGAGTGGTACTTTTTCTAAACAAACAAGTGCATCTTATAACAATAGGAACAGCATAACAACGGTCATGGAATTCTCATCGGATTGTCATGTTGACAGTCAGGATTCTTGGATGAACTCGAGGCAAACTTCATGTACCAGTGAAGCAGTGGAGCAAAGGTTATTTCGTTGTCCTCAGAATAGAACACCAAATAGTTATTTCATCAAAGCATGTGATGTTCAAGTATTTTTGCAGAAGGGGGATGCGATGCGACCTGTCCATTTCAGAAGGCCCCATGGATCACCAATGTGTTGACATCATCTCCCAGCCAGTCGATTGAGCGACCACAAACTCGCAATCACCACCCATAAAAAAAAGATAATAGCACTGCAGGTCTCTGAACTTGTCATGGAGGTGATGGTTTGGTCCTCAAACTTGAAAAAGCTGATTATTTGATTCTTGAACTTGTCATGTAAGTGCAAGTTTAGTCCTAGGCGAATCACAACTCGCCAAGTGGAGCCAGCTGGGATGGGCTGGTCAGCGGCGCGCATTTTGTAGTTTGTCGCCTGCCTTTAGCTCTAATCAACCCGCACTACCCACCTGCAGGCCATGTCGCCGCCGCCGCCCATGCTGGCCTCACTGTGACCCGGTGGTCGTGCCCAAGGGCATCCCCAGCTGGCCGTGCGCGGGCGCCTGGTGCTGGTGCTGGTGCTGCTGGACGCAGCTCCTCTGACGTACGGCGCACTCGCTGACGTGTGGATCCGGACCCACGCGTCAGTGGCCCAACGTCAGGTGGCCGTACGTCAGGGGATCCGGCTCCGGTGCTGCTGGAGCGGCGACATGGCATGCTGCGCGTACATCATCGACGACCGCGCCGCCATCAGCGACATCATCTACGCGACTGCTGCGGCAGCTGAATT
Organism: Triticum aestivum; assembly: GCF_018294505.1. Taxonomy (NCBI): domain Eukaryota; kingdom Viridiplantae; phylum Streptophyta; class Magnoliopsida; order Poales; family Poaceae; genus Triticum; species Triticum aestivum. Next base: position 585,357,643 of record NC_057798.1, read on the forward strand.
GACCGCTTGCAAGTTGCAGAAATGAAAACAATGGTGTGTAGGAAGAATGAGAAGGAATGACGAAATGTATGGAGCCAAACTTGTATTGTTCTCTTTGTGGTGTCATGCCGGAACATGATCATTCTATCCACATGTACATCACACATCAATCTGTACAATTTTTTCACTCCGACACCGAGTAACTGAGAGACGCTGGGAAAACTTGCGATGACGCCACGCAAGGAAGATGGCACATCACAAAGAGCAGTTGGACGAGGAAAAGTCCACTGTGCCAGCCCAGGCGTCAACATGAGCCTGCCGGCTGCGCCGGCTTCGTCTGCCGCGATGACGCGCTGCTCGCGCCGCCGGCGAGCCCCATCTCTATGTCCCTGGCGGTGTCCTCCTCCTGAGGCGGTGAGGGCGGCGATGTGCCTCCACAACCGAGTAGCTGCCGCAGCCCGCACGCCCCAGCGGGCGGCGCTTGCGCTTGCGACGGAGTAGGTGCTGATTGAGGCGTCATTGCGGCGGGAGTCTGCTGCTGCTGCTGCGGCTGCGCACGGCCGGCGCTGAAGTCGTCCTGGGAGCCGAGTGCAGTGCTCCAACAGCACAGTTGCTGGAGTAGTTCACAAGGATATCAGACCAGATCAGATCAGATCAGATCAGGGCTCGGACTCACCGTGCACACTCCTCCACCTTGCCGTTGTTCTGGTTGTCGAGGATGGCCAGGATCAGTTGCTTGTTCTCAACTTCTCATCCAGGTACTGCACAGATCCAACGCCCAAGAAACTTTTTTATGTTAGTAACACATTTCAGTGAAGGCATATCTTGAATACTACTGAATACAACTAGTACTGCATCACAGCTGGGTGCCAACACCTCCATGTTCTGGATGTTTTCCCATATCAGTCAGTAGAGCACAACATATGAAAACACAAGCATCTATCACCAATTAGGTGCCAGACAGGAGATTAGGGTGTTGCATGCACAAATACAAAAGATCTGACTGCCAACAGCCTATCCTATCAAGCCCAGAGTCAATCATTGACTGACACGGTAGCATGTAAGCAGGTATTTTTTTTGAATAAATGTAAGCAGGTTATCATGGAGGCAACCCGCAAAAAAAAGGTTATCACAGAGGCAAGGACAAGCGCACAGCCGTAAAGCCAACTTTAGGGACCTAGCAGTCAAATACCAATGGCACAAGCGAACCTACATTCCTACTACCCACATGAACTTGGACCAGATCATGAACTCGTTTCCTTTGATAGAAGATTGCACACGATGCACCTGCTAAGAAAAGGGGGCAAGATTTAATGGCGGTTTGCCAGACCAGATGCAGGGAACACATGCCTAGCATGGTTACTACTGGCGTGATCATGGGCGCCACGGCACCGACCAAAACAAGCTGAAAATAGTAGGATTTTTGCGAGAAGGGAGGAAATGATGTGGAAATACTCTCATCATATCGCAACGAGCAAGAAAATAAAAGGGGACAAGAAAGACAACAACAATTTGAACTGCGATGAAATCAGGCGTGAGGGACCATGGAGAACAGATCTCAATATAAAAATACACATGAAGGGTATATAGACTAGACTTTAGGGTGGGGAGAAAAATAAGCATTAAGAATAATAAGTGGGGGTCAAAAATAATAAGAGTTAATTCAGGTGGGTAGTGCGGGTTGATTATGGCTAAAGGCAGGGAGCAAATTGCAAAATGCATGGCACTGACCGACCCAGCCCAGCTGGCTCCACTTGGCGAGCTGTGATTCGCTCAGGACCAAACTTGCACTTCCATGACAAGTTCAAGGACCAAATAATCAACCTTTTCAAGTTTGAGGACCAAACCATCACCTTCATGACAAGTTCAGGGACCCGCAGTGCTATTACCTCCATAAAAAACTCAGTTGCCGATGTTGCTCAAAAGCCTCCCCAGTTGCACGAGGGGTCCTCCTCCTGTTACTGCCAGAGTGCCAGGCCCAGGCATCATCAACGTCACAAACCGCTCATGCTGTTCTAAAAGAAGAATAAAAGCAGGGGAGGGGAGATGATAGGAAAGGAAAAGGGCCACCGCAGCACTCCACTCCACTGGCCTTTTCTTTAGTGTTAGTCAGTCTAATCTCAAGCTTGGCCGCTGATGCCTGTGCTGTCATGGTTGAGCTGATAACAACCCGCACATCGTGAGAGGGGAGAGGCATGTGATGGTGACTTTGGGCCAAAGCATCTAACCTCCCTGCTTAGATGTAAAAGGAGAGGCAGCTCGGATCATGAGGCATTAGTTTAGTACTACTGCCTCCAACGCCAAAGCCGCCACCAATCTGCATCATCTGATGAGATGCGTTCAGAATTATTAAACTACCAGATAAGGCATGAGCCTGTCTCCCTAAATGCCAACTGTAAAACTTGGGCGTTCGTGATGTCACGGATCACAAAAATTTATGCGGGGAGGTGTGCGCGTGTGTATGCTGAAAGGTGTCTCTTTTTACTAGATTAAACATCCCATTTTTTTCCTAAATTCGGATGGATCAGCACTGTGGTTATCCATCCGTGTGGCATGCACCTGGAGCAATAGCCACAACTTTATTTTTGTGGTAGTGTGCAGAAATGGAAGTGAGAGAGAACAGAGTGGCACAAGCGGGTAAAGCAGCGATGAAGCAACCGAATTAGTGCTACTGTAGCTTATTCGGCTCAAGCTTGTCCACTCTATAAACATAGACTCAAGACTTGCTAGTTACTACTACTTGGACTAACGTGCCTACAAAAAGGAAGATACTTGCTAGGGAGGCGATTCCCTCTGTCTCTCCGAAACATGGAAAACAACACATACAGATTGTAAAGCATGCTTGTTAATTTTGCATCTACTAGTTGTCACCCTAATTTGATACAACCTCTAAGGGATAAATCTAAGGCACTACATGCAGATTAATTTGAACGCTGACTCCTCTTTGGTTTGGAGGGGATTTCTACAGATTTTTTCTTAGAGCCCTTTAGTTTGTAGGAATGAAAATCTATTTCTATGGAGGAATTCTTCGTATCCTCCATATTTTATAGAAAAATGATATGAGTCTAAGACTCAATGAAAAGAAATCCTATGATATGCATGAAAGGGCATCTCCTTTTCTATTCCTATTCATAGAACTTGAGATACATTTCATCTCATTTCCTATGATTTTTCTATTCCTATAATTTTCCCATCCTACTATAATTTTCCTACTCTATGAACCAAAAGATGCCTGAATTAAGTTAAGACAGGTAGCCTTGTTGGTGGTTTCTTTCATGCAATTGAACCGGGAATGGTGATCCCTTTTCATCAAAAAAAGTTAAGACATGTATCACCTAGTCTTAGATCTAGCTGTAACAAACAAACAAACAAATTACAACACATAGATAATATAAATGAATCATGTTTTTTTTGCGGGTAACGAAGCATGATCTTGACGGACAAAAGAACGAGTTGTCGTGGCAGTCCGTCGGGTGGCCTCCACATCACATCATCTCCTTGTACCCCCCGACTAGAAGCCCGGAGGCGAGGCGCCCCTGTCACCTAAACCCTAGCTTGCCCCTCCCCCTAGTCGCCCCCGCTTCATCATCACCTACCAATCAGATAATGTTGTTGCACCATAATGCAACATACTGGCTCTTCATTCTTGCAAATGAAAATCTGCGTTGCAGACCTCTCCCAGCTCGTTCTTCCCGTGGTCATCGGAGCATCCTCCTCTGCTCATAGTGTGCGAACCGCCGACGGTGGGCCTGACGGCTCTCATGGCGGGGGTGTGGTGGATCTGGCGCCTTCAGTGCCATCGTCCCCATCATGATGATGTCTTCGTCGACGCCACACCGGTGGGTCGAATCCGACAACAACGACAAGGAGGAGGAGGAGGTCGTTGCCTCTGATGCCCCTCGTCTGCTTCCCCGCAGAGGCTCAACCTTAGCCAGAGCTCGAGGAACCGACACAGATCAGCATGGAGCTCTTCGTCCACGAAGCGGAGGACTGTCTTCGCGAGCACTTCGACCCCACAACCAACATGGGGACGACCATAGGCACATTACCCTCCTCACTCGCCTCTTTGAGGAGGATGTCGCGGTCGAGGCAAAGCGCGATCACCACTAAGGCTCGGGCTGCCACTCGACGACCACACTATCGACTACCTCAACGAGATCGAGGAGGAGGGGAGGGAGAAAGGCGACAATGACCAGGGCTAGACGGCGTCGTCATCAGAGTAGCTAGCGGTAGTGGTAGCTAGCATTGTCGAATAACAACATTGTATATTTTGACAACGTCACTTCACAACATTTTAACATTGCAAAAATATCTAAATGGGATGAATTTTGACCCCTATTATAACTCTCGAATGTAGTATGTTTAGTTAACTTTAATTTCTGTTTGATTGCCGAAAATGATATCTATAAAGTTCAAACAAAAGAACCGAGACAATAAATATGAAAGCCTTATTATGGTGAGTTCAAGATTGCTCGTCGCCTCCAAATTATTTATGAAACACACTTTATACACGTTACTAGAAGACAACTAATATGGCGGTCATTCTTAGCTGACCTAGCTCTCGCATGCATGTGACAACTAAGAGCATCTACAACCAAACTTGGCAAATCCGCCCCCTATACGCCTGCGGGCGCGTCCGCGGATAGCGCTGGGCAGCCCCTCATAAGGGTTGCCGCACATCCACACAACTCAAATGCGGAGCCTCAAACCCATGCAATCCATGCACGTCGATCACACAATATAAGTTGTCCAAATTCAACAGTTTGAAACAAAGGAAAACAAATCACAGTTCAACAATCTGAACATGCCAAAATGAAATCAATGTTCGAGCTTGACGGATGCTTCGCTGGCTGGCCAGATCACAAGTCAGATGCCATCCATGTTGTCTGTTCCGAGGCCATCCTTGTGTCTTGCTCCGCCTGCATCCGGGCCGCATGCTCCGCCTACATCCTTGTTGTATGTTCCGCTACTACCGCAGCCGCCCTCATCATCTTGTACTCCCTACAGTCGTTGATATCCTTCTTTTTCTTCTTCTCCACAAGCCACTTCTTTGCATGCTCATCCAAGAGGGTTTCATCTTTCAACATGATCTTCGCATCCTCAATGTCCTGTGCGAGTTGCAACCTCTCCTTCTCAAGCTCGATCTCTCCAAATGTGTTGGCCTTCTCGAGCTCTCATTTGATCGCCGTCTCATGCTTCTCCAACTCGACCTTCTCCCTCTCAATTTCCAGCTTCTTCTCCGCCCTCTTCCGATCGCAATCCATCTTCTCCTTTTGCGCATCCAACATGAGCTTGTATCTCTCCTCTTTCTTGTTCTCACTTGCCAAAAAAATGCCGGTCCATGTGGAGGATATTTTTGTAGCCGCGGTGTCATGGGAGGCCCTTGCCTTCTCCCATTTATTTCCCATGACTTGCCGGTTATCCTTTGGCACAGTGGCTCTTCTATTCTCAACGACAATCTCTTCCTCTTCATCGTCCAAACCAATTGATTGGTGGGAGCTTGAGCCATCATTCCTCTTCTTGTAGGCCTTGAGATCGGCCATAGATTGTTTCCACTTTGGCTTGCCATTCAATATGATCCAACAATGGCTAAAAGCAAATGTCTTCTTCTCCATTTCGTGATACATAGTGGCTGCCACCATCATCTAGCAAACAACAATGTATGAGCATGAGAATGCAAAACAAACAAGCATACAAAAATGATGACAAGATGAAGTAGCTTACATAAATTTCCACTCCCATCCTACTTTGAGGGCGGCCGGTCACTTATGAGTAGTACCCGACGTACTTGTTCACTTCCCCTTGAATGACCCCCACCGATACTAGAGAGATGCCACATTGGGGTTGGTGATAATAGGATGCGGCTCCACATATTCCTTTTTTGTGATATTCCTTCCAAATCTTCTACCAATACTTGTTCCCCTTTTGCTCGGTGTCGCATATTGGATCCATTGTTGTGGCCAACCAAGCTTTGACCAAAGTTGAGAATGCCGGACCTCTTGCCTTTGTCTTCTTCTTGATTATCATTGATCATGTCTGGCGGGAACACCTCCAAAATGAAGGGCAAGTTGGATCCCGCAATTCGTACTCCATTTGGGTCGGACCTTAATTATCATTGATCATGTCCGACAGGAACACCTCCAAAATGATCATGGTTTGCAACATTCATCATGTCCGATATGAACTAGCGGTCTATTCAAAAACATTAAACATGCCATATGCAAAGTTTATCGGGCATGAGCAATAAGAACATACCGACTACTGTTGTGTCATTCTGTCAAGTAGGTCGTGGGGAGCCCGAGCGCCGCCGGTGCCTGTGCTTATCCGCGCCCGAACAAGCTGCGGCGAGTGACATACGTTCACCGTCGGCATCTGCATGGGAGGAAAGCTCTCTGGAAAGCCCCCAGTGGCCAGATCCTCATCTGTCCCAACCTGGTCTGAAGGCGCAATCCACGTCGGTGGACAGATGGATGGGTTGCGGGGTTCCTGGCGTGGTGTGAGGGACAACTGCTCGTCCATGTGTGCATCCGCTTCCTGCGATGCCGCCGCTTCCTCTCTAGCTGCCAGCATCGCTAGTTCCTCCAGGCAGTGTTCTCGAGGTTGCACAATGAAGTTGAGGATGGGACGAACGACACTTCAGTTTTCCCGTAGGCTAAGGTAGCCCACTAGCTAGTGTGTAGCCTTTTTTTAGGCAAAGCTCGTGCCTCTCCCATGAACCATGGGCCGACCGACTGAATTGAAGTCAACAATCCACGTGCGGGTGTGCCACCAGCCGAGTCTAGATACCTAGCTCTCTTTTGGTCCCACCTTGCCTGGGTAAGCACCAAAGTCGGTGAGTTCTAGCTATATAAGAGGATGTCACTGTTAATTGTTAAGCAACTGCTCACAGCACAGTCCATTCGGTTTAAACCTAAATCTGGACAAAATTACTTAGTCAACTGAATTTTCGGTTAGCAATTATTTGTTGGAAAATTAGGTTTCCAATTTTCCCAACCAAATTTAAAATTAAATTGAATGGTAGCCCACCCCTAGTTTTCACCATTTGCAGCCAACTTTTCTTTCTCTAACACAGGGGCTAAGTTGAACATATTGCAAGCCATTGATCTACAACAATAAACACAAATTCACTTAGACATTGATTAATAATTAATTTGCACTAGTGTTTAAATAATTTTTTATATAAAGTGCACTCCCACTCAAATCAATATCTCTCATAATTGATAGTGAATGATTCAAGACCCTGATCTTATTCTCAGCCATTGATGTGGACATCACTCATGATGAGAATTTTGACCAGTAGGAAAACTTTTGCGATCACATCTCCATATGACTCTTGTTGATCTTTCAATGCTTCGTGCTCCGAGCTCAGAATGATTCTGCTAGAACTTCAAGACAACCGAGTGTTATCCTGCATACATGGTCCGACCATCCATCCATCTTACACCTCACAACCCGTTTGTACTCATGTGGACATGACGCACTCCGGAATGCTACACGCTATAGACGGTTGCAACACTGGGGAAAACACCATTTAACTTGGTATTTACCGTGAGAGACCACCCTAATAATTTATTACTGCGCAATCAAAGGATACAAACAACAAAGGGATAAACATCTCAGGCAATTCATAATAGCGTGATATGGTATAACACTGGGCACCGGGAAGTCTTCATGGCCTTCTTGAATCTTCAATTGAAATGTCGTCGTGGTGGTAGAAAAATCGTTGCCATGCCAACTGTTTCAAAAACGCTGCCGTGGCGACAATTTCATAAAATGTTATCATGGCGACCGTTTTAGAAACGTTGCCGTGGCACCAATTTTAGAAAATGCTATCGTGGCACAAAATTTTTAGCACCTCCTCTCTGCACCTGGTGAAGCTCTGGGTCCTCCATGTACACTTGCCACCATCACCTGTAACCTGTAGGTTCTCTCTACATCTATTACATTAAAGTGACAATCCCGTGGCTCCAGCCATCATGCCGTGACGCGTAGGCCACTTAACATTACAACATATAGCCATCTCATATATAAATTCATTATCATGACAAAGGCTATACCACATCACACGCAATTCTGCAAAACCAAGTTAGACGTCCTCTAATCGGTTTGGCAAATTTTAATTATGTGGCTTTTTGAGTTTTTGGATAACACTAGCTACCTACGTCTGCCATCAAGGAAATCAGTCTTGTTGCTAGATTAACTTTTCGGGGTGTGTGAGGGAAGAGACTTAATTAAAAATATCTAGCCCCACACTAAAATTTGTCAAATATGCATGACCCCTAGAAGATCGTTCATCTTCATCGCCCTCTTGTGTTTGCGATGGTTCACTATTATTGACTATGATGAAGCCCAAAGAACTGTTAACAGATCGTCGACAACCCGATCAGATTGATTGTCAGAACTTTGTACAAAGCTACATCATGTCGCCAATGAACTAAACCGAAGCAACACTCGAGGGAAGCATAGTAAGAACATCAAACCCTCAGATTCAAATGTGATCTGGATCAAAACTTACATCTACTCATAGAACCTCTCATGATGGCATTGTTGGGAAATGTAGTAGAAAACCAAAAAATTGCCCTATGATCACCCAGGAACAATATAAAGATGCATAAACAGTTTGGATCACGATCATTACCGAGTCCGAGTAGCAGCAGAAATAGACGAGCCGGTGTAGACCATACTTGGAGTCCCTCAAACTATAGATGAACGATCCCGCGAACCGCCCACAAATGATCTACCGAACAGAAGACCGAAAGCACGGCCTCTCTACTTGGTTGCAAGCGTACAATCTTCACGATCCGACAGCGCTTCGCCATCCAGAACTAACCGTCACTAGAGAATTAGAGGGATGAGACTAGAACTGCACCAGGCTTCTATTTATGAGGAGTAGAGGATCTAGATCAACCTCTAATTGATCAACATGGACCAACTAGAACTAGAACTAGAGAACTAGAGGAGGCTCCAAACTTGTTTGTTCAAATAGTGCAACATCCTATAGTATATATAGGTTGGAGGGAGAGGGAGGGGTGCACACAAGGAGGGGAGTTCTCCCTCTTTGGTGCACCAGCCTAGGGGGGGGACCCTCCCCTAGTCCAATTCGGCCTCCCCTCCAAGGAAAGGGAGGCGCCTTCCCCTATTGGGCCTATGTGGCCCAATTCTCCTTCCACCACTTTGATATTAAATTAAATATAAAATTCTCCAAAAAATTACTAGAGCCTTTTATTATTAATTTAACATCACTGAAAACATTTTCCACCTATATATTATTTATCGATAATACCTGTTATTGCCCGATAAACTCTGAAACCCTTCCGGTGACCCTGAAACGCTTCTGGTTCCTGTCAAAACTATTTTGAATATTAATAAAAAAAATTCACAAATAAATCCTTGATACTCTCATCCTACTAACACTCATCATATCATGATTACCATAATCTTCTAACCTGTAGGTCCAGTAAAACATAGACATGAACGAAACCCCTTCATTTAATGACCGATAGCGGAACCATGGACGTCAATATCGATCCCTTTGAATACATGAATGACATTTGAGTGAAGCTTTGGTTATCATGTAAGGTTCCCTTTGCTTCATGATACTTTACAAAAACCGAGATGCATTGGTATCTTCCTGAGTCATACACATGCTCACTATACCATTATCCTCGTTATCGGTTTTGTTCTTCTTTCTTGTTGAAGTGTCCTGTTATCTCCATGATATAGTCACCTATGTCTTGCCAGATGATGATTGATGTTGTCACACTGAGAGGGTCCTACGTATATCTCTCCATCATTGGAGGAGAAAATTCCACTCTTGATCTATCTAGTCCCTTGTCAAATTTTTCGATCAACCTGTAAATCATCGTTATGGTCACCGTGTTACATACGATGTTTGAGCAAACCCAAAATCCACCATACGGTAAGAAGTGACTAAGATTCTCTCATGGTCTAAGGAACTAAAAACACATGCTAACACTCCATGATATAATAATAGATTTCAGATGATATAATCTCAAAGTATAGAAACAAGTTTGGGTCAATTCAATATAATCGTTCTTCTAACGTCATAGTCTCAATGTTATTTTAGGACTACTGTTACACTTAATGATATCCTAAGATCCGGAAAATATGATCACCAACAACACTTGAGCCAATCTTAGAGACAAGACTAGGAACCTATTCTTTACTGTTTATCATTCCACATGTGCATATGAGTTTTCCACTGAATTACATATTCCAGGATCATAGCAGTTATAGCATGAAATATAAACTCTTAATTATGAAAATGGAAATATGATAATACAATATTATTGTCTCTAGGGCATATTTCCAACATAGCAATGGGAGGTCCATGTAGTCTGATAACATTATCAATTAAATCTTGAGCCACTATTTGCATAATGAATGGGTCTGATAATGGAATAAAATGGGAAAACTTAGTTAGTCTATACACAACAACAAAAATCACATCCTTTTGATGAGATTTAGGCAATCCTTCACTCAAAATAGTCCAATCCATGTTGGGAATGTGGAGAGGGTCCAACAAACCTGGGTAGTAATAGTTTTCACCCTTGTTCTTTTCGCAAATAGGGCACACAGTTATCCATTTGCCCAATATAAATTCTCCCCTTATGTTTGATTAATCCATTGTGCAAAACATCATGTTGATCAGTATGATTAGGATCTAGAAGTAGTTTTTCCAAGAGGTTTTTGCTCTTGCCGTTTGTTGGGTATATGACCCCACGGTACAACCCACCCTGTGAAGGCCGGGTTAAAGTGATGGTGACTCTTGGAGCCAGACTTTGGATGGGTCAGAAAGATCAAGACGCGGGACTGGAAGGATGGCTCACAAGATCGGTCGTCTTAGGACCCATAGCCAGAAGGCGACAGGCGGCCCGAAGGTGTAAGTCATCATATGATGACTTGTCATAGAAGGCAAGATGATTTAGAGTTAGGCTTAGTCATGTGTCATGACCGAGCTGGACTCTTGTAAAGCTAGAGGCCTCGACATGTATATGAAGGCGAGTCCCCAGCATAGAATAAGGCAAGTTACAATCAATCAAGAGCTAGGTCAAGCGAATCTGCTCCCTTGTAATCGATACTCAATCAATAAGCACAAAAGCATGGAGTAGGCTTTTACCCCACCGTGAGGGGCCGAACCTGGGTAAATATGTATCTCTCATTTCCGATCAACCCCAACAAGCTAACCTAGTTGTGATGGCCTCATGATTAAGTCCTCACACTAGGACATCTGCCGTGACAAAATCACGACAATTGGCGCCCACCATGGGGACAACGCACGGTGGTTTCGAGTTCTTGAAGGTCTCTTTCCCAGGGATCGAGGGATACACCGTCGGCAGGATGACCAAGAGTCACCGCAGCAAGCTCTACATCAACGACGCCGGTTGGGGCCACGAGGCCGACTCAATCGAGTATGGGTACCAGGTCCCCTTCGGTGGAGTCCACGTCTTCATCGGCAAGATCGGCGGATCTGAGCCTGAGCCGGACATCTGCACCGACCTCATTGAGCCGGCTCGGCGCACGCAACCCGCCCGGGTCCAAGCCAGTTGGAAGCGCGTCTTCATTGGCTTCACGCAAGGAGTGGAACTTGCAGAAAACTCTGCATCCAGAGGAGAGACTCTCATCTACTCAGGTGACAAGTCCTCGACCGGCAAGATAGAGTCGATCTATCAACTCCAATACGACGGACTTGTGGGCTGTTCTGATGGTGACATTATTCTGGACCCCTACGGGCCGCTGTGCCAAGCCGCCATCTTCATGGTAGGAACGGCGCCGGTTCTCAACCCTTCCGTAGCTGGAGCAACAACAATAGCTGAATCTGGCTCAGTCAAGCTGCCAGCTCAAGTATTATCCGACCTGATGGGAACTCTGACGACCCTGCTGGCGACTGAAGTTACTGCAGAAAACTAGGACAAACGCAACACATAAATTGCTAAGATTTGAGAGCAGATGACCAAGGCCCAGGAGGATATCAACGCCGAGAACGTCCACACGGTCACATTGCAGGCACAGGTCTATGCAAAGTCAGAGTGCCTGAAGGCAGAGGCTTGGCGTTTAAGTCTAGATCAAAATGCTTCCAATGCAGTCTTTCGAAGGAGGCACCAGACCCGTTTGCCCTTAAATTATGATCCCATGAATTTGTTCAACACATTAGGGGCAGGGCCAAGTACTCCAACAACACCGGTTATACCCCCATCAACCGCTGAGACGTCTGGGAATAGGGCGGCGGGTCAACTTCATAAGCCAGAGCCGGCCCGCAGGGACGGGACGACGCCAAACCCGCCTCGGGACCGGACCCCACCCCAGCGTTTCGCAACACCACGTGGTCGCTTTTCTAATCCGGTGGATAACATGGTAGCAGCAACCACCCGGCTAACACACTCCCTATTACTGGTGAGTCTGCCATCATAGTAGAAGCACGAAACGCCATTGAGCTTATTCAAACGGTGATTGCTCAGCAGGAGAAGTATTCATACAGTCATCATCTTGTGCACTCAGCTCCCCTCCCGAGCCGTAGTTATTGCCAGCATGTTGAGTCCCCCGCGATCTCCAGCAGTGAGCGATGTCGTAACCCGCTGAAAGCACAAGTGCTCCCTGGGTGATTTTGGTAATCAATGACAACATATCTCTTGTTGGACTAATATCTTTATCAAGTATATTTCAGATGAGTTCAACAATGGAGTGGCAAGGAGAAGAGGATGTGAAACCCCTTCCAAATACTAAGGACAAAGATTGACAAAGGCTCAAGACTGTTCATTTTCATTTTAGTGATCCAAGATCACATTGAGTCCATAGGAAAGACAATACTATTAAAAGGGGATGAGGTGTTTCTTAATGGTCTACTTGCTCAAGTGCTTAGTGATATTGCTCCAAAACCCTCAGCCACTTTCTCATTTACACTTATGTCCAAAACCTAAAGTCAAACTCGGCCCCACTGATTTGATCTATCCGGTGCCACCGAGTTCATTTGACATAGCCATTGCCAGAAACCCTAATCAATTCGGTCACACCGATATGGATCTCATTCTCACTGAGATGGCCTTGCAAACTCTCTGTTGCTTATTGCAATTGTTTTGGTCTGACCGAAATGTGCAATTGGTCACATCGAGTCTGCCTGCTCAGCTCTCTATTGATCAATTGCTGAAATTGGTCCCACGAGTTCATGCGATCAGTCTCAACGATACGAGGTTTTGCCCTAGCCCTAGCACATTGGTCCCACTGAGTTGATCTCGTCGGTCCCACCAAGATTCCTAACGTTCACATTTTGAACTAAATCGGTCTCACCGAGTTTCTCTATTCGGTCTAACTGAGTTGGGTCAAAAGTGTGTAACAGTTAGATTTTGTGTGGAGGCTATATACAACCCTCCACCCCCTTCTCCATTTGTGGGAGAGCCATCAGAACATTCCTACACTTGGACTACTCATTTTCTGAGAGAGAACCACCTACTCATGTGTTGAGACCAAGACATTCCAATCCAACCACAATAATCTTGATCTCTAGACTTCCCAGTTGCTTTCCACTTAAATCATCTTTCCACCATAGCCAAATCTGTGTGTGAGAGAGTTGAGTGTTGGGGTGACTATCATTTGGAGCACAAGAGCAAGGAGTGCATCATCAACACACCATCTATTATCTTTTGGAGAGTGGTGTCTCCTAGATTGGTTAGTGTCACTTGGGATCCTCTGTCAAGATTGTGGAGTTGAACCAAGGAGTTTGTAAGGGCAAGGAGATAACCTACTCCGTGAAGATCTACCCAAGTGAGGCAAGTCCTTCGTGGGCGATGGCCATGGTGGGATAGACAATGTTGCTTCTTCGAGGACCCTTCATGGGTGGAGCCCTCCGCGAACTCGCGCAACCATTACCCTTTGTGGGTTGAAGTCTCCATCAACGTGGATGTACGATAGCACCACCTATTGGAACCACGCCAAAAATCTCCGTGTCTTCATTGGTTTGCACACTCCAATCCCATCCCTTTACTTTCTTGCAACTATCATGCTTTACTATTTCTGCTGCCTATACTCTTGCCATGCTTTCTTGAATTGTGTTGGGAATGTTTAAAATTGCGGTAATCTTTAACCTCAACTTGAAAATCATAAAAACTGCTACCTTTACTTGTTGAGGGTCTAATCACACCCCTCTAGACACCTCTTCTCGATCCTTTCAATTGGTATAAGAGATTTGGTCTCCATTGCTTTGGTTTAATCACCTTTGGAGGAAGATCGATGAGTCTACGATTGAGAGTATTAGACGTAGAGTGCCTATGCTGACGGAGAGTTCTTTATTGGTTGGAAAAATGAAATGCTTAAGATTTTCAATGAATATGATTTGAACAAGTACATTACTAGCCCTTGTGCGCCTCCTATTGATCCCTTGCATCCTACCCCTGATGAGTATGTTGACATGACTCACAATCTTAGAGCTATCAATCTTATCATAAGAGGATTGCCTAGAAATTTGCTTGTATGCTTTCCTACCTTTGAATGTGCTTACACTATATGAAGATATATTGAGGAACGCTTTCCAAACTACTCTTTGAAAAATCTAGAGGAGATTCTTCGAAAGTCCGTAGCTTTTCATAAACTAAAACCTAGTGATCCTAAATTTTATGATTGCCTATTTGTTCTTCATGATCTCATGCGTGCCAAAGGAGATGTTGGATTCATTAGTAGCATCATTTCTCAATTCATTAGAATTCACAAAGATGCACACTGTCATGAACATAAATCTAATGACTCACCTTCTCTAGGTGATGATCAATCCCAAGACGATGTGGACCATGGATATTATGATGAGGATGATGATAGTGACTTTGATCTCGATGAGTCTATGAGACACTTTGGTCTTATGGCTAACCTTTGTGGTTACATGGCCGGAGGAAAGGAATGGATTCTTGATAGTGGATGTACCGATCACATGACCGGTGACAAGGATATGTTCCGAGAGCTTGCTGAAAACAATGGTCCCCAAAAGTATGTCACTTTTGGTGATAACTCAAAGGGTAAGGTGGTTGGCCTTGGTAAGGTGGCCATTTCACTTGACAGCTCCATTCAAAATGTTATGCTTGTTATTCCTCTAAGGAATAACAATGTTTGACGCGTTGATACCCAAAACTAGAACAAGATATGACGTTCGATTTTGATGAACTATAGCCACATGCAAAATATTCCCCAATGATAGAAACCTTCATTTCCGATAGATGAAATAAGTCTTATTGTACTGCAGATTAGACAATCAACCACCTTAAAGCAAAGAAACTCGTTCTCAGATTGTGTATTAGCAGAGATCTAGTCCAGATCTTATAGAAAGTTAAGAAGGGATCTTCCCACCTGGCCCTAGAGCTATTATAGTTCATCAAAATCGAACGTGCTTGATCTGTCACCAAATTTTCTCAAGGCAAGCGGGCAAAAAACCAGAGGTAACAATTGTTTTTTTAGTAGCCGCAGGGCGTGACGACGTTCCACTCCACCTCACTCTCTTTAGGACTCCGAAGAACCCTCGGTCACCAAAACACATAACTCAGGGAAAGGGGAATGGAGGGGAGAAGGAGAAGGAAAGGGGGCGCCGCCCCATTTCCTCCACTCCAATTCGGATCCCTTCCTTGTGAGGGGCGCACCAGCCCCTTGTGGGCTGATTAGCCTCTCTCTTATGGCCCATATGGCCCATATCTTCCACCGGGGGGTTCCGGTAACCCCTCTGGTACTCCTCGTCATGTTTGTGATCTCATTTAGGACTCCGAAGAACCTTCGGTCACCAAAACACCACCTTAAAGCAAAGAAACTCGTTCTCAGATTGTGTATTAGCAGAGATCTAATCCAGGGCCATAAGAGAGAGGCTAACCAGCCCACAAGGGGCTGGTGCGCCCCTCACAAGGAAGGGATCCGAATTGGAGTGAAGGAAATGGGGTGGCGCCCCCTTTCCTTCTCCTTCTCCCCTCCATTCCCCTTTCCCTCTCCGGTAAAAGGAATGGGGTTAGAATTGGACTTGGAATCCTAGTAGGAGGAGTCCTACTAGGATTCCAAGTCCAATTCTAACCCCTCCTACTAGGATTCCAAGTCCAATTCTAACCCCCTTCCTTTTACTGGAGAGGGAAAGGGGAATGGAGGGGAGAAGGAGAAGATCCCTTCTACACTGGATTAGATCTCTGCTAATACACAATCTGAGAACGAGTTTCTTTGCTTTAAGGTGGTTGATTGTCTAATCTGCAGCACAATAAGACTTATTTCATCTATCGGAAATGAAGGTTTCTATCATTGGGGAATATTTTGTATGTGGCTATAGTTCATCAAAATCGAACGTCATATCTTGTTCTAGTTTTGGGTATCACGGGGTTTGGATGCACCGGTGAAGTTACCACCAACTCTCAAGGTGAGAGAGGGCCATGCATGGTACCGAAGAGGCTAGCAATGATGGAAGGGTAATACTAGATTGGTAGGGAAAGACCATCGCTCGTCCCCGACCGTCACTCATAAGGAGGTTTCTATCATTGGGGAATATTTTGTATGTGGCTATAGTTCATCAAAATCGAACATGCTTGATCTATCACCAAATTTTCTTTGAAACATGAGGTGTTCTTAGATTGTGCATCCTTATGAGTGACGGTCGGGGACGAGCGATGGTCTTTCCCTACCAATCTATCCCCCTAGGAGCATGCGCGTAGTGCTTGGTTTTTGATGGCTTGTAGATTTTTGCAATAAGTATATGAGTTCTTTATGATTAGGACTAGATCTCTGCTAATACACAATCTAAGAATGAGTTTCTTTGCTTTAAGGTGGTTGATTGTCTAATCTGCAGCACAATAAGACTTATTTCATCTATCGGAAATGAAGGTTTCTATCATTGGGGAATATTTTGCATGTGGCTATAGTTCATCAAAATCGAACGTCATATCTTGTTCTAGTTTTGGGTATCACGGGGTTTGGATGCACCGGCGAAGTTACCACCAACTCTCAAGGTGAGAGAGGGAAATGCATGGTACCGAAGAGGCTAGCAATGATGGAAGGGTGAGAGTGTGTATAATCCATAGACTCAACATTAGTCATAAAGAACTCATAAACTCTGCATGCGTGTAGTGCTTGGTTTTTGATGGTTATGCGCCAGCTTGGGAAAGCCTTAAGTTATATCTTAATCTGTCTTGCAAGGTAGATTGGATCATGTCTGTGATAGAAGTTGCGGAGGAATGAAACGACGATTTTGGTATAGGAAGAGAACTTGGATACAATTTACTTTCTGTATCTAGACTAGCCGATTTCGG
Organism: Triticum aestivum; assembly: GCF_018294505.1. Taxonomy (NCBI): domain Eukaryota; kingdom Viridiplantae; phylum Streptophyta; class Magnoliopsida; order Poales; family Poaceae; genus Triticum; species Triticum aestivum. The sequence goes on from NC_057798.1 coordinate 585,374,895, forward strand.
TTTCATGTCCTGTTTACCGAAGTAGATTTCCAAGTGTTTCAAAGAGATAATCATAGGTCTTTACCGGTATACGTAGAGGTGATCTATACATTGTTGACTTCACTAAAAATGCTCAACCTAGAACTTGCCTAATTGCTAAATCTTCTAAAGGTTGGTTGTGGCATAGAAGGTTAGGTCACGTTGGCATGCGAAATCTTGATAAACTTATTAAAGGTGATCATATCCTTGGTGGTAAAGATGTTGTATTTGACAAGGATAGAATTTGCAGTGCTTGTCAAGCAGGAAAACAAGTTGGAGGAAGTCATCTCGTGAAGAACATCATGACCACGAGAAGACCACTCGTGCTGCTACATATGGATCTCTTTGGTCCCAACACCTATAAGAGTCTCGGTGGTAACTCATTTAGTTTGGTCATTGTTGATGATTTTTTCAGATTTATGTGGGTGTTCTTTCTTGGTGATAAATCACAGGTCCAAAAGATCTTCAAAAACTTCGCTAGGAAGGCCCAAAATCAATTTGAAGTGAAGATTGAGAAGGTTAGGAGCGACAACGGAACAGAGTTCAAGAACGCCAATGTGGACACCTTTCTTGACGAAGAAGGGATTTCACATGAGTTCTCGACTATGTACATGCGTCAACAAAATGGAGTTGTTGAGAGGAAGAACCAGACACTCATTGAGATGGCCAGAACGATGATTGATGAATACAAGACACCAAGACATTTTTGGGCGGAAGCGGTTGAGACAACTTGGCATGCAACAAATCGACTATTGTTGGGAAACATAGCATGCAATTTCAAAAAATTTCCTACACTCACACAAGATCTATCTAGGAGATTCATATCAATGAGAGGGGGAGAGTGTGTCCATGTACCCTCATAGACCGAAAGAAGAAGCGTTTGCCAATGCGGTTGATGTAGTCAAACTTCTTCTCGTTCCAACTGATCAAGTACCTAACGCATGGCACCTCCGAGTTCTGCACACGTTCAACACGATGACGTCCCTCGAGCTCTTGATCCAGCAGAGTGTCGAGGTACTAGATGAGTTCCGTCAGCATGACGGCGTGGTGACGGTGATGGTGAAGTGATTCGTGCAAGGCTTCGCCTAAGCACGACGAGAATATGACCGGAGGCGTAAACTATGGAGGGGGGGGGGCGCACACGGCTAGGAATAGTTGATGTGTGTTCTAGGCGCCCCCTCCCCATGTATATAAAGGAGGGAGGGAGAGGGAGGCAGCCCTAGGCGCGCCCAAGTAGGAGGAATCCTACTTGGGCTCCTAGTTGGATTCACCCCCCTTTTCTTTTACCGGAAGGGGAAAGAAGGGAAGAGAGTGGGGGGGAGAAGGAAAGAGGGGGGCGCCACCCCCTCCTCCTAGTCATATTCAGCCTCCTTCCTTGGGGGGGGGGCGCCACCCTTGTGGGCTGGTGTGCCTCCCTCCTATGGCCCATATGGCCCATATCTTCCCCCAGGGGTTCCAGTAACCCCCCGGTACTCTGATATGTACCCGATACATTCTGGAACTCTTCTGGTGTCCGAATACTATCATCCAATATATCAATCTTTGCCTCTCGACCATTTCGAGACTCCTCATCATGTCCGTGATCTTATCTGGGACTCCGAACAACATTCGGTCACCAAATCACATAACTCATGTAATACAAATCGTCATCGAACGTTAAGCATGCAGACCCTACGGGTTCGAGAACTATGTAGACATGACCGAGACACCTCTCCGGTAAATAACGAATAGCAGAACCTGGATGCTCATATTGGCTCCTACATATTCTACGAAGATCTTTATCGGTCAAACCGTTATGACAACATACGTTATTCCCGTTGTCATCGGTATGTTACTTGCCCGAGATTCGATCATCGGTATCTTCATACCTAGTTCAATCTCATTACCAACAAGTCTCTTTAATTGTTCCATAATGCATCATACCGCAAATAACTCATTAGTCACATTGCTTGCAAGGCATCTTATGATGTGCATTACCGACAGGGCCCAGAGATACCTCTCCGATACTCGGAGTGACAAATCCTAATCTCGATCTATGCCAACCCAAAAAACACCTTCGGATATACATGTAGAGCATCTTTATAATCACCCAGTTATGTTGTGACATTTGATAGCACACAAGGCATTCATCCGGTATCCTGGAGTTGCATAATATCATAGTCAGAGGAATATGTATTTGACATGAAGAAAGCAGTAGCAATAAAACTAAACGATCATTATGCTAAGCAAACAGATGGGTCTTGTCTATCACATCATTCTCCTAATGATGTGATCCCATTCATCAAATGACAGCACATGTCTATGGTTAGGAAAGTTAACCATATTTGATCAACGAGCTAGTCAAGTAGAGGCATACTAGGGACATGGTGTTTTGTCTATGTATTCACACATGTATCAAGTTTTCGGTTAATACAATTCTAGCATGAATAATAAACATTTCGCATGAATAAGGAAATATAAAATAACAACTTTATTATTGCCTCTAGGGCATATTTCCTTCAGTCTCCCTCTTGTTCTAGAGTCCATAATCTAGATTACAAAGTAATGATTCTAACACCCACGGAGTCTTGGTGCTGATCATGTTTTGCTCATGGAAGAGGCTTAGTCAACAGGTCTACCACATTCAGATCCATATGTATTTTGAAAATCTCTATGTCTCCTTCCTTGACTAGATCATGAATGGAGTTGAAGCGTCTCTTGATGTGCTTGGTCTTTTTGTGAAATCTGGATTCCTTCGCCAAGGAAATTGCTCCAGTATTGTCACAAAAGATTTTCATTGGACCCGATGCACTAGGTATTACACCTAGATCAGATATGAACTCCTTCATCCAGACTCCTTCATTTGCTACTTCCGAAGCAGCTATGTACTCCGCTTCACACGCAGATCCCGCCACAACGCTCTTCTTGGAACTACACCAGCTGACAGCTCCACCATTCAATATAAATATGTATCCGATGTGTGACTTAGAGTCATCCGGATCAGTGTCAAAGCTAGCGTCGACGTAACCATTTACAACGAGCTCTTTGTCACCTCCATAAATGAGAAACACATCCCTAGTCCTTTTTTGGTATTTCAGGATGTTCTTGACCACTGTCCAGTGATCCACTCCTGGATTACTTTAGTACTTCCCTGCTAAACTTATAGCAAGGCACACATTAGGTCTGGTACACAACATAGCATACATGATAGAACCTATGGCTAGCGCATAGGGAATGACTTTCATTTTCTCTCTATCTTCTGCAGTGGTCGGGCATTGAGTCTGACTCAACTTCACACCTTGTAACACGGGCAAGAAACCTTTCTTTGACTGATCCATTTTGAACTTCTTCGAAACTTTGTCAAGGTATGTGCTTTGTGAAAGTCCTATCAAGTGTCTTGATCTATCTCTATAGATCTTGATGCCCAATATATAAGCAGCTTCATCGAGGTCTTTCATTGAAAAACTTTTATTCAAGTGTCCTTTTCTGCTATCCAGAAATTCTATATCATTTCCGATGAACAATATGTCGTCCACATATAATATTAGAAATGCTATAGAGCTCCCACTCACTTTCTTGTAAATACAGGCTTCTCCAAAAGTCTGTATAAATTCATATGCTTTGATCACTTCATCAAAGCATATATTCCAACTTTGAGATGCTTGCACCAGTCCATGAATGGATCGCTGGAGCTTGCACACTTTGTCAGCACCTTTAGGATCGACAAAACCATCTGGTTGCATCATATACAACTCTTCTTTAAGAAATCCATTAAGGAATGCAGTTTTGACGTCCATTTGCGAGATTTCATAATCATAAAATGTGGCAATTGCTAACATGATTCGGACAGACTTAAGCATCGCTACGAGTGAGAAAGTCTCATCATAGTCAACTCCTTGAACTTGTCGAAAACCTTTTGCAACAAGTCGAGCTTTATAGACAGTAACATTACCATCAGCATCAGTCTTGTTCTTAAAGATCTATTTATTCTCTATGGGTCACTGATCATCGGGCAAATCCACCAAAGTCGACACTTTGTTCTCATACATGTATCCTATCTCATATTTCATGGCCTCAAGCCATTTATTGGAATCTGGGCTCATCATAGCTTCTTCATAGTTCATAGGTTCGTCATGGTCAAGTAACATGACTTCCAGAATAGGATTGTCGTACCACTCTGGTGTGGATCGTGCTCTAGTTGACCTACGAGGTTCTGTAGTAACTTGATTTGAAGTTTCATGATTATTATCATTAGCTTCCTCTCTAGTTGGTGTAGGCATCACGGGAACAGATTTCTCGGATGAGCTACTTTCCAAATTGAGAGAAGGTACAATTACCTCATCAAGTTCTACTTTCCTCCCACTCACTTCTTTCGAGATAAACTCCTTCTCTAGAAAGGTTCCATTCTTGGCAAAAAAGATCTTGCCTTCAGATATGTGGTAGAAGGTGTACCCAATTGTTTTCCTTAGGGTATCGTATGAAGACACACTTTTGTGATTTGGGTTCGAGCTTATCAGGATGAAGCCTTTTGACATAAGCATCGCATCCCCAAACTATAAGAAATGACAGCTTAGGTTTATTGCCAAACCACATTTCATACAATGTCATCTCAACAGATTTTGATGGTGCCCTATTTAACGTGAATGCAAATGTCTCTAATGCATAACCCCAAAACAATAATGGTAAATCGGTAAGAGACATCATAGATCGCACCATATCTAATAAAGTGCGGTTACGATGTTCGGACACACTACCTTGTGGTGTTCCAGGTGGCGTGAGTTGTGAAACTATTCCACATTGTTTTAAATGAAGGCCAAACTCGTAACTCAAATATTCACCTCCACGATCAGATTGTAGAAACTTTATTTTTTGTTACGATGATTCTCCACTTCACTCTGAAATTCTTTGAACTTTTCAAATGTTTCAGACTTGTGTTTCATTAAGTAGATATACCCATATCTGCTCAAATCATCTGTGAAGGTCAGAAAATAATGATACCCGCCACGAGCCTCAACACCCATCGGATCGCATACATTGGTATGTATTATTTCCAATAAGTCATTGGCCCATTCCATTGTTCCGGAGAACGGAGTTTTAGTCCTCTTGCCCATAAGGCACGTTCGCAAGTATCAAATGATTCATAATCAACTGATTCCAAAAGTCCATCTGCATGGAGTTTCTTCATGCGCTTTACACCGATATGACCTAAACAGCAGTGCCACAAATATGTTGCACTATCATTATCAACTTTGCATCTTTTGGCATCAATATTATGAATATGTGCATCACCACCATCGAGATTCAATAGAAATAGGCCAGTCTTCAAGGGTGCATGACCATACAAAATATTACTCATATAAATAGAACAACCATTATTCTCTGATTTAAATGAATAACTGTCTCGCATTAAACAAGATCCAGATATAATGTTCATGCTCAACGCTGGCACCAAATAACAATTATTCATGTCTAAAACTAATCCTGAAGGTAGATGTAGAGGTAGCGTGGCGACGACGATCACATCGACCTTGGAACCATTCCCGACGCGCATCATCACCTTGTCCTTAGCCAATCTTTGTTTAATCCGTAGTCCCTGTTTCGAGTTACAAGTATGAGCAACCGAACTAGTATCAAATACCCAGGCACTACTATGAGAATTAGTAATTTGCACATCAATAACATCTATATCAAATATACCTTTGTTCACTTTGCTATCCTTCTTATCCACCAAATACTTGGGGCAGTTCCCCTTCTAGTGGCCAGTCCCTTTGCTGTAGAAGCACTCAGTTTCAAGCTTGGTTCCACCTTTGGGTTTCTTCCTGGGAGTGACAACTTGCTTGCCATTCTTCTTGAAGTTCCCCTTCTTTCCCTTGCCCTTTTTCTTGAAACTAGTGTTCTTGTTAACCATGAACACTTGATGCTCCTTCTTGATTTCTACCTCCGCAGCTTTGAGCATTGCGAAGAGCTCGGGAATAGTCTTTTCCATACCTTGCATATTATAGTTCACCATGAAGCTTTTATAGCTTGGTGGCAGTGATTGAAGAACTCTGTCAATGACACAATCATTTGGAAGATTAACTCCCAGCTGAGTCAAGTGATTATGATATCCAGACATTCTGAGTATATGTTCACTGACAGAATTGTTCTCCTCCATCTTACAACTACAAAAATTGTTGGAGACTTCACATCTCTCAACTCGATCATTTGCTTGAAATATTAACTTCAACTCTTGGAACATCTCATATGGTCCATGACGTTCAAAAGGTCTTTGAAGTCCCGATTCTAAGCCATAAAGCATGGCACGCTGAACTATCGAGTAGTCATCACGCAACTGCCAGATGTTCACAACGTCTGCAGTTGCTGGGAGGGGTGGGGTGGTACACCTAGCGGTGCATCAAGGACATAATTCTTCTATGCAGCGATGAGGATAATCCTCAAGTTATGGACCCAGTCCGTGTAGTTGCTACCATCATCTTTCAACTTAGCTTTCTCTAGGAATGCATTAAAATTCAAGGGAACGGTAGCACAGGCCATTGATCTACAACATAGATATGAAAAAACTATCAGGACTAAGTTCATGATAAATTAAGTTCAATTAATCATATTACTTAAGAACTCCCACTTAGATAGACATCCCTCAAGTCATCTAAATGATGCGTGATCAAAATCAACTAAACCATGTCCGATCATCACGTGAGATGGAGTAGTCATCAATGGTGAACATCTCTATGTTGATCATATCTACTATATGATTCACGTTCGACCTTTAGGTCTCCAGTGTTCCGAGGCCATGTTTGTACATGCTATGCTCGTCAAGTTTAACCCGCGTATTCCACATGTGCAAAACTGGCTTGCACCCGTTGTATGTGAACGTAGAGCCTATCACACCCGATCATCACGTGGTGTCTCAGCACGAAGAACTTTCGCAACGGTACATACTTGGGGAGAACACTTATACCTTAAAATTTAGTTAAGGGATCATCTTTATAATGCTACCGCCGTACTAAGCAAAATAAGATGCATAAAGATAAACATCACATGCAATCAAAATATGTGACATGATATGGCCATCATCATCTTGTGCTTTTGATCTCCATCTCCAAAGCAACGTTATGATCTCCATCGTCTGCGGCTCGACACCTTGATCTCCATCATAGCATTGTGGTCGTCTCGCCAACTATTGCTTCTACAACTATCGCTGCCGCTTAGTGATAAAGTAAAGCAATTAAATGGCGTTTGCATTTCATACAATAAAGCAACAACCATAAGGCTCTTGCCAGATGCCAATAACTTTTAGAAAACATAATCATCTCATACAACAACATATATCACATCATGTCTTGACCACATCACATCACAACATACCCTACAAAAACAAGTTAGACGTCCTCTACTTTGTTGTTGCAAGTTTTACGTGGCTGCTACAGGCTTCTATCAAGAATGTTCTTAACTACAACACAAAACCACAAAGGTGATTTATCAAGTTTGCCGTTTTAACCTTCAACAAGGACCGGCCGCAGTCAAATTTGATTCAACTAAAGTTGGAGAAATAGACACCCGCCAGCCACCTTTATGCAAAACTAGTTGCATGTCTGTCGGTGGAACTGGCCTCATGAACGTGGTCATGTAAGGTTGGTCCGGGCCGCTTCATCCAACAATGCCACTGAATCAAAATAAGACATTGGTGGTAAGCAGTATGACGATCACCGCCTACAACTCTTTGTGTTCTACTGGTGCATATCATCTACACATAGTCCTGGCTCTGATACCACTGTTGGGAAACGTAGCATGCAATTTCAAAAAAATTCCTACGCTCACGCAAGATCTATCTAGGAGATACATAGCAATGAGAGGGGGAGAGTGTGTCCACGTACCCTTATAGACCGAAAGTGGAAGCGTTTGCCAACGCAGTTGATGTAGTCGAACTTCTTCTCGTTCCGACCAATGAAGTACCAAACGCATGACACCTCTGAGTTCTGCACACGTTCAGCATGATGACGTCCCTCGAGCTCTTGATCCAGTAGAGTGTCGAGGTAGTAGATGAGTTCCGTCAGCACGATGGCATGGTGACGGTGATGGTGAAGTGACCCCCAAAAGGCTTCGCCTAAGCACTGCGAGAATATGACCGGAGGCGTAAACTATGGAGGGGGTGCCGCACATGGCTAGGAATAGTTGATGTGTGTTCTAGGCGCCCCCTCCCCACGTATATAAATGAGGGAGGGGGAGGGAGGCAGCCCTAGGCGCGCCCAAGTAGGAGGAATCCTACTTGGGCTCCTAGTTGGATTCGGCTCCCCTTTCCTTTTTCCAAGAGGGGAAAGAAGGGAAGAGAGGGGGGAGAAGGAAAGAGGGGGCCTCCGCCCCCTCCTCCTATTCCTATTCGGCCTCCTTCCTTGGGGAGGGGGTGAGGGAGTCCTAGACTAAGGGGTCCTCGGACAGCCGGACTATATACTTTGGCCGAATAGTTGGACTGTGAAGATACAAGATAGAAGACCTTCGTCCCGTGTCCGGATGGGACTCTCCTTGGCATGGAAGGCAAGCTTGGCGATTCGATATGTAGATTCCTTTCTCTGTAACCGACTTTGTACAACCCTAACCCCTCCCGGTGTCTATATAAACCAGAGGGTTTAGACTTCTAGAGTTAGGGTCACAATCATCATAACCTCATAGGCTAGACCTCTAGGGTTTAGCCATTACGATCTCATGGTAGATCAACTCTTGTAATATTCATATTCATCAAGATCAATCAAGCAGGAAGTAGGGTATTACCTCCATAGAGTGGGCCCAAACCTGGGTAAACATCGTGTCCCCCGCCTCCTATTACCATTAGCCTTAGATGCACAGTTCGGGACCCCCTACCCGAGATCCACCGGTTTTGACGCCAACACTGGTGCTTTCATTGAGAGTTCCGCTGTGTCATCAAAGATAGGCTTGATGGCTCCATCAATCGTCTACAACAACGCAGTCCAAGGGGAGATTTTTTCTCCCTGGACAGATCTTCATATTCGGCGGCTTCGCACTATGGGCCAACTCGCTTGGCCATATAGAGAAGATCGATAGCTACGCCCCTGGACATCAGGTCAGATTCAGAAGCCTGAATTTTGTGGCCGATATCCGTGGAGACTTGATCTTCGACGGGTTTGAGCCCATGACTGCTGTCCCCGGCCACCACGATGAGCATGACCTAGATCTGCCATATGGCCGCATACAAGAGATAGCGCCTGTGTCTGCCCTAGCCCTAGAGCCGGAGCGAACTGCTACATCCGAAGATAGGAAGCTCAACCCCACCGCAGAGGCCGCAAACTCAGTGGCGCTCGAGCCGCACACAGACCCAACATCAGGTTAGGCTGGTGTTACCGGAATCCTAGACTCGTCTCTGGACATGGGTTCCGGACCGCGTGCATCCGCGTCCATCAAACCCGGCTGGGCACCGGTCTTGGAGTTCAGCTCCGCGGATATCTTCCAGCACTCGCCTTTTGGTGACGTGCTAAGCTCATTAAATCCCTTTCCCTGTTGGGGACCGCCCGTCCGAACTATGTCCGGCTCGAGTGGGAAGCGGACGACAAACAATGTTGTGTCCCACCCACCACCCACTTTATAGACACTGTGGACGACTTAACCGACGTGCTTGACTACGACTCCGAAGACATCGACGGTATGGATGACGATGCCGGAGAGGGTCAAGAACCACTGCCTACAGGGTGTTGGACAACCACTTCCTCGTATGACATATACAGGGTGGATACACCAAAAGAAAACAACGACAACAACGAAAATCCAGTCGAGGATAAACCTCCTAAGAAACAGCCGAAGCGCCGACGTCAGCGGCGCTACTCTAAGCCATGCCGTAGTAAAAATAGCAATACCGTCATAGAAGAGGACAACACTCCGGACGGTACCGAAAACAATAAAGACCCCGTTGAGCCAACCTCCGAACAGGAGGAGCAGGAAGATGGGCGAGTCAGCCCTGATGAACAGGCCATGAACGAAGACTCGGAGGATAGCAACTACCTCCCACCCTCTAAGGACGAGGTGAGTTCAGAGACGAAGATTTCATCGTGCCCGAGGAGCCTGCCAAACAGGAACGCTTTAAGCGTCAGCTAATTGCCACTGCAAGAAGCCTGAAAAACAAGCAGCAGCAGCTTCAAGCTGATTAAGATCTGCTTAATGAAAGATGGACCGATGTCCTGGCAGCTAAGGAATATGGCCTCGAGCGTCCAACCAAAAGCTACCCGAAGCGCAAACTGTTACCACGTTCGATGAAGAGGCACTGGAGCCCATCCTATGAAGGTACAATGTGGCTGACCGACCACCACGTGGCCAGGATAAAGTGGCACCTCGAGCTGAACACCAGCCCGCATTACCTCACCGAACAGACAGAACTACAACAACTCGGGGATATACACATGACCTGCGGTGTGACTTGGAAAAGAGAGCAGGTCAGACAAGATCGATCTATGGATCACGGGGGTGTGCCTCGATGCGCGATGATGGCCATCTAGCTGAACGTGACAAACATAACCACGTCCGAGACGAAAACCGTAGACGAGCTCCATCTGAGCTACATCACGACCTGGCCCGATACAGAGGCGCCGCACACCCCCTTTGCTTCACTGATGAAGTAATGGGACACGATTTCCCAAAAGGGTTTAAACTCATAAACATCGAATCATATGATGGCACAACAGACCCCGCGGTGTGGATTGAGGATTTTCTTCTCCACATTCATATGGCCCGCGGCAATGATCTCCATGCCATCAAGTACCTCCCACTCAAACTCAAGGGACCAGCTAGATACTGGTTAAATAGTCTGCCCGAAAACTCCATTGGCAGCTGGGAGGAATTGGAGGGCGCCTTCCTCGACAACTTCCAAGGCACATATGTCCGACCTCCGGATGCCGATGACTTAAGTCATATAATCCAACAACCCGGAGAGTTAGCTCGAAAAATCTGGACCCGATTCCTAACTAAAAAGAACCAGATCATCGACTGTCCGGACGCTGAAGCCCTAGCAGCCTTTAAGCACAACATCCGTGACGAATGGCTGGCCAGACACCTCGGCCAGGAAAAACCGAAGTCTATGTCAGCCCTTACGGCACTCATGACCCGCTTCTGTGCGGGCGAAGATAGCTGGCTAGAACGTGGCAACAACAATACAAGTGAACCCGACACTTCTGAAGCCAGAAATAGCAACGACAAGCCCCGACGCAATAGACAAAAGCGTTGAAATAATGGTGACAGTACCGAAGACACGTCGGTCAACACCGAATTCAGCGGTTCTAAGTTCGGTCAGCGGAAGAAGCCATTTAAAAGGAACAATCCGGGCCCGTCCAGTCTGGATCGCATACTAGATCGACCATGCCAAATCCATGGCACTTCGGATAAACCAGCCAACCATACCAATAGGGAATTTTGGGTTTTCAAACAGGCCGGCAAGTTAAATGCCGAGAATAAGGAGAAAGGGTCGCAAAGCGAGGACGATGACGAGGAACCCCGACCACCGAACACAGGGGGACAAAAGAAATCCCCCCCTCAAATTAAAACGGTGAACATGATATACGCCACCCATATCCCCAAGAGGGAGCGCAAACATGCACTTAGGGACGTCTATGTGATGGAGCCAGTCGCCCCAAAGTTCAACCCATGGCCCTCCTGTCCGATCACCTTTGATCGCAGGGACCACCCGACCAGTATCCGTCCTGGTGGTCTAGCCGCACTGGTCCATGGCCCAATTATTGATGGATTCCACCTCACACGAGTCCTCATGGATGGTGGCAGCAGCCTGAACCTGCTCTATCAGGATACAATGCACAAAATTGATATCGATCCCTCAAGGATCAAGCCCACAAAAACCACCTTTAAAGGTGTCATACCAGGTGTAGAGGCATGTTGTACGGGCTCAATCACACTGGAAGTGGTCTTCGGATCCCCGGATAATTTCTGAAGCGAAGAGTTAATCTTCGATATCGTCCCCTTCCGCAGTGGTTATTGTTGGGGAATGTAGCAGAAATTCAAAATTTTCTACGCATCACCAAGATCAATCTATGGAGATTGTAGCAACAAGAGAGGGAGAGGATGCGCATATTCATACCGTTGAAAATCGCTAAGCAGAAGCATTACAAGAACGCGGATGATGGAGTCGTACTCGTGGCGATTCAAATCGCGGAAGATCCGATCTAGCGCCGAACGGACGGTGCCTCCGCGTTCAACACACGTACAGCCCGGGGACGTCTCCTCCTTCTTGATCCAGCAAGGGGAGAGGAGAAGTTGAGGGAGAACTCCGACAACACAATGGCGTGGTGGTGGTGGAGCTCGTGGTTCTCCAGCAGGGCTTCGCCAAGCACTACGGAGCAGGAGGAGGTGTTGGAGGAGGGAGAGGGCTGCGCCAGGGGAAGGGTGCGTCTGCCCTCTCTCTCACTCACTATATATAGGGGGAAGGGGGGGTGGAGGAGGTGCCCAAGGGTTCCCTAGGGGGTGGGTGGCGGCCACAGGGGAAACCCTAGATGGGTTTGGGCGCCCCCACCCCTAGGAAACATGCCCCCAAGCCGGGAGGGGTGGCTGCCCTAGGGGAGGCGCCCCCACCTCTCCAGGTTACGTGAGAGGGGTTGGGAGGGGCGCACAGCCCCTTAGTGGGCTGGTGTGCCCCTCCCCTTGGCCCATAAAGCCCCCCAACGCTTGCCGGGGCCTCCGAAACACCTTTCGGTCACGCTGGTCGTCACCCAGTACTCCCAGAACAATTTCAGACTCCAATACCCTTCGTCCAATATATCGATCTTCACCTCCGGACCATTCCGGAGTTCCTCGTCACGTCCGAGATCTCATCCGGGACTCCGAACAACCTTCGGTAACCACATACTATTTCCCATAACAACTCTAGTGTCACCGAACCTTAAGTGTGTAGACCCTACGGGTACGGGAACCATGCAGACATGACCGAGACACCTCTCCGGCCAATAACCAATAGCGGGATCTGGATACCCATACTGGCTCCCACATGTTCCACAATGATCTCATCGGATGAACCACGATGTCGAGGATTCAGTCAATCCCGTATACAATTCCCTTTGTCTATCGGTATGTTACTTGCCCGAGATTCGATCGTCGGTATCCCAATACCTTGTTCAATCTCGTTACCGGCAAGTCAGTTTACTCGTTCCATAATGCATGATCCCGTGACCAACTACTTAGTCACATTGAGCTCATTATGATGATGCATATGTAGTTAGTTCTGATGTAAGTCTTGCTGGGTACATTTGTACTCACGTTTGCCTATTTTATGTTTTGCAGAGAGACTTCGGTCTCGCTAGTAGTTCCACGTGGACTTCGACGTTTAACTTGTTACCTCAGCTACGATCTTGTGCCCTCGGCAGGATCTGGTAGATAGTCAGGCTTCTCAGCCTTTTTCATTTCTAGATGTCTGTACTCAGACATGTTAAGCTTCCGCATGTGCTTTGACTTGTATGCTCTGATTGTTGGGTCATGAGACCCATGTTTGTAATATCTCGCTCCTCGGAGCCTATTGATTAAATACTTGAGTTGTAGAGTCATGTTGTGATGCCATGTTGTATCGCACATATCGAGCATATTGTGTGTATGTTACTGAAATGCTTGGTATGTGTGGGATCTGACTATCTAGTTGTTTATCCTTAGTAGCCTCTCTTACCGGGAAATGTCTCCTGGTGTTTCCACTGAGCCATGGTAGCTTGCTACTGCTCCGGAACACTTAGGCTGGCCGGCATGTGTCCTTCTTCGTTCCTGTGTCTGTCCCTTCGGGGAAATGTCACACGATGAATACCGGAGTCCTGTTAGCCCACTACAGCCCGGTTCACCGGAGTCCTGCTAGCCCAGTGCTACAGCCTGGATTCACTCGCTGATGACCGACACGTTCGTTGCTGGGTCATGTATGCCTGTCCCTGTAAGTTAGTGCCACTTAGGGTTCACGACTAGCCATGTCAGCCCGGGTTCTTTGTCATATGGATGCTAGCGACACTATCATATACGTGAGCCAAAAGGCGCAAACGGTCCCGGGCCAGGTAAGGTGGCACCCGTGGGAATACCGTGCGTGAGGCCGCAAAGTGATATGATGTGTTACATGCTAGATCGGTGTGACTTAGGATCGGGGTCCTGACAGCACTCAACTCCTTGAACTTGTCGAAAAAATATCTTAGCGACAAGTCGAGCTTTCTTAATGGTGACACTTACCATCATTGTCCGTCTTCCTTTTGAAATCCATATGTACCCAATAGCCTTACGACCATCAAGTAGTTCTTCTACACTTTGTTTTCATACATGGATCCTCTCTCGGATTTTATGGCCTCGAGCCATTTGTTGGAATCTGGGCCCACCATCACTTCTTCATAGCTCGTAGGTTCATTGTTATCTAGCAACATGACCTCCAAGACAGGATTACCATACCACTTTGAAGTAGTACGTGTCCTTGTCGACCTACGAGGTTTGGTAGTGACTTGATCCGAAGTTTCATGATCTCTATCATCAGCTTCCACTTCAACTGGTGTAGGCTCTACAGGAACAACTTCCTGTGCCCTTCTACACACTAGTTGAAGTGATGGTTCATTAACCTCATCAAGTCTCCACCATCCTCCCACTAAATTCTTTCGAGAGAAACTTTTCCTCGAGAAAGGACCTGTTTCTAGAAACAATCACTTTTGCTTCCGGATCTGAAATAGGAGTTATACCCAACTGCTTTGGGTGTCCTATGAAGATGCATTTATCCGCTTTGGGTTCGAGCTTATCAGCCTGAAATTTTTTCACATAAGCGTCGCAGCCCCAAACTTTTAAGAAACGACAACTTAGGTTTCTCTAAACCATAGTTCATACGGTGTCATCTTTAACGGAATTGCGTGGTACCCTATTTAAAGTGAATGCGGTTGTCTCTAATGCCTAACCCATAAACAACAGTGGTAATTCGATAAGAGACATCATGGTATGCACCATATCCAATAGGGTGCAGTTATGATGTTCAGACACACCATCACACTATGGTGTTCCAGGCGGTATTAGTTGTGAAACAATTTCCACAATGTCTTAATTGTGTGCCAAACTCGTAACTCAGATATTCATCTCTATGATCATATCATAGATATTTTATCCTCTTTTCACGACAATCTTCAACTTCACTCTGAAATTACTTGAACCTTTCAATAATTCAGACTTGTGTTTCATCAAGTAGATATACTTAGCATCTACTCAAATCATCTGTGAAGTAAGAACATAACGATATCCACTGCGTGCCTCAGCACTCATTGGACAACACACATCAAAATGTATTACTTCCAACAAGTTTCTTTCTTGTTCCATCTCACTGAAAACGAGGCTTTTCAGTCATCTTGCTCATGTGGTATGATTTGCATGTCTCAAGTGATTTAGAATCAAGTGAGTCCAAACGATCCATCTGCATGGAGTTTCTTCATGCGCACATACCAATAGACATGGTTCGCATGTCTCAAACTTTTCAAAAACGAGTGAGTCCAAAGATCCATCAACATGGAGCTTCTTCATGCGTTTTATACCAATATGACTCAAATGGCAGTGCCACAAGCAGGTGGTACTATCATTACTATCTTATACCTTTTGGCATGAACATGTATATCACTATGATCGAAATTCAATAAACCATTCATTTTAGATGCAAGACCATTGAAGGTATTATTCAAAAATTATAGTAACCATTATTCTCCTTAAATGAATAACCGTATTGCAATAGACATAATCCAATCATGTCTATGCTCAACGCAAACACTAAATAACAATTATTTAGGTTTAACACCGATCCCGATAGTAGAGGGAGCGTGCGATGTTTGATCACATCAACCTTGGAAATACTTCCAACACATATCGTCACCTCGCCTTTAGCTAGTCTCCGTTTATTCCGTAGCCTTTTATTTCGAGTTACTAACACTTAGCAACCGAACCGGTATCTATTACCATGGTGCTACTAGGAGTACTAGTAAAGTACACATTAATATAATGTATATCCAATATACTTTTGTCGACCTTGCCTGCCTTCTTATCTACCAAGTATCCAGGGTAATTCTGCTCCAGTGACCGTTCCCCTTATTACAGAAGCACTTAGTCTCGGGTTTGGGTTCAACCTTGGGTTTCTTCACTAGAGCAACAACTGTTTTGACGTTTCATGAAGTATCCCTTCTTGCCCTTGGCCTTCTTGAAACTAGTGGTTTCACTAACCATCAACAATTGATGCTCCTTCTTGATTTCTACTTTAGCGGTGTCAAACATCACGAATATCTCAAGGATCATCATATCTATCCCCGATATGTTATAGTTCATCACGAAGCTCTAGTAGCTTGGTGGTAGTGACTTTGGAGAACCATCACTCTCTCATTTGGAAGATTAACTCCCACTCGATTCAAGTGATTGTAGTACTCAGACAATCTGAGCACATGCTCAATGATTGAGCTTTTCTCCCTTAGTTTGTAGGCTAAGAAACTCGTCGGAGGTCTCATACCTCTTGACGTGGGCACGAGCCTGAAATCCCAATTTCAGCCATTGGAACATCTCATATGTTCCACGATGTTTTAAAAAAACGTCTTCGACGCCTCAATTCTAAATCATTTAGCATTACTGAACTATCACGTAGTCATCAAAACATGTATGTCAGATGTTCGCAACATCCACAAACGATGTTCGAGGTTCAGCACACGGAGCGGTGCATTAAGGACATAAGCCTTCTGTGCAGCAATGAGGACAATCCTCAGTTTACGGACCTAGTCTGCATAATTGCTACTATCAACTTTCAACTAAATTTTCTCTAGGAACATGTCTAAAACAGTAGAACTAAAGCGCAAGTTACGACATAATTTGCAAAGACCTTTTGACTATGTTCATGATAATTAAGTTCATCTAATGAACTCCCACTCAGATAGACATCCCTCTAGTCATCTAAGTGATACATGATCCGAGTCAACTAGGCCGTGTCTGATCATCACGTGAGACAGACTAGTCATCATCGGTGAACATCTTCATGTTGATCATATCTACTATATGACTCATGCTCAACCTTTCAGTCTCTTGTGTTCCGAGGCCATGTCTGTACATGCTAGGCTCGTCAAGTCAACCTAAGTGTTTTGCATGTGTAAATCTGGCTTACACCCGTTGTATGTGAACGTTAGAATCTATCACACCCGATCATCACGTGGTGCTTCGAAACAACGAACTTTCGCAACGGTGCATAGTTAGGGGGAACACTTTCTTGAAATTTTAGTGAGGGGTCATCTTATTTATGCTACCGTCGTTCTAAGCAAATAAGATGTAAACATGACAAACATCACATGCAAATCATAAAGTGACATGATATGGCCAATATCATCTTGCACCTTTGATCTCCATCTTGAGGCACGGCATGATCACCTTCATCACCGGCATGACACCATGATCTCCATCATCATGATCTCCATAATCGTGTCTTCATTAAGTTGTCTTGCCAACTATTACTTCTACCACTATGGCTAACGATTTAGCAATAAAGTAAAGTAATTACATGGCGTTATTCAATGACACACATGTCATACAATAAATTAAGACAACTCCTATGGCTCCTGCTGGTTGTCATACTCATCGACATGCAAGTCGTGATTCCTATTACAAGAACATGATTAATCTCATACATCACATATCATTCATCACATTCTTTTTGGCCATATCACATCACATAGCATACCCTGCAAAAACAAGTTAGACGTCCTCTAATTGTTGTTGCATGTTTTACGTGGCTGCTATGGGTTTCTAGCAAGAACGTTTCTTACCTACAAAAAATCCACAACAGTGATATGCCAATTGCTATTTACCCTTCATAAGGACCCTTTTCATCGAATCCGACCCGACTAAAGTGGGAGAGGCTGGCACCCGCTAGCCACCTTTATGCAATAAGTGCATGTCAGTCGATAGAACCTGTCTCACGTAAGCGTACGTGTAAGGTCGGTCCGGGCCACTTTATCCCACGATGCCGCCAAATCAAGATAAGACTAGTAACGGTAAGCATATTGAACAAACCAACGCCCACAACTACTTGTGTTCTACTCGTGCATAGAATCTACACAATAGACCTAGCTCTGGTACCACTGTTGGGGAACATAGCAAAAATTCAAAATTTTCTACGCATCACCAAGATAAATCTATGGAGATTCTAGCAACAAGAGAGGGAGAGGATGAGCATCTTCATACCTTTGAAAATCTCTAAGTGGAAGCATTACAAGAACGCGGATGATGGAGTCGTACTCGCGGCGATTCAAATCGCGGAAGATCCGATCTAGCGCCGAACGGACGGTGCCTCCACGTTGAACACACGTACAGCCCGGGGACGTCTCCTCCTTCTTGATCCAGCAAGGGGAGAGGATAAGTTGAGGGAGAACTCTGACAGCACAATGGTGTGGTGGTGGTGGAGCTCGTGGTTCTCCAGCATGGCTTCACCAAGCACTACGGAGGAGGAGGAGGTGTTGGAGGAGGGAGAGGACTGCGCCAGGGGAAGGGTGCGGCTGCCCTCTATCTCCATCACTATATATAGGGGGAAGGGGGTGGAGGAGGTGCCCTAGTGTTCCCTAGGGGGTGGGTGGCGGCCACAGGGGAAACCCTAGATGGGTTTGGGCGCCCCCACCCCTAGGAAACATGCCCCCAAGCCGGGAGGGGCGGCTGCCCTAGGGGAGGCGCCCCCACCTCTCCAGGTTACGTGAGAGGGGTTGGGAGGGGCGCACAGCCCCTTAGTGGGCTGGTGTGCCCCTCCCCTTGGCCCATAAAGCCCCCCAACACTTGCCGGGGCCTCCGAAACACCTTTCAGTCACGCTGGTCGTCACCCAGTACTCCCAGAGCAATTTCAGACTCCAATACCCTTCGTCCAATATATCGATCTTCACCTCCGGACCATTCCGGAGTTCCTCGTCACGTCCGAGACCTCATCCGGGACTCCGAACAACCTTCGGTAACCACATACTATTTCCCATAACAACTCTAGTGTCACCGAACCTTAAGTGTGTAGACCCTACGGGTACGGGAACCATGCAGACATGACCGAGACACCTCTCCGGCCAATAACCAATAGCGGGATCTGGATACCCATATTGGCTCCCACATGTTCCACGATGATCTCATCGGATGAACCACGATGTCGAGGATTCAGTCAATCCCGTATACAATTCCCTTTGTCTATCGGTATGTTACTTGCCCGAGATTCGATCATCGGTATCCCAATACCTCGTTCAATCTCATTACCGGCAAGTCAGTTTACTCGTTCCGTAATGCATGATCCTGTGACCAACTACTTAGTCACATTGAGCTCATTATGATGATGCATTACCGAGTGGGCCCAGAGATACCTCTCTAGCATACAGAGTGACAAATCCCAGTCTCAATTCATGCCAACCCAACAGACACTTTGGGAGATACCTGTAGTGCACCTTTATAGCCACCCAGTTACGTTGTGACGTTTGGTACACCCAAAGCATTCCTACGGTAAGCGGGAGTTGCACAATCTCATGGTCTAAGGAAATGATACTTGACATTAGAAAAGCTCATAGCAAACGAACTACACGATCATGTGCTATGCTTAGGATTGGGTATTGTCCATCACATCATTCTCCTAATGATGTGATCCCGTTATCAATGATATCCAATGTCCATGGTCAGGAAACCATAACCATCTATTGATCAACGAGCTAGTCAACTAGAGGCTCACTAGGGACATGTTGTGGTCTATGTATTCACACATGTATTACATTTCCAGTTATTAAAATTATAGCATGAACAATAGACAATTATCATGAACAAGGAAATACAATAATAACCATATTATTATTGCCTCTAGGGCATATTTCCAACATTTATCATGCACTGCTCGGACGAATCGCATTCGCTCGATTCAATGCGGTGCCTCATTATGCCTACCTCAAGCTCAAGATGCCCGAACCTCGCGGTGTTATAATAGTCAATGGAAATACAGAGCGCTTCCTCCTTACTAAGGAGCACACTGTGGCCCTTGCAGCAGAAATACAGAGTAGCCTTCTTAGGCAGAACCTCAATTCGGCAATAAAGCCCCCGGACACCGTCAAGCGAGTCCAAACTACTCTGCAGCAGGACCGTCCGGCTCGTCCAGAGCTCAACTAGCAATTCGGCCTTCGTCCTAGTCCCAAACAAGCGGTGAAATTCATGCCACGCGTACACAACTACGCACTTAAAATACCATGGGCATGGACGGAGGCACAGCTAGACCGCGGTCCACAATGCGGCTCAACTGCCCCTGGATCCGCATACCTTCACTTTTTCTCTTTCTTTCAGGTTTTTTCTCTTCTTGAGGCTTTTCTGATAACCTGATCATCGGACCCATCGCGGGACGGATACACCAAGAAGGCAAGGGGCTTTGACGTACAAGGGAATACCCAGGTGGTCTCTGCTAATGATCGTCATACCTGTTTTAAATACCAGCATGCAGCTCGCTCTTGGTCGTGGCATGTTAAATAGCCTTATTTGCTTATCGCACTACTTGTACACATATGCCTTGGCGTATAAATCAAATTACAATGGAAAATAATTTGCAGCATCAGCTTATTACTTAATTTTTTCATTGTCTGTTTATTTATTATTAGTTGCACCCGTACATTCTGGTACACCTTAATTCGCCAGGGGCTTCATTGTACCCCATAACATGGCAAGAAAGTCCGAACACTTTTATAGTACAGTTCGGCACCCCGAACTTATAGCATTATATGCGTCGACTCCGAATCATGTCTTTGGTCAATAGTTGGGTTGCCCGGCTCGTGTGCTTACTAACTTACGTTCCGCTATATCGGCTAGGGTAGTAAAGGGAGAACTACTGCGATTGTGTCCCGGTTCTTCCGAACGAGCACCTTAGTAGAGAAAGCCGAAAACTGACTATCATGATGCAGCGAGCTGGTCAGCTGTTCGAGAGGTTCCAAATCCTTAGAAATTTTCTCCGCTCTACGTGAGTAATTGATTATTGTCTGATTAGGCGTGTATAACGCCCCAAGTTCGGCCTTCCGAATACTAGGGGCTGTGCCAAAATTTAAAATTATCGATCTCCTATGGCTAAGTGAGGGTGATAAAGCCGTATACTCTGATTGCCTTGTTCCTTGTTCTAAACACCTCCTTAAAGGACCAAAAACTTGGATAAAGAGTGTTTAGATTTATCCCGAACACCCCCTGTACTAGCTATGTGGGGGCAGAAGCTGACGACTGGCCAACTCTCAGATTTCATAAACGGCCGCACAGGAGGTAAAATTTTAAATAAATAAGCATTATATTACATAACGACCTTGTTTCATATTACAGGACAGGATAACATGGATGTTTTCATGGGAATATGATATCCTTGGCACATTGCTCCGCCACAAGGCGGGATACCTCCAGGACACTGTCATAGTATAGTTCGGGTCGGTGGTGCTCCTTGCCCTCAGGCGGCCCCTCGGTCGTCAGCTTCGTGGCATCCATCTTCGCCAAATGCATCTTAGCGCGGGCAAAGGCCATCTGTGCACCTTCAATGCAAACCGACCGCTTTATGACATCAAGTCACGGGCAGGCACTGCCAAGCCGCTTCACGAGTCCAAAGTAGCTACTGGGCATGGGCTCGGCATGCCATAGCTGGATTATTAGGTCCTTCATGGCCAGTTCAGCCGCCTTGTGCAGCTCGACCAACTGTTTCAGCTGGTCGCTAAAGGGCATCGGATGTTCTGGTCCAAGGTATTGAGACCAGAACAACTTCTCCATAGAAGTCCCTTCTTCGGCTCGATAGAACTCTGCAGCATCTGATATGCTGCGCGGCAAATCCATAAACGCTCTTGGAGAACTCCAAATTTGGGTAAGCAAAAGGAACGTTTCCTTCACATACTTGCTTTGCATAATAAAAGCCTTACCCGCTACGATCTTCTTGGCCGCCTGGATTTCCTGGAGGGGGCTCTGGGCTTTGGCTCGGGCATCTTGTGCACTTTGGCGAGCCTTGGCAAGTTCGGACTCTCGAGTCTTCGAATCACGCTCCAAGGACTCGTACTTCTTGACGGTGTCCTGGAGCTCTTGCTGGACCTCGCTGACCCGGGCCTCCCGCTTCTCGCGCGTGGTGCGTTCCTTGGCTGCTTTGTCCTCGGCCTCGGCTAACGCCTTCTTGAGGGCCGCCACCTCGGCCGTGGCCCCTAATAAAGTTCATGACACTTTAATCAGCACAAACCATTCATCCTTCCTAAATATACATGCAGGTTACTTCATACCTTTGCTTTCTTCAAGCTGCTTCTTCACGAGGCCGAGCTCTTCCTCGGCCCGCTCCAGGTTCTACTTCAGTCCGGAGACCTCCGTAGTATGAGCGGCAGCAGCTAGCAACGACGCCTGCTTATTCACATAGACATCTTATGTTAGACTCCTGCGAAAATTATTTGATCCTCTGTTCGGCTTTTCTTTCCGAACACCAAATAGAGCATCAGGGGCTACTATCTACACTGTGATATTCTTTTTTACAATTACGTTACTTACCTCAAAGCATGTTAGAAGGCTAGTGCAGGCTTCGGTCAGTCCGCTTTTGGCGGACTGGATCCTCTCGATCACCGTACTCATAAGAGTACGGTGTTCTTCAACAATGGAAGCACATCGTAGCGCTTCCAGCAATCTACCTCTAGATGGACAGAGGTCACCGGTGGAGGCGGCTCACCCCCCCTGTTTGGAAGAGGCGGCCTGCCTGAATCTGGAGCCACCTGGGTCTCCGGAGCTGTATTCGGCTGGGGGCCGAATTGGATGCAGCCCCCATTGTTGGTGTCCGTAGGGGGTGTTTCCCCCCATGTGTTCGGCAACCAGGGTTTTATCCTCCGGCATCACCGGGATGGCCTCTTCTTGGCCCGTGATCCTTCGAGACAACACCTCGGTGTTGTCCGCAACATTGGGGGAGGAGGCCGTCGGAAGGGACCCGCTGTTCATTGCCGACGGGTCCAGTGATCCCTCCAAAGAGGAGGATAGCATGACGTGGGATTGAGCCGGACTGCAAGTGCACGATCTAGCACATTAAAAACAATAAAGTAAAAATGCCGGATATATTACTGTGTCCGGACACTTATGAGCTGGCTAGGGGCTTGACCCAGGGCTCCCACTCCCCGTCGCTGTTAGTGGCCGCTGCGGAGTAGTCCGGACGGGAAGTTTTTCCCTTCTTGGATGCCTCAGCCTCCCCATGTGTGGAGGCCTTCCTCTTCTTTCTCCCCCAGCAGGAGGGAATGGATTTATTCTTCCTCCTCCTCTTCCTCATCGTCTTTGGTGGAGGAGTGCGCCTCGACGTCTCCGGACATCACGTCCGACACGCCCTTGAGCCGGAGACCATCTCTGGTCCCCTTGGCCGTCTTCTTGGTCGTCTTCTCCGGCACCTCATAAGGCGCCGGAAATAGCATCTTCGTAAAAAGAGGCGTTTCTGGATCTTCGGGCAACGGAGCCAGACAGTTAATCTGCTCCACTATCTCTACCCAGGCCTGAAAGATTGGTAGGGAGGCTTAGATTCCTCCCTCATATATGCCAGTAAAGGATATACCTTGAAAACATGAAATAACTTACCGGATTAGCCCGACGTTTTGAGCTAAGCCCACGATCCTCGGTCATCGGCGGTGGTACCTCGCCGGCCTTGAAGAGCACCTTCCAGATGTCTTCGTGCGTCATGCCGAAGAGCTCTAGCAGCGTCTGGTGCTTGGCCGGGTCGAACTCACACAAATTGCAAGTCCGGCTCTGGCACGAAAGAATCCGGCGGAAGAGCATAACCTGGACCACGTTGACAAGCTTGATTCTCTTGCTTATCATGTTCTGGACACACGTCTGGAGCCCAGTCAGCTCTTCCGCTGAGCTCCAGGCTAGGCCCTTCTCTTGCCAGGAGGTGAGCCGCATGGGGACTCCGGATCAGAATTCGCCACCTAGTTGGTACCGCGCGGCTCGGTGATGTAGAACAACCCCAATTGCCACCCCTTTACAGTCTCCACAAAGGAGCCTTCGGGCCAGGTGACATTTGGCATTTTTCCCACCATGGCGCCTCCGCACTCCACTTGTTGGCCACTTACCACCTTTGGCTTCACATTGAAGGTCTTCAGCCATAGGCCGAAGTGAGGTGGGATGCGGAGGAAGGCCTCGCACATGACAATAAATGCCAAGATGTTGAGGATGAAGTTGGGGGCCAAGTCATGGAAGTCTAGCCCGTAGTAGTACATCAGTTCGTGGATGATCGGATGGAGGGGGAATCCCAGCCCACGGACGAAGTGGGTGAGAAACACCACCCTTTCCTGGGGCTCCGGGGTGGGGACGATCTGTCCCTTGGCCGGAAGTCGATGAGCGATGTCCTTGGCCAAGTACCCGGCCTCCCGGAGCTTCTTGATGTCCTCCTTCTTGACGGAGGAGGCAATCCACTTGCCTCCAGCTCTGGTTCCGGACATGATTGGAGTGCTTTTTCGGGCGGAGAAGGCGAGAGCTTGAGCGCTAGAGCTCGAGAGCGGATGGGCAGAGGAAGGAGAAGGCATGGGTGAACAAGGACAAATCCATATCCCCTTATAAAGATAGCAAAAGTCATGCGCCCCCCCCCCCCCCCGCCTTAAAATCCTCCTATTCCCCCAAGCGCCATGCAAATGACATGGTTGGGTTACCCATGCCCGTATTGATGAGAATCCCATGATAAGGGGACATGACCTCTGCTTCGACAAGACGTGCCAATGAAACCGCACCTCAAAATACAAAGCGACAGGCTAAAAAACGGTTTGAATAATGTCCGGACAGTGGCATGATGTCACGGTACAAAAAGTTGTCAACGGATTAGACTCGTGAAATGTTATACTTTCTACGGTTGTGTGTGGTACTTGTTTTGCAGAGCCGGACACGTTTCCTGTGTTCGGAAGACTATGTTGGAGTATTCGGAGAAGGAACCCTCCTTGCAATGCCGAAGAAAATCTGCACGCGAGACTCATTGTCATTGATGCCTGGTTTAGGGGCTACTGACGGAGTTCTAGACTAAGGGGTCCTCGGACAGCCGGACTATATACTTTGGCCGGATTGTTGGACTATGAAGATACAAGATAGTAGACTTCGTCCTGTGTCCGGATGGGACTCTCCTTGGCGTGGAAGGCAAGCTTGGCGATTCGATATGTAGATTCCTTTCTCTGTAACCGACTTTGTACAACCCTAACCCCTCACGGTGTCTATATAAACCAGAGGGTTTAGACTTCTAGAGTTAGGGTCACAATCATCATAACCTCATAGGCTAGACCTCTAGGGTTTAGCCATTACGATCTCATGGTAGATCAACTCTTGTAATATTCATATTCATCAAGATCAATCAAGCAGGAAGTAGGGTATTACCTCCATAGAGAGGGCCCAAACCTGGGTAAACATCGTGTCCCCCACCTCCTGTTACCATTAGCCTTAGACGCACAGTTCGGGACCCCCTACCCGAGATCCGCCAGTTTTGACACCGACAGGGGGCGCCACCCCTTGTGGGCTGGTGTGCCTCCCTCCTATGGCCCATATCTTCCCCCGGAGGGTTCCTGTAACCCCCCCCCGATACTCCGATATGTACCCGATACATTTCGGAACACTTCTGGTGTCCGAATACTATCATCCAATATATAAATCTTTGCCTCTCGACCATTTTGAGACTCCTCTTCATGTCCGTGATCTCATCCGGGACTCCGAACAACATTCGGTCACCAAATCACATAACTCATATAATACAAATTGTCATCGAACGTTAAGCGTGCGAACCCTACGGGTTCGAGAACTATGTAGACATGACAGAGACACCTCTCTGGTCATTAACCAATAGAGGAACCTGGATGCTCATATTGGCTCCCACATATTCTACGAAGATCTTTATCGGCCGAACCTTTATGACAACATACGTTATTCCCTTTGTCATCGGTATGTTACCTGCCCAAGATTCGGTCATCGGTATCTTCATACCTAGTTCAATCTCATTACCGACAAGTCTCTTTACTCGTTCTGTGATGCATCATCCTGCAACTAACTCATTATTCACATTGCTTGAAAGGCTTCTTATGATGTGCATTACCGAGAGGGCCCAGAGATACCTCTCAGATACTCGGAGTGACAAATCCTAATCTCGATCTATGCCAACCCAACAAACACCTTAGGAGATACCTATAGAGCATTTTTTATAATGACCCAGTTATGTTGTGACATTTGATAGCACACAAGTCATTCCTCTGGTATCCGGGAGTTGCATAATCTCATAGTCGGAGGAATATGTATTTGACATGAAGAAAGCAGTAGCAATAAAACTGAACGATCATTATGCTAAGCTAATGGATGGGTATTGTCCATCACATCATTATCCTAATGATGTGATCCCGTTCATCAAATGACAACACATGTCTATGGTTAGGAAACTTAACCATCTTTGATCAACGAGCTAGTCAAGTAGAGGCATACTAGGGACACGGTGTTTTGTCTATGTATTCACACATGTATCAAGTTTCCGGTTAGTACAGTTCTAGCATGAATAATAAACATTTATCATGAATAGGGAAATATAAAATAACAACTTTATTATTGCCTCTAGGGCATATTTTCTTCAACTATATCTTCACAAGCTTCTTGGGAACACGACTTACGAGCTTCTCACTGGTAACAAACCCCAAGTTGGTTACTTTCAAGTATTTGGCTCAAAATGTTACACTCTTGATAAGCATCGCTGTTCGAAATTTGCCCCGAAATCTCATGAAGGTTTTCTACTCGGTTATAGCTCAAACTCGCACACTTACCGTATCTACAACAATTTCACCCAAAAGGTTGAAGAGACGTAGTTGTGAGGTTTGATGAATCTAATGGCTCGGAAGTAGAGCAATTGCCAATTGATGTAGGAGATAAAGATCCCTTGGAAGCAATTCAAGACTTGTCTATTAGCAAGATTCGCCCAATGAAGGTGAAGGAGAGTACCTCGTCCGTTCAAGTGGAAGCCTCAAATTCACACCAATGTGAACCACAAGTTGACTTGGAGGCATCCACAATTGGAACACATCAAGATGAGGGAAATGAGGATGTACAACAAGATGAACCTCATCGACCTCGCTCTCCACCTCCACAAGAGAACAACAACGCCAACGACAATGAAGAAAGACAAATAGAAGAACAAGGCAATGAAGAGGATGTTCCACCCCGACCCAAACAAAAGCTCTCATGAGTTCGATCAAGAGTTTCAAGAGATCATCCCGTCGAACAAATCTTCGATGATATTCGAACCGGGAGAATTACTCGCTCTAAAACTCGTTTAGCAAACTTTTGTGAACATCACTCATTCATTTCTAGTGTTCAACCTATGAAGGTTGAAGAGGCTCTTGATGATCAGGATTGGGTGAACGCTATGCATGAAGAGCTACACAATTTCAAGAGGAACCAAGTATGGACGTTGGTAGAAAATCCCGATGAGAAGCACAATGTCATTGGAACCAAATGGGGGTTTCAGAATAAGCAAGATGAAGATGGACAAGTTGTGCACAACAAGGCTCGTCTCGTTGCTCAAGGCTACACTCAGGTCAAAGGTATGGACTATTGGTGAGACATATGCCCCCGTTGCTAGACTTGAGTCCATGCACATCTTACTTGCTTATGCCAATCATCATGACATTACTTTATATCAAATGGACATAAAAATTTCTTTTCTAAACGGTGAAATTGAGGAGGAAGTTTATGTTAAATAACTGCTACGTCTTGAGCTTGCGTTGGTTTTCCTTGAAGAGGAATGGGTGATGCAACACAATAGCGTAAGTATTTCCCTTAATTTTTGAGAACCAAGGTATCAATCCAGTAGGAGGCTCCTCACAAGTCCCACGAACCTACACAAACAAACAAAGAACTCGCAACCAACGTGATAAAGGGGTTGTCAATCCCTTCACGGCCACTTGCGAAAGTGAGATCTGATAGAGATAATATGATAAGATAAATATTTTTGGTATTTTATAATATAGATGCAGAAAATAAAGATGCAAATAAAAGTAGATTGAAAGATTATATGATAAAGGATAGACCCGGGGGCCATAGGTTTCACTAGAGGCTTCTCTCAAGATAGCATAAGTATTACGGTGGGTGAACAAATTACTGTCGAGCAATTGATAGAAAAGCGAATAATTATGAGATTATCTAGGCATGATCATGTATATAGGCATCACGTCCGTGACAAGTAGACCGACTCCTGCCTGCATCTACTACTATTACTCCACACATCGACCGCTATCCAGCATGCATCTAGAGTATTAAGTTCATAAGAATAGAGTAACGCATTAAGAAAGATGACATGGTGTAGAGGGATAAACTCAAGCAATATGATATAAACCCCATCTTTTTATCCTCGATGGCAACAATACAATACGTGCCTTGCAACCCTTTCTGTCACTGGGTAAGGACACTGCAAGATTGAACACAAAGCTAAGCACTTCTCCCATGGCAAGAAAGATCAATCTAGTAGGCCAAACCAAACTGATAATTCGAAGAGACTTGCAAAGATAACTCAATCATACATAAAAGAATTCAGAGAAGATTCAAATATTATTCATAGATAAACTTGATCATAAACCCACAATTCGTCGGATCTCGACAAACACACCGCAAAAAGAGTTTACATTGAATGGAGCTCCACAAGAGAGGGGGAGAACATTGTATTGAGATCCAAAAAGAGAGAAGACGCCATATAGCTAATAACTATGGACCCGAAGGTCTGTGGTAAACTACTCACAACTCATCGAAAGGGCTATGGTGTTGGTGTAGAAGCCCTCCGTGGTGGATTCCCCCTCCGGCAGAACACCGGCGACGGCTCCAAGATGGGATCTCATGGATATAGAAGGTTACGGTGGCGGAAATATTTCTTTGGTGGATCCCTGGATGTTTTCGGGGTACGTAGGCTTATATAGGAGGAAGAAGTACGTTGGTGGCCGCCCGAGGGGCCCACGAGACAGGGGGCGCGCCCAGGAGGGGTGGGCGCGCCCTCCACCCTCGTGGCCGCCTCGGCTGCTTCTTGACTTGCACTCCAAGTCCTCTGGATCACGTTCGTTCCAAAAATCACGCTCCCGAAGGTTTCATTCCGTTTGGACTCCGTTTGATATTCCTTTTCTTCAAAATACTGAAATAGGCAAAAAACAGCAATACGGGCTGGGCCTCCGGTTAGTAGGTTAGTCCCAAAAATGATATAATTGTGTAAAATAAAGCCCATAAACATCCAAAACAGGTAATATAATAGCATGGAACAATCAAAAATTATAGATACATTGGAGAAGCATCAAGCATCCCCAAGCTTAATTCCTGCTCGTCCTCGAGTAGGTAAATGATAAAAACAGAATTTTTGATGTGAAATGCTACCTAGCATAATTCTCAATGTAATTTCTCTTTAATGTGGCATGAATGTTCAGATCCAAATGATTCAAAATAAAAGTTCATATTGACATAAGAAATAGTAACACTTCAAGCATACTAATAAAAGCAATCATGTCTTCTCAAAATAACATGGGTAAAGAAAGTTCATCCCTACAAAATCATATGGTTAGGCTATGCTTAATTTTCGTCACACAAAGATGTTCCCAACTTCTATACCCCCGATGACAAGCCAAGCAATTGTTTCGTACTTAAATAATCTCATACTTTTTCAACCTTCACGCAATACATGAGCGCGAGCCATGGATATAGCACTATGGGTGGAATAGAATAATGATTGGGGATTGTGTGGAGAAAAAAAGGATAAAGTCTCACATTGACGAGGATAATCAACGGGCTATGGAGATGCCCATCAATTGATGTCAACATGAGGAGTAGGGATTGCCATGCAACGGATGCAGTAGAGCTATAAATGAATGAAAAGCTCAACAAAAGAAAACTAGTGGGTGTGCATCCAACTTGCTTGCTCATGAAGACCTAGGGCATTTGAGGAAGCCCATCGTAGGAATATACAAGCCAAGTTCTATAATGAAAAATTCCCACTAGTATATGAAAGTGACAACATATGAGACTCTCTATGAAAAACGTGGTGATACTTTGAAGCACAATATATGAGACTCACTACATGAAGAACAAGGTGCTACTTTGAAGCACAAGTGTGGAAAAAGAGATAGTAGCATTGCCCTTTTTCTTTTTTTCTTTTTTTCTTTTTTTCATTTTCTTTTTTTCTTTTGTTTTCTTTGGCATTTTTTTCTTTTCTTTTGGCTTTTTTCTTTTATTTTTGGGCAATGCTCTAATAATGATGATCATCACACTTTTATTGATTACAACATAGGAATTACAACTCGAAACTAGAACAAGATATGACTCTATATGAATGCCTCCAGCGGTGTACCGGGATGGTGTAATGAATCAAGAGTGACATGTATGAAAATTATGCATGGTTGCTTTGCCACAAATACGATGTCAACTACATGATCATGTAATGGAAATATGACAAAAGTAATGTATGTCATGATGATGATGAACGGAACGGTGGAAAGTTGCATGGCAATATATCTCGGAATGGCTATGGAAATGCCATAAATAGGTAGGTATGGTGGCTGTTTTGAGGAAGATATAGGGAGGTTTATGTGTGATAGAGCGTATCATATCACGGGGTTTGGATGCACCGGCGAAGTTTGCACCAACTCTCAAGGTGAGAAAGGGCAATGCACGGTACCGAAGAGGCTAGCAATGATGGAAAGGTAAAAGTGCGTATAATCCATGGACTCAACATTAGTCAAAATAACTCATATACTTATTGCAAAAATTTAGATGTCATCAAAAACCAAGCACTACGCGCATGCTCCTAGGGGGATAGATTGGTAGGAAAATACCATCTCTCGTCCCCGACCGCCACTCATAAGGATGCACAAGCCAGGTACACTTCATGTTTCAAATTTGTTACACAACTTTAACCATACATGCATGCTACGAGACTTGCTAACTTCAACACAAGCATTCTTTAAATTCATAATCACCCAACTAGCATGACTTTAATATCACTACCTCCATATCTCAAAACAATTATCAAGTATCAAGTTGATCATAGCATCCAATTCACTTCTATGATAGTTTTTATTATACCCAACTTGGATGGTCATCATTCTAGGACCAATTTATAACCATAGAAAATACCATGCTGCTCTAAAAGACTCTCAAAATAATATAAGCAAAGCATGAGAGACTAACAATTTCTATAAAATCAAGCCACCGCCGTGCTCTAAAAGATATAAGTGAAGCACTAGAGCAAAAACTATCAAGCCCAAAAGATATAAGTGAAGCACATAGCAAATTCTAACAAATTCTAATCAAATAGGCTTCTCCCAAAAGGTGTGTACAGCAAGGATGATTGTGGTAAACTAAAAAGCAAAGACTAATATAATACATGACGCTCCAAGGAAAACACATATCATGTGGCGAATAAAAATATAGCTCCAAGTAAAGTTACCAATGAACGAAGACGAAAGAGGGGATGCCTTCCGGGGGCATACCCAAGCTTAGGATTTTGGCTATTCTTGAATATCTTTGGGTGCCTTGGGCATCCCCAATCTTAGGCTTTTGCCACCCTTTATTCCATAGTCCATCAAATCTCTACCCAAAACTTGAAAACTTCACAACAAAAAAGTCAATAGGAAATCTCATAAGCTCCGTTAGTGAAAGAAAACAAAACCACCACATAAGGTACAGTAATGAACTCATTCTTTATTTATAATGGTGTTAAACCTATTGTATTCCAAGTTCTCTATGGTTCATATCCTTACATACTAGCCATAGATGCATCAAAATAAGCAAACAACACACGAAAAACAGAACTGTCAAAAACAGAACAGTCTGTAGCAATCTGTAACTAACGCAAACTTATGGAACCTTAAAAATCCTACCAAAATAGGAAGTCCTAAAAAATTTGTTTATTGAACAGAATCAGAAAGAATCAATGCAAAATATCATTCCTGCGATTTATTGAATTTTTTCTCATGAGCGCAAAATTTCTGTTTTTCAGCAGAATCAAATCAACTATCATCATAGGTTATCCTATAGGTTCTACTTGGCACAAACACTAAATAAAACATGAAAACACATCTAAACATAAATTAGATGCAAAATTTATTACTAAACAGGAACAAAAAAAACACAAAGAAAATTGGGTTGCCTCCCAACTAGCGCTATCATTTAACGCCCCTAGCTAGGCATAAAAGCGAAGATAGATCTAAGTAGTGCCATCTTTGGCACTTGATTCATAGGTAGCTCGCATGATAGATTCATGAGGTAATTTGACTTTATTTCTTTGAAAGTGCTCCATGCCTTTCTTTAATGGAAATTGGAATCTAATATTCCCTTCCTTCATATCAATAATCGCACCAATCGTTCTAAGAAAAGGTCTACCAAGAATAATAGGGCAAGAAAGATTGCAATCTATATCAAGAACGATAAAATCAACGGGCACCAAATTTCTAATTGCAACAATTAGAACATCATTGATTCTTCCCATTGTATTTTTAATGGTGGAATCCGCAAGGTGCAAATTTAAAGAGCAATCATCAAGATCATGGAAACCTAGAATGTCACATAAAGTTTTCAGAATCGTGGAAACACTAGCACCCAAATCACACAAAGCAAAACACTCATAGTCTTTGATTTTAATATTTATAGTAGGTTCCCACTCATCATTAAGTTTTCTAGGTATAGAAACTTTCAAATTAAGTTTTTCATCAAAATATTGCATCAAGGCATCAACAATATGTTTGGTAAACGCTTTATTTTGACTATAAGCATGAGGAGAATTAACAATGGATTGTAACAAGGAAATACAACTTTCTAAAAAACAATTACCATAATCAAATTCCTTCAAATCCGAGATAGTGGGTTCAATACTATTTAAAGTCGTGACCTCTCCAATCCCACTTTTACCAAATTTAGCATCAAGATCTAAAAACTCCGAATTCTTGGGACGCCTTCTAAATAAAGTTGACTCTTCTCCAGTCCCATTATTATCAAGATTCATATTGCAAAACAAAGATCTAATAGGGGACACATTAATAACTTTAAGATCTTCATCATTATTTTCATGGAAACTAGAAGAACACGCCTTTACAAAGCTATCTTTCTTAGCACACAATCTAGCGGTTCTTTCTTTGCATTCGTCAATGGAAATTCTCATAGCTTTGAGAGACTCATTGATATCATGCTTAGGAGAAGAAGATTTAAGTTTAAGAGAATCAACATCAAGTGAAAGTCTATCAATGTTCCTAGCCAAATCATCAACTTTGAGCAATTTTTCTTCAAGCAAAGCATTAAAATTATTTTGAGAGACCATAAATTCTTTCACACTATTTTCAAAATCAGAGGGCATCTTATTAAAATTACCATAAGAATTATTGTAGGAATTTCCATAATTATTAGAGAGATTGCTAGGGAACGGTCTAGGATTAAAGTTTCCTCTATAAGCATTGTTTCTAAAATTATTCCTACCAACAAAATTTACATCCATAGATTCATTATTATTATCAATCAAGGTAGATAAAGGCATATCATTGGGATCAATAGAAGAACTCTTAGTAGCAAACAATCTCATAAGCTCATCCATCTTTCCACTCAAAACATTAATTTCTTCTATAGCATGCACTTTTTTACTAGTAGATCGTTCGATGTGCCATTGAGAATAATTAGCCATAATATTATCAAGAAGTTTTGTAGCATCTCCTAAAGTGATTTCCATAAACGTGCCTCCAGCGGCCGAATCTAAAAGATTTCTAGAAGCAAAGTTTAATCCGGCATAAAAATTTTGTATGATCATCCATAAATTCAAACCATGAGTAGGGCAATTGCGAATCATCAATTTCATTCTTTCCCAAGATTGGAAAACATGCTCATGATCAAGTTGTTTAAAATTCATAATATCGTTCCTAAGGGAGATGATCTTAGCGGGAGAAAAATACTTAGAGATAAAAGCATCTTTGCACTTGTTCCAAGAATCAATACTGTTTTTAGGCAAAGATGAAAACCAAACATTAGCACAATCTCTAAGTGAAAACGGAAATAACTTCAATTTAACAATTTCATTCTCTGGATCTTTTTCTTTTGCATCTCACACAAATCAACAAAGTTGTTTAGGTGGGTAGCAACATCTTCACTAGGAAGGCCGGAGAATTGATCTTTCATAACAAGATTCAGCAAAGCAGCATTGATTTCACAATACTCAACATCATTAAGAGGAGCAATCGGAGTACTAAGGAAATCATTATTATTGGTATTAGAGAAATCACACAATTTGGTATTATCTTGCGCCATAGCAACAAGTAATCCAACACACAAGCAAACAGAAAAAGGCAAGCAAAAGAGAGAGGAATAAAAAGGCAAGCGGAAAAGGGAGAAGATTGGGAAAGAGAGGGCAAATAAAATGACAAGGGTGAAGTGGGGGAGAGGATAACAAGAGGCAAATGGCAAATAATGTAAATGCAAGGGAGATGAGTTTGTGATGGGTACTTGGTATGTCTTGACTTGAGCGAAGACCTCCGCAGCAACGGCGCTAGAAATCCTTCTTGCTACGTCTTGAGCTTGCGTTGGTTTTCCTTGAAGAGGAAAGGGTGATGCAGCATAGTAGCGTAAGTATTTCCCTCAGTTTTTTGAGAACCAAGGTATCAATCCAGTAGGAGGCTCCTCACAAGTACCACGAACCTACACAAACAAACAAAGAACTCGTAATCAACGCGATAAGGGTTGTCAATCCCTTCACGTCCACTTGCAAAAGTGAGATATGATAGAGATAATATGATAAGATAAATATATGTTTGGTATTTTATAATATAGATGCAGAAAATAAAGATGCAAATAAAAGTAGATCGAAAGCTTATATGATAAAGGATAGACCCGGGGCCATAGGTTTCACTAGAGGCTTCTCTCAAGATAGCATAAGTATTACAGTGGGTGAACAAATTACTGTCGAGCAATTGATAGAAAAGCGAATAATTATGAGATTATCTAGGCATGATCATGTATATAGGCATCACGTCCGTGACAAGTAGACCGACTCATGCCTGCATCTACTACTATTACTCCACACATCGACCGCTATCCAGCATGCATCTATAGTATTAAGTTCAGAAGAACAGAGTAACGCATTAAGAAAGATGACATGATGTAGAGGGATAAACTCAAGCAATATGATATAAAACCCATCTTTTTATCCTCGATGGCAACAATACAATACGTGCCTTGCAACCCTTTCTGGGTAAGGACACCGCAATATTGAACCCAAAGCTAAGGACTTCTCCCATGGCAAGAAAGATCAATCTAGTAGGCCAAAGCAAACTGATAATTCCAAGAGACTTGAAAAGATAACTCAATCATACATAAAAGAATTCAGAGAAGATTCAAATATTATTCATAGACTTGTAGAGTGCCTGTGCGTTGTCACGGGCTCTTGAAATAGTTTGCAAAAGTTACATATTAAATTTCAAATGGACAAACAATATAACACAAACACAATTATTGAATAATTGAAGCCAATTTTTGCAATGTAAATTGACAAAAATAAAAGATTAACGACATGTCCATATAACAAACTGAGTGATGTTCCAACTAAACATCTATTACAAAACTATCACTATCTAGATGATGCGCTTAAGATATTCATTAGTAGAACGCCCGTGCGTTGCTATGGGCATACAAATGATTAAGGTCGTCTACGAGGTCGAAACTCATTTCTCCCTCATACGTCCGGGTGTGTTCGGACATCACACGGGCACCCAGCGGCCTCCCCAAAATTCAACATCGACAGTTCAGGCTCATCCAAATCTAACCCATGTGTGGGGGAGAAATGTGACTGTCCAGACTATCCCATGTTATCCCCAAACGCGGTCCCAACACAAAAACCCCATCCCACGAAGCACCCTTCACTTTTCCTGCCGGACCCTCCACTTCCTGCTCGGTTTCTCGCTGTACGGGACATTTCTCGCTGGAGCCCTCGCCTTGAAAACCGGATGACACCCACCTCACCTTGGCCATGTCGCTCTCTCTCCTTCACACCGCACTTCCCCACAGACAGCCAAGGAGAAATCCACCACCAACCGCCCCGCTCTCCGCCCTGATCCTCTCCCCCCGTGTTCGTGCTGATCCGCCATTGCCATCAAGGGGGGGAGGCGTGCTCCAGCAACATTGCAGACATATGCATCTCCTCATTTCCTCAAGCAACAGCCAACCATGGCGCTTCTCCATTTCTGAAGCAAGTTAATATGATAGAATCAGGAATAAATCTATAATTATCTCCATTTCTGAAGCAAGTTAATCTGAATGATATTTGAGGCTAGTATGGATCGGAGTGACATATATGACTGAAATAATGTAACAAAGCTATGCATATTCATGTGGATCACGAAATAGATCAGAAGTGCCGTATTTCAATGTCAGCAAATGGACGTGCAAATTTTGTGCAGAGTCACGTTTGGTTCTGCAAGATCTAAAGGGAAAAAAATACAGTGAGAGGCTCACGCTGCTGCTGCAGGCTAACGTACCTTGAGGAGGCACTGGATTCGGGCTTGGAGGAGGACGTCACGGGAGAACGATGTCCGGGTCGTTGGATGTCCGCGCCACCAGGGGTCTCCTCTTCCTCCTTTTTTTGAGAAGAATAAATAATTGGCGTCAAGCACAAGATCAAAAAAAATAAGTCTGACGGGAGACAAATCAAACACCCTGGATAGCATCTTTTCGGTGGCCCAAGAATTGATCTAATTAAACACAAGCACGCAAATATCATGAATAGCACCTTTCGCTCTCGCCATTGCAGCGCAAGCAGCGGCCGCCCTCAGGCACGCGCGCGTTCGCTCGCTTGACAGTCCCCACGGCCGCGCTCGCCTTGGCCCTCGACCATGGCCGACTCCTTGGTTCGAGTCGGCACACAGCCAATGCACGACGACAGCTCTTGGCGGGCTACTAAAGCGGCGGCCATCGGCCGCTCACAGCGCACCACCCGCGCACGGCTCTCGGCGGCGGTGTAAAGGCCCTTTGCGGCCGCAGGTGAAAGTTACTCCTTTTGATCCCCTCTCGATCGCCCATCTCAAGAGTCTCGATTTTTCAGGGGATGGATCTGCGGTGGCGTGCGGCTTCTGAAGGGGAACGGCGTCGGATCCTGGACGTGATCGGCGGCTGGTCCTGAACGGGGTCGGCGGCGTCTCCTGAAGTGGATCGTCCGATGGAGGGCGGCGGCTTTGATGGGCGAGGGCAGCGGCGAAGGCATGGAGCGGCGGTGGCGAAGGGACGAAGGGCGGCGGCGGGCGAACGAGGGCAGAGAGTCTGCATGCGAGTGTTTCTAGAGACCATATATAAGAACCTACATCACATAAGCAAGCAATCATAAACTGCCCAACAGATTAATAGGATAAAGTACATTCGAATAACCAAAGTCACATACCTTCCGACAAGAAGTTGTACTTCCATCCAGCGTCATGGTGCCTAGTTGAATTGCTTCCAAGCTCTGGCCGCGATGAGAAGAGACTGATATGAAGCAGAGCAGGCAAAACTTGTCTTGCCGACATATGCATAACTGAAACAAGTAGGTTGAATCATAGATGAAAACCAAGAAAAACAGAAAGTTTGAATAATGTGGCCTCGACCCTCAGAACAACGAGGAGAACCTCGACGCAGAGTATAACAAAACATGTCCCCTACACATGCGATGCACGGGAGGATGGCGACAGCCCCGACGCAACCACACACGGGAAGAATGCGGTGTTTCAGGAGACAGTGTTACGCGATGATATGAAACTCGCGTTGCAGCATCCACCTCAATCTCCCAACTTCGGAAAATATTTGTCTCGATTCAAGATTACAACCACAATATAATTCCATGCAATAACTATTCGGCAATTTCCTGTCTGTTTCCGAGACACATGCCATATAGCAAATCAAGAACCTACGTTCTGATTAATGTTATGCAAGTAAACAATAAATACAAAGTTGAACACAAGGGCCTGGATGTGAAATACATTTAATCAAATTGAATTTATTTAAAAGTACTTATTATATGGCCACAGTATCTTAAAGCCGTATTGAGCCTCTGACTACTCAGGCACTCACCCATCTCATGTCTACTTCTTATCGGATGGACTTCGACCTTTCTGATTCAAACAACTCATCTAGAACGTTGTTTACCTAACCCCAGTACATGTAGATGCGCACTTTAGGTTACTAATAATTTTTCAAATATAGGAGCCTCTAGAGAACATGAAAATAATGGAGGAGAGGAGAGATAAAACCAAATTGCAGTCCAGGTACAGTACGAACTTACCTGGGCAGGTGCTACAGCCTGCGAGGCATTGCACCCAGGGCATATCTTGATGCCTCTGCTCCTGATCGCCTCCAGGAACTTCTCCAGCGTGTAGTGATTCATACTGCAGACCCACAATAATACTTAAAATAGACAGAAGAAAGTGGATATACTGCATAATTTCTCACTTTTCAAGAGTGCCACCTCATTAGTCATTACAAACATGAACTTTACACAAATTAAAAGGTATAAACAATCACCTAAAAATGTGCACAATCACACAAATTACAAACATAAGGAAGTTGACTAAATAATGAACAATCACCTAAAAAGTGTGCATAAACACAGTGCAGGAGCAACATTTACATGAATGTGTTGCATCTTCATCCAACCTCTTGCAACCTATATTTAGCTTGTGCATGTATACAATCTACGAAGTAGAGACATAAGACAGTTGAACCTTAATTGATGTAGTCTGTAGACTAAAATAGAGAGAGGAGCCGAAAACATCGAGGTCCTCATGGAATGCTGCAGCAAGAACAAAATCGCACCAGCTCGAAGGAGAGAGGGCCTGACACCAGCGGGGCATGCCGTCGCCAAGCAGCTACGGGCCCCAGCACGTCACATCCAACACACCACTGAAGAAGGCCACTACCTCCTTTCCTGGATCAAAGGCGCCACACCATCGATGGATGGGGCAGATGCCGCCAGAAAATGCTGACGTAGAGAGGGTCAGCGCATCCCCGCCGAGCCGCCAGAGACTCTCCTTGAGCAGAACATCACCGCTGCACACATCTGTGCCGCCGCCATCGTGCTATTGTAGAACATATGGTGAGAGGCGAGCGAATGGAGGAGTAACAACTGGGCATGATATGAGAAGAGGATCTCCCTAAGATGGTTGTACCCGCTCCCGCTGCCCTACATATGCACCCGCCACCACTGCCCTACATCTGTGCCGCCGCCGCGCAAGAGGCACAGGGAATGAGTTATAGATGTGCCAACCACATTTAACAGAATTTGTGCAGCACTAACCTGCCTTGGCTCAATGCCAATGTGCTTCAGCATATCAAAAGTATAGATGTAGGGATCATCCTTGTACTCTGCAAAAACAAGGGCAAAATCATATGAGCTTTGATGTTCCCCTGTATTGAGCAGAAGAGATAAATGAAAAGAAGTATGAATGTAAGTAGTGGGCAAGCTGAGGTTACCTGGGCTGAATGTCGATCAAAGCCGCCTTCCATTTTCCCTTCAGGTTCCTAATTTTCTGACTACACAAAAATCCCATGTCAGAAGTTGCAATACCAATGCACATTGATGCTTGTATAGAAAATTTGACTATCTAATCTTACTGTCGCAGAAGTACCTTTTGCATCCATCGTCTCTTGTACTCAGGGTACGTACATACGGCATTTGGGCAATGGAATTTGAAGTAACTGCTTGCTCACAATTGACGACATTGTTGGGCATTGAGTTAACTGAATCGCACAAACTACTTTCAATCCTTTCTCAAAAGCCAAAATCAAGGAGACCAGAAGATAGAAAAAGAGAGAAACTTACCATTGAGATAGAGGTTGAGCCAGGCAGTCCTTCATGCAGTCAGCAGGCAGAAGTGTCGTTGTCGGGACAGTTCGCACCCCAGCATCTTTCCCAATTAAAGTGGAAGAAACCATAAATCGGTTATCAAATCACCATGAAGTGGAAATATGGTTATTAAAAACTTATTTCGCAAATAAAATCGCTTGATTGATTCTCCTCTAATGAATTAACATTCATCTTGGCGCCTTCTAAAACAGGTCGTGATAGAAACACAAAGCACAAACCAAGCACATCGGTTTGTGTTCCATACTCATTCTAAATAATTGGAAGCTTCTACATAATCCAAAAATGCACTACATAGATATTATACCGGCATCCACCATCCTCTTAAAGGGGCATATATTATGCTGGCTTGGTTTGCTACAATTTTATCTGTAAGGGGTAACATTGTTTACATGTAACATCCAAATTGCATTGTCGTACAAATTATAGAAGAACCTAATGCTTATGTACTTACAATTTGATGGGCATCCAGCTATAAGACCAACCATTAACATCACTCCTTAAGATCCTCAATCTGAATAATCTTGCCTATTTATTTTTAATGGAGGATGCTCAGGACTGTTACATAATGTAAAATATGATTTCTTAAGCTATATAGTTTCTGCAGATAAAAAAAGAACCAAGACAATAAATCATTTGGTTATGTTACTGTTTCTTCAATGAAACTTTTTTTAGTGGAATCATACAGGGTGAGACACAAAGGTAATTTGAGTCAAATCCAGCAGCCATGTATATATAAAAAATGCGTGTAAATTTTAGACTTTGTGGATAAAAGTGAGTCAAATCCAGCAGGCCAGCACCCATGTATAAAAAATCGTACGAATTTTTTACTCTGTGGATAAAAGAATTGCAATATTAATAGTACAAAGAAAAAGTGAACTGCTACAAACTTGTCTGGGAGACAATGTCCCCAAGTCTTGAGACCTTTTCTTGCCTCGCTTGAAGAAGTACGGCTCGTTTAGGATTGGAAAGCAGCAGCTGCTGCATGTCCTTTGGGAGGACACAAAATGCTGCTTGGAGGTCTGTCTGCCTTCAGTTTCTGGCATGCTGCTATTGATTCAGCAGTACCTGTCCGTGAATTCTGGACGGCAGAAATTGGAAAATAAACATCAGGATATTTTCAACAAAGCATTGAGGTCAGCATAGGTATGTTGAACAAGCTACTGTCCAAGATATTCCTTTGGAAACATTTTAACATGCAAATTTTAAATATATATCACTAAACAATTGCAAGGCCCCTCATGTTGTAATGAACTGTATCATGGGGGGCGTTACAGTAAATCAAAATTCTTGAGGTTAGGCTATCGAAACTAATAATATAAGGTGAAAAATCTTCAACCGTCATGTGCATGCATCCCTCCCGTCTATCAAATACAGGAGAGAGAATGGTAGACTGGTATCAAACAACCCACCGAAGGATATTATCAAAGTGTCACATGACTTTTAACTGTTATAATGCTTTATTATCTATTACATCAAAATCCAATGCCATGACTACCGACTACCGAAGGCGCTTATTCACGGGTAAAGACAGAACAAAATCCCAGTGCAGTCATGTGCATGCATCCCTCCCGTCTATCAAATACAGGAGAGAGAATGGTAGACGGGTATCAAACAGCCCCCAAAGGATATTATTAAAGTGTCACATGACTTTTAACTGTTATAATGCTTTATTATCTATTACATCAAAATCCAATGCCATGACTACCGACTACCGAAGGCGCTTATTCGCAGGTAAAGACAGAACAAAATCCCAGTGCAGTCATGTTACGCTAAACTTCATAACTTTTAACACTCTATTCCATCACCACTCGGTTTGATTTCTTGCAAAAAAACATCAACAAACCAGTCACACAGAACATGTGGTTCATTCAACTAAAACAGTATTCATGTGCCAGAATAGTGCATACTCAAAATGATCAAATCCTAGTTAATCTGTAGTTCATCATAGACAAATTAATGTTTTATGGTGCAACATTCCTGTAAACTAATTAAATGGCAAACTCATAATAGAGTACAGATTGGTGTGCGCTACGAAGTAGGAGCCTAATTGGATTTTATTGTAGGAAATTGCATGAAGTATTAAGGGTGTGCGTCGGATTAAATGCAAGAAAACCAGTCATGTTCCTTTTAGTATATGTGGTAAGCCTCAGTGGTCTGAATCATTTTAGGAGAGCTGCTGAGGATTACAACATTTAGCCCTATGCTGCAGAAAAGTAAACTATGGAATCACTCAAATAATTATTATAACATATCATTACCGAACTTCCAAAGTTTAATTCCTAAAGTTCAATGTGTCATAAGATGAATGCATAATTCAGTCAAACCAAGGAAGTAAACTTCACCTTCCCATGGTTTTTGCTCAGATCAAAGAGCTCAAAATATAAGCAGTGGAAGCATTGGGCATTAGATCCACGAGAAGAGATGACATGACCTTCACCCCAGATCCTTAATGGCCAGCCTCAGCTCCTTGAGAAGGACGACCTAAAGCCTCCATCAACAATTCGACACCTGCACCATGACAGACAGTCAGGTCATAGGATTCAACTTGGGCAACGAATTCAAGGGATTTTTAGATCAAGCATTCCTAGGGGCCGCCATGGTTGTTGTACACGAGGAAGAGAAGTGTGGGAGGCGAGCCCCAACCCATCAAGGTCACGGCCACTTCCTAACACGCAACAGATTGCACTCCATGAGTTACACACTCATCTTCCTAACATGACGAACACCATCCGATCAACCTCGTTGCCCCAGGATCATGCAGCGCCGAGTTAGTTGATGCAGAGCGGGGTAGGACGGAGGCTACAAAAAGAATCCAGAAACATAAGAAGAGGTGGTACATCGTGAGGTACAAAATCAGCATGGGTGGGATCAAGGACGAACCAAAATAAACATGGGGGAGGGGTTGCACGAGGAGAAGAACATAGCATGAGCACCAGATCCGACGTCGGGATGGCCGTGGCCGGAGCAGGAGGCTCGGCCTACTCGCTGATGGCCAGATCCGTTGTGGTCATTCAAGGCGGCTTCCAGGTCGACCCCTCAGCCTGGCGGAGGCAATCCTCCATTTCCAGCTCCCCGCATCTACAGGGATTTACATGATGGTGAAGTCGCAGGCGGCGCCGCAAAGATGGTAGGACGCAGGCTACCTAGAGCGCGTGGGAGGAGGCTGGCGGCGAAGATGCGGGAGGTAGGGGGCTGGAGATCGCTCACCATGAGGCCTTGTTCGGTTCAGGAGTGTTTAATCCTCTGGTGGATTTAATCCTCTAGAGGATTGGGTGATCCCCCACCCTGCACCAAATCCCCTCGGGGAACACATACATCTCCACCGTGCAATCCATGTCAATTGTAATGCATTCGGTTAATCCCTTGCTGCAGA